>NC_132996.1:30220978-30522065 GCF_048564905.1 Vicugna pacos | reverse complement strand
TAATTGAGGCCAGGCTCTGCCCCAGGGGCCCTCTTCCCTCCCCCACAGCTGTCCCAGTGAATGGGAAGCAGTCTCAGCATTGGCAGGACTCCACACACGTCTATGCCATTTTCCTTCCTTCTATGCAGGTTAAATTCCTCTTCCTTCAGCATCGAGCAGTTGAGCCATGCCATTCTTGTGACCATCATCTACCAATCTCCTGACTATGTCCCCTCAATTGCTGAAGTCCCCATTTCAGCTACCCAGTTAGGAAGGCCAAACTCAGACCCTAATCCTCATTCACAATTGCTCCACCTGTGAAGAGATTCCTTAAATTCCAACATCCCATCTGTGACCCCGACCTCTTACCCTTTATCCACCCTGCCCCCCTCATGACTTCAGTCTCACGCTCCTGCTCTTTGACTTTACAGAGATGTCTGATCCCTTTATTCTCACCCTGTCCTCTGTTCCCTGAAGGCCATTTTTTCCCTACCCAAACTGAACATCAAGGTTGATCATCTAAACAACTTTCTAAACCATGCTTTTATTTCTCTGCCTCCTTTAACTTCTATTTAATCTAGCCATAAAAAAACAAAGAAGGGGGTGGGGCATAGCTCAGTGGTAGAGCGCATGCTTAGCGTACCTGTGGTCCTGGGTTCAATCCCCAGTACCTCTATAAGTAATACATAAACAAACAAACAAACAAACAAATAAATAGAAAAGAATAACAAAACCCAGCTTTAGGTCAGAGAAAGAGTGAAAACTTTAGAGTCAGACATATCTGAACTCCAGTCTCAGCTAGGCCACTTACTAACTCTGGAGGTTTGATACCCTCAGCTTCTCTGAGCTTTGTGTGTGGTGTGTATGTGTGTGCACGCACATGTGTATGCAAAATAGGAGAATGTGTATTGTTTCAATCACCGTTCAATAAGAATACAGAAAGCACTCTAGATATTCCAATTAGATGGGAATTTAAAGCAAGGAATTTGTTACGAAGTTGTGGGGGAGGTCTGGAGAAGCAGAAGGAGAAAGCAGGGTTACCAGAGACCAGGAAACTACCAGTAATCTTGGCTTAGAGGAGAAAAGGGAGAAAAGGTATTGCCAAAGATCAAGGAGGTAGAACCCGCAAATCTGCACTGGCTGCTGACAAAGCTGGAGTCTGTATCGCTGACGCTATTGGAAGGGTCTCCATTCGCTAGGTTGGAACCACTGCTGCTGATGTTGCCAGAGGCACTGCCAAAAGCAGAAGGACTTTTCCCTTCTTCCCACCTTCCTCAAGTGAGGGTTCTCATTGGCAGAACCTAATCGGAACGAGGTGACACAGAAATCTGTAAAATACGGTTTTCAGATTTCCAGCCTTGTTGGTACAGAGGAGATTATAGAAGACTGGATGTGGGGCTGAGTACCAACAGGCAATATCTGTCTCATGTATTCGTCATAACTCTTGGTTGCAAACAATAAAACCCATCTTAAAGTGGTGTAAGCAAAAAAAAAAAAATCAGCTCATATGACTTCAGGAAAAGGTAAAAAGCTATTAAATTGATGTTATCAGGCATCTGTCCCTTTCCATCCCTTAGCTGTGCTTTCTTTGAGTTGGCTTCATTCTCAGGCAAGCTCATCCCACCTGACAGCAAGATAAGACCAGGCTTACATTCTACCAGCACCTCCTGCCCAACAGTTGCAGGAAAATTCTTGGATCTATTTTCACTGGCTCAAACACAGTCATGTGCCTATCTTTGAATTGATCACTTTGACCTGGGTTAGGAGCCCACCATTAAAGTGGGTTGTGGGGCTGGGATGATACCCATCTGAACCACATAGACTTAGACTGGGGAGGGCATGGGTCTTCACAGAAAACTGATGTGCTGTTACTAATTAGAGGGGGAAAGGATGCTGCACAGATAACAAAGGCAACAACAACATGTTCATGACAGGATATTTATCTTGCAAGGTTTTCCTTGTTCTCCAACCAACCCTCCTTCCCTTCCTCGGCCCAAGACTTTGAAAATATTGATATCACTAGGCATGAAATACCTAAACCTCTTGCTTGCTCCCACCTTATTAATTACCCGACCTACCCCCTATCCTTGCCCCTATCCCTTCAGCCTGTAAAGTTCAGGTGTCCAGTTCTTCTACATGAGCCCATGATCCCACCTCCTCTCATCACCTCCAGGATCTCTCACCTTCTTTTTTACTTTGAAATTCATTTTCTCTACTGGTATCTTCTTGTAGTTCATACCCATGTTCAAGTATTCGCCATCTTTTAAAAAAAAAGACAAAATCAGAATCTCTTTAACTTTATATCACTTTTCATCTACTGTCTATTCTTTCTTCCATATTCCTCAAAAGGGGACCCTGCACTTACTTATTCTACTTCCTCATTTTCCTTTCCTCAATTCACTGTGGCTTCTGCCTCCATTTCCTGCTGATACAGATCATATCCTGGGGATCCATGACCTCTATGTTGCCAAACTCAAAGGATAACTTTTTGCCTTGACTTTGGAAGTCTTTGCTACGTTTGAGGTTGCTGACCACATTTTCTTCCTTGAAAGTCTTTCCTCCCTTGGATTTCTTCCATGACATTACTCTCTCCTGATCTTCTTTTATTCTCTGTTTCTTCTTAGTTTTCCTCTTGGCCTTCTTTTCCTCTGCTGCCTTGCCAAATGCTGGCATTCCCAAAGTTCAGTCCTCTGTCCCTTTCTCTTCTCCTCCTATACGCTCCACCTGGGAATGTTTTAGAACGGTCCTGTTGAAGATGGGTGTTGAGGACGTCCTTGCCAGGCCTAGCACCTGTCTTATGAATTCCACTGCATATAACATGTGGGAAGATTTTACTCCTTATGGATTTCCCAAGTGATAACAACCACCCTGAAGAAAAAAGATTTATTGGATCAACTACAAGAAAAATGATAATATCAAAGCAATACTTACATGTAATGGTAGAAGAGACTGCCTATACTCCATAAGTGTCTTTGATGATGAAAGAGTTGAAAGCTCTGTTCTTCCCTTTGGGGGCCTTGGGTGCCAACTGCCTGGTAACACAAGTATTCACCAGTCTGACCTATCAAACCAAACAGCATAAAGCCAGTACTCCTGGTGAATGACTCTGCATGGATTTGCTTCTAATTCAAGGTTTTCCTGATAGGTCCAAGATAATAATTTTAAAAGAATGCTGCCTCAGAGGGGCCTACATTGCTCAAAACCACACACAGCATCTGAGGTGGCTCATAGGCCACTGGCTGCTCCTAAGCCATGAAGAGCATCAGAAGAGGGGTGAGATACAGCAGAGAAAGGATGGATAAAGGACACCAGTTGACTCCCCACTGATTAGGAGGCTTTGCAGACCTAGGATCAGAGATTCAGGAAGACTGTGTGTGGGTCAAACTGTACTGAGTGTGAACTGTAAATTTTCCTTTTTGCATCTTAGCTAATTAGACTCCTCTTCCCCACCCTCACCATCCTATCTGTGAGCTTCTGGTTACTTGGTGAGACTTCCCTGGATACTGCAGCCATCCTGCTCAGTGGGACTGGCAAGACAAGTATTCTGGTGGGCTGTTTGTAAATGGGTGATATTTCTGGATTTTTTTTCTTCATTTGCTCAAGCAGAAATCTGGAAGTCATCCATTCCTTCATACTACCATAGCCAATCAATCACTAATTTTTGTGAATTCAATCCCCTGATTATATCTAAAACCTATGCAGTTTCCTCCATCTCTGCTCCCACCACTATGATCATCTCCCACCTAGACTACATCAATTGCTTTCTAACTGGTCCCCACACTGCCTAGTTTTGCTCTTCTCCTATCTATTCTCCATTGAGCAGCCAGAAGTGATCATATAAAAGGCAAGGGTGAACATGCCTTTCCCCTGCCTCAAACCCTTTGATGATTTTCCATTGCCCTTAAAAAAGTCCAAAACACTAAGCTCAACATACAAAGCCCTCCTCGATTTGGTACCTGTCCACCTTTCCACCTCACCTGATGCCATTCTTCTCCACTGTCGCATCCATACTGGCCTCCTTGTACTGCTCCTTTGACTTGGAGTCATTTTTCTCTTCTCCTGGATCACCTCTATCTCCTTCACCCTTTCCCCTCATACAAGTGCCACTTCCTTATGAGAAAGCCTTCCCAAACTTCCCGAGGCCAAATTTAGTCCACTCACATAGCATCCTGTGATCATATCTCCTGCAAGATACTCATCACATTTCTAATCACATGCTTAATGTCACTTTCCCTGTTAGTCAAGCTTCATGAGGGCAGGTACTAAATCTTGTTTCTTTACAAGTTCCTAGCACCAAGGACAGTGCCTCCCACACAACAATTACTTGTTGTGAGAGGATGACTGAATGAGTGAGGACACCTTTCTTCTGGGTAACTCTTACTCATCTTTCAAGGACCAAGACCACATTATATCTTCCAGGTTGGAGTTACTGTGAACTCTGATTCATCTTTGGATCCCTAGGGCCTAGCTTGGGACTTGGTACCTGGTTCTTATATCATAGAAGTTTGTCAAATCATAATAAATTCTTGGCCAGGAGTTGATAATTGTTGAAGCTGTGTAATGGGTATATGAGAGTTCACTATACTGTTCTGTCTCCTTCTGTATACATATATATATATATATATATATATTTGAAAATTTCTATAATAAAAAGCTAAAACATTTATATTCACTCAAGTCAAGTGAAAGTGTAGTCAACGATGATCTTGAGGCATCTGGCCTAGGCAAGGCAGTAGTAGATGGTGATGCAACTCACTGGAATGGATGAAGTAGCGCTTCATCCAGTCTGTGTGTGTGTGTGTGTGTGTGTGAGCGCACGCGCACGTGTTGGGGAGGGTTCTTTTTCACCCTAGTGAAACTTCTTAGAATAAAGGCCAATAAAGAGGATGAGATAATGAATTTAGATTTGGACATTTTAGTTTTAGGTACCTTGAGGGCCTCCGGAGCCAGCTGCTCAATAGTTAGTAGGTATAATATATTAAAACCTCTGTCTTAGAGGAATGAGCCAGGAGAAGGTTTCTGGATGGTAATAGTCCCCTGCCACTGACTTGACCACTGGGAACTATCCCACTACCCAGGGTGTCTGGGTAACTTGGGGCCCCACCATTCCTTCTTTCACACTTTTCACCCACATTCTCCCCTTCTTCCTTCCCTCTTGTGAATTTCTACCAGGGAATGATTCATTGGTCACATCTGCAAGGCCCTGGGGTCACAGTTTCATGTTCAGCCGCAGGGGCAGGGTGTGAAGAAACATCTGAGTTCCAGTTTGATTTCACCACTTACCTGCGACTGCAGGCAAGTCGCTTTATCTTTCTGAATCTCAGCATCTTCCTCTGAAAACTGAGGCTAATCACGGTGGCGACTTCACAGGGCCGACGCGAAGATGGATGCATGTAAAGGGTTTTAACACAGAATCTGGCACGGTGTGAGCGGTCAATAAATACAAGCTATTATTACCACCAACGCTGCGTCCTCATCGCCTCTCCACCAGGACGTCAGGGAGTGTTGCCGCAAGAGCGGAGCAGGCTGCCTCCTCGGAGCCCCTCCCCGCGCGGCCGCGGCCCGGCACCACCCGGCTGCAACCTCGTCCGTGCGTCGCCCCGCCGGGGTGCGCGGCCAGGGCCCTGCGGGGCGCGCAGGGTGAGTCTGGGGCCTCGTGGTGGAGGGCGGTGCTAGGCTGAGCGGGGGTCGGCGAAGGCTGGGGCAGCGCTCAGGGACCCCGGGACACGGGCGCAGGGATGGCGGCCGGCGAGGGGGTGTGGGCCGCGGGGCTCACCGAGGCCCGAGGGTCCCGTAGGGAGGAGCCCTCCGCGCGGCTGCAGCAAGTGGCGCCCCCGGGGCGCTCGCGCCCGGCCCAAGATGGCGCCCCTCCCCCACCCCCTGCTCCGCGCGCGCCTCCGCGGCCCCGGGCGCGGTCCCGCGGCCCGCGCGCTCCTGGGCGGGGGATGTTGTGATGGAGAAGCCACCGCGGAGCCCGAGCCCCGCAGCCTGAGCCACCTCCGCTACCTGGGCCTGGGGCCTCCCCGCACAGGTAGGAGCTGCCCCTGTCGGGGCCCAGCCCGGGCGGTCGGATCCGGACCCCCAGCGGCGGGCAGACTCTGCAGCAGCCCTGATCCCCCGGCCAGGCCCCATCCCTCGGGCGGCCCTCTCACCGCGTATTCTGACCGCCCTTCTGTCACCCCACCCCAGCCCACCCCACCCCTTGTAGACTCCACTTCGGTCCTCACACCGTCCCCTCCCCGACCTTTACCACCTGCCCCTCCGGGATGAATAGGGAACGAAAATAGGGGATGGAAGCAGGGGCCTTAGGAGGTGGGGGATGGGGGCTAGGGGATGGGGGAGGGGAGGCCAAGGACTGGGAAGGGGACGTGGGGTGAGGTAGGCAGAGAGATCACACGGATTCCTGCAGGGCCCTAGGCCTGGAATCTGTCAAGCCGCATTCTGTTGCCCTCCGCGACCGAGGGGTGTGCCCTGGGGCCGGCTGTGTCCCCAGCTCAGCCCGGAGGCCTAGCACTCGCAGGAACGCTCATTTAGAGCCGTTTTCCCACCGCCGGTTCAGAAGGTATCCCCAGCCTATTTTGAATCTGCCTGTGGGTTTCTTGCTTTCCCAGCCCCTCCAGCAAAGTCCTAGCTCTCTCCACTCCTTAAAGCCTCGTCTACACTTGCTGTCTTTTATTTCCTCATTTCCTATTCATTCTTAAAACGGCTTCATTCGATCTTCTGCCTCTGGCACCCACAAAACTGCTCAAGCCAAGGTCACCGTAGACCAACTCCAATGGGCACTTCCCTGTTAGCCCCTTTACATTTCCGTACTATCAGTGGTGTGTGTCAACCCTCCTTGAAACGTTTTCCTGGCTTCTCTCCTGCAGCACTGTCTGCGCCTTCTCAGTCTGATTTGCGACCTCCTTCCCCACCCTTTAGATGTTGGGAGGCTCTTGATTCTTTCCTGGCTATCTTCCCTCATTCTGCACTTCCTCCTCATATTTTAATCACCCTCAAGTCTTCAGGTTTCACATATATATGGTTACCAGATTTAAATATCTCGCCCAGATCTCTTTCCTGAACTCCAGACTCAGTATCCACCTGGTCTCATGATAGCCCCTTGGAAGTCCAGCAGGACTTCAACGCTTCCAGACCCCAAGCTGTGTGACCCTCCCTATGCTCCCTCTCTGCCATTCTTCCAAACCTGTTCCTCCTTCAGCTCTCAGAAATGGCTACTGTTTAATCAATTACCGAAGCTGGAGTCCTGGGCAGCATTCTAGATTAACTTCTCTCTCCCACCCTCCACGTCTATGTCACCAAGTTCTTTCGCACCCACTACCTAAGTATTTTTCAAATCCATTCATTTCACTCCATCCCACCGACTGCTGCCAAACATAATCTAGACCACACACCCCCTTTTTCCCTTGACTGCTCTGATAGCATACCCTCTTATCTATCCCCCATTAATACTTTAACATAGTATTTTCCTTAAAAAAAAGCACATCTATCTCATCATTTATTCATTCAACATATGCTTTGAGCACCTAATATATACCAGGTATTGTTAGGCACTGAAGATTTAATTATGAGCAAAAGAGACTGGGTCCTTGTCCCCATGGAGCTGACAGTCTAAGGGGGAAATCAGATAAGAATAAAATTACAAATGTAGTAGGTACTATGAAGGGAAAGATGGATGGTGCTTTAAGAACACATAAGAGCACAAGCTAAACTGGTCTGGAGGTAGGGAGATAGGTCAAGGAAGGCTCCTCTGAGAACATGACATTTTGAACTAAGAGGTAAAGGATGAAGAGGAGTTAGGCTGAGAGGGTAGGGGAAAGAGGTTCTAGGCAGAAGGGGAGTCATGTGCAAACACCTTGTGGAAGGAGAGAGCATGATGTCTTCGAATCAAAAGAAGGCCAGTAAGGCTGGATAGCAGAGTGCCAAAGCTGGAGAGGAGGGTACAGGCCAGACTATTTAGGCCATGTTAAGAATTTTGATCTTAAGGTCTTTGTCCTTGGTGTGGACTGTTGACAGTAGTGGACATGGAGAGTAAATCAAATCCAGAATTGGGTGTAGGGAGTGAGAGAAAAGATAGTTTCAGGAATGGTACCTCTACTTCTGGTTTACACACCAGGATGGGTGGTCATGTCACCCCATGAGCCAGGATCCTGAAAGAGGACCAGTTAGGCTGTGGGAGAGAGAACCATGAATGAGTATATTGGTTTGAGAGGCCTTTGTGATATCCAAGTGGAGATGTTGAGTAGAAAGTTGAATGTATATGTCTGGAGCTCAAATGAGGGGTCTGAAATGGCGGTGTACTTTTGGAAATCATCAGTGTGTAGGTGGTAACTGAAGCCAGGGGCATGAGAAAGAGAAAAGGGTGTAAGAACAAACCGTGAGAAACTCCAACATGTAATGGCTGGCGGAGGAAAATGAGGCAGCAGAGGAGAGTAAGAAACCACCAGACAGTAACTACAATGTAGGAAGAAACCAGGAGATGTGGTGTGTGGAAGCCCATGAGAGGCCCATGGTGTCAGATGCTGCTGGGACTACAACCAAGATGAGGACTCCAAGGGTCTGTTGGATTAAATGGCACAGAGGTCACGGTGACCTCGGTAGGAGCTGTTACTGAGGTGTATTGGGAGTGGAAGCAGGAAAGAGTTGAGGAGTGAGAGCCAGGTGGGGAAATGGCAACAGTGAGTGAAGAAAACACTTTCAAGGATTTTGCATGTTAGGGGAGCAAAGAGATCGAGCAGCAAGTGGCACTGGAGGAGAGTCGGGTTGAGAAAGAGTCTATATTTAAGCTGGAGATAGTGGATCCCAGAGGAGAAATTGATTAGATAAAAGAGAAAATGGATAAACAGTGGCATTAAATTTCTGGAAGGAGGCATGAAAGGAAGGATTTAAATGACAGGTGAAGTAGTTGGTTTTAGGAAGAAGTAGAGAAAAGGATAGATACCGAGTGAGTAAGTGTGTGTGTTTGAGAACTTTCCCGGGCTAATGGCTTCCATTCCCTCTGTGAATTAGAAGTGGGACTCGTCCTCTGGGAAGGAAGGGTGGTGAAGCTTAGTGTTCCAAGGAGATTTGTGTTCTTGTCTCAGCTTGAAGGTCACATCCTCAGGCAGGTCTTCGCGGATGTCGTGGCTAAAGTAAGGCTTGGGCTCCTGTAGTGCCCTGTTCTTTCCCCATCATAATACTCAATCATTTATTCAACAAACAGGAAGTGCTTAGAGTTACTAAAAGTGCTTAGAGTGCTAGATCCTGGCATTACACCGCATGGCAACAAGTTATTCAATGACTATTTCCCCACTAGACTGTGAGCTCTGTGGGGAGGAGCCATTTCTTTATTATTCATCACTCTCCCCACCCCCCAGTGGGGGTGCCTGGCGTATAGTAAGCAATCAGTTTAGAAGACCACTGACCCTGAGCAGGTCTCATCACCTGCCTCTGTGGTCTCACATCAGCCCCTTTAGGCTTAGTGGCCACTCTTTTAATTCCTCCCATGAGAGCCCCACCCAGTTCCCTGACTTAAGTCAGAATCCATGTGGCTCTTTCCATCCTTTGAGAGGCTCCAGGGTTGGGTAACCCCAGTGAGAGGGGAGAGGTTAGGTTGTGCCCCTTCTTGAAGATACTGGGCAGCTGGTCATACTTTGACCTCAAAAGGTGACCACTCTGGCTTGGGCTAGGCACTCAGGCTTCAGCACTCACTCCCGACAGAGCTTCCTTTTCCTCCCCCAGTGCTTTCTGCCTTGGTGACCAGATGGGCAGGGGTGCCCTGAAGTCACCCTGGCTTTACTCTATCCCAGCCTCACAGTGCCTGTGCCCTTCCCAGACCACACCTCCAAGTGCAAAGGAGGTTGGTCCCAGCCTGAGCGCTGAGAAACCTGGCTCCATCCACTCCTGCTTCAGAGAAGGCCCATCATCCCTATGCTGCTCTGAGCATGGCAGAGTCACGGGGACTCATGGAGATGCCATGCAAAGGAACAGCCTTTAAGCCAGGATGTTGGTTTAAGCTAACTCCTTCCCTCCCTTTTCCCTAGATCTCAGCCCTCACCTGTCTAGGGCCGCATCCTACTCCCTTCTCAGGGACCCTTTGTTCTCCAGGACCCTCCCTGACACTCCCGTTGCCATCCCCAGTCCATGGGGCCACACACACCTGTCTCAGGGTCTCTTCCCAACTAGTTCCAAGCTTCCTAGTTCCTAGTTCCTCTCACCCCTCCCTCCTGACCAAGGGCCCACTCTGTGCAGATGCCCAGTGCACTCTTTTTGGTAATGGGAGTGTGAAGTTGAATAAGACACGGTGTCAGGTGTTCTGATAGAATGCCGTACTGGGTATCATGAGGCACAGAGGAGGGAATGGACACCTGAGGATGGAGAGAGGGGACTGAACAGGAAAGACTCACTGCTTAGAAGCTGTGACCGCTGAGCCAAGTTTTGAAACATGAGCAGAGGTTCTCACAAGGGGAGATAGAATTCCAAGCCTAGGGAGCAGTGTAAACAAAGAGCCAGGACTGTGTGTGTGTGACGTGCTCTAGAATCCCCATACTTCACGTGGCTGGAGTGTAAGGTGTGAAGGAGGCAGGACAGGGGAGGAGGTCTGAGAGGTCATAGGGATTGGCTCAGTGAGGCTCTTGGTGATCTGCTGACAAGCGCAGACGTATCCTGAAGGCAGCGGTGAGCCATCTAATTTTTTGAGCTGGAGAGTGACACAATCCGGTTTCCATTTTTGGAAGATTGCTTGGGTTCTGGATAGAGGCAGAGCCGTTTATTTTTCTCACTTATACCAGTGGCCACGAGATTTCTCATTGCCCAGGTGGAGCCGTACCAAGCAGACCAGCAGTTACACGTGAGGCAGACACAGACAGGAACCTTCTTTCGTTTCGTTTCGTTTAGGCATAGCACTGTGCCAGAGTCTGAGGAGCTAGAAATGATGGAAAGGCCCGTGAAGGCTCCTGCCTCAGGACCACGTGCTGCACCCGAGAGATGGCAGAGCCTTGCCAGGCAGCCTGAACCCCTCACTGCAGCCTATGCTCAGTGCTGAGAGCTATGCTGAGGAGGCAGGGAGAACTGGGGCAGTGGCGTCAGGGAGAGGAAGGACTCGGTGGGGGGAATAGGGAGGTGGAGAACCCTCAGGTGAGAAACTGAGGGAGCTGTGCAGTGGGAGTCAGAAAGGAAGGTGTGTGTCGGGGGCAGTTGGTGAGGGAGAGTTGTGTGGTGGGGGGAAGGTCAAGTGGGAAGGGAGAACTCTAAGGGAGGGTGTCAGGGAGGGGAGGGGAGTGTGAGAGGGGCTGCCTAAGAGGGCCAGGATGAGAGGGAATGGAGGAGTGGTTGATCAGGGAGAACCAACTGTGAGATGGGGGGCCAGGAGGCCCCAGGGATGAAGTACCTTATGGTGGGGGTCAGGGAAGGAGAGAAGCCCAGCAGAGGAAGGTCAGGGAGATGGGGACATGGAATGG
This sequence comes from Vicugna pacos, assembly GCF_048564905.1. Lineage (NCBI taxonomy): Eukaryota > Metazoa > Chordata > Mammalia > Artiodactyla > Camelidae > Vicugna > Vicugna pacos. The sequence goes on along the minus strand of NC_132996.1, from coordinate 30,510,648 downwards.
CACCTTGAGGGTGGGATCATTAAGGAAATGGGATTGGAAGTCTGATAGGTGGAGAAGGTGATCCATGAAGGGCTTCTGAGGATGGAGGAGGGAGTCCAAGGGGACAGGAGCGGGGAGCTGTCACTGTGGAACAGGAGAGCCCGTCACCTGAAGGGCATGTGGTATTTGGGTGGGTACTAGGAGCAATGGTTGAGACACAATCACATGACCGAAGTGTTTCTGAAACTGATAGAGGAGTTGTTAAACAGGGCCTGGCGGAGGTAGGAGGGGAGATTCATACATTGATTCAACCAATATTTATTGAGGTCTTACTCTGTGTCAGCACTGGGCTAAGCTCTAGGCAAACTGTATTAAAAAAAAAAAAGCCAAAGTCCTCACCACCATGGAACTGAAATTATGGTCATGAGGAGACAATCGTTAAACAAACTAGATGATAAATTAGCGTGTCAGGTGGTGCGAGGCGCTGGGGAGAGTCTGGGGATTACTGAGAGGGGGCATGGTGGCCTGCAGTTTTAAAAAGAGTATTTGGGGAAGGCCTCGCTGATAAGGTGACATTTGGATAAAGACCTGAAGGGCTGGAGGGTCCCAATCAAAGGCTTCTGCGGTGGCCCAGGCATCCGGCATTATAGGGGCTGGCAGAGGAACTGGTACCCGAGGTTAGATGCTGTATAGAAACAATCACCCAAATGCAGCTCCAGCTGGCCAAAGGAGCCATGAATTGGAGCTGAAGGTCCTTCTTTTGTGACCTGCCTTCCCAGGACCATGCCCTCGAGGGCTGGGTCTGTGGCTCATTCTCCCTTGTCCTACAGTCCCTAGTGCAGGGTGGGCTTGGGGGCTGATTGGTCCCTATGATGATAGGAACACAGCCTCGGGAGCTCACAGTGGTGGGGCTGTGGATAGTAGGGTAGCAGGAGGAAGGGGGCAGGCAGTGTCCAGCGTCCAGAACACATGAGCCGGTCCCACACCAGCTGTGGCCCTGGCACAGTAAGCCCCAGTCGGATGAGCTGGGGGTGGGGATGCACAGAGAGCCATTGTGTGGAGTCTCAGCCTTTGGGAGTGAGGGCAAAGCAGGGGCTGGCTGTGCTGTCCCAGGAAGCTCAGGGCTGGGGATTTGGGGATGGGGTGGGCTATGGGCCTGGGCCTGGCCAGTGGAGTGGTGGTGGAACGAATGGTGGTGGTGATGGTGGACGGAAGTCAAGCCCAGTTATTCTCCTGGGAAAATAGCTCAGAGGACAGCAGTGTGTGCTAGCCAGCTGAGTGTAGGGAGATAAGGAGATACAGGACACGGGCCTGGGGCAGAAGGCTCAACATGGTCTCCCCTCCCCACCTGCAGGATCTGCCAAGGCCATGTCTGTTCCATCATCCCTGAGCCAGTCGGCCATTAATGCCAACAGCCACGGAGGCCCCGCCCTGAGCCTGCCCCTGCCCTTGCACGCCGCCCACAACCAGCTGCTCAACGCCAAACTGCAGGCCACGGCTGTGGGACCCAAGGACCTGCGCAGCGCCATGGGGGAGGGTGGTGGGCCCGAGCCAGGCCCTGCCAACGCCAAGTGGCTAAAGGAGGGCCAGAACCAGCTCCGGCGGGCTGCCACGGCTCACCGTGACCAGAACCGCAACGTGACCTTGACCCTGGCTGAGGAGGCCGGCCAGGAGCCCGAGACAGCACCCTTGGGCCCCAAAGGTCTGATGCACCTGTACTCTGAGCTGGAGCTCTCCGCCCACAACGCGGCCAACAGAGGGCTCCGAGGACCCGGCCTGATCATCAGTGCCCATGAGCAGGGCCCCGATGACGGAGAGGAGAAGGCGGCAGGGGAGGCCGAGGAGGAGGAGGATGATGAAGATGAGGAGGAGGAGGAGGACTTGTCTTCTCCCCCAGGGCTGCCGGAGCCCCTGGATAGTACGGAGGTGCCCCTGGGGCCCCGCACCCTTGCAGACGGCCCCCGGGAGCCCAGCAAGAGTGCCAGCCTCCTGTTTGGCATGCGCAACAGTGCGGCCAGTGATGAGGACTCCAGCTGGGCTACCTTATCCCAGGGCAGCCCCTCCTATGGCTCCCCGGAGGACGCAGGTACCTTGTGGAGACTGACTGGAGAATGCGGGAGGGCAGGAGGGCAGAGGGTAGGTCCCCGCATACAGAGGCCAGGGCCAGCCTGGGTGTGAGTCGCAGAGCCCGTGTCCCCAGTCCTCAGCTGGCCATGCCCAGGCTCTCCGAAGGAAACTGTCCCTACATTCCGAGTGCTTGAACAAGTTGACAGACCCACCCATCACACACCCCGTGATGGATTATGGACTCGGTCTGCTTGTGGGGCACTTACCAGGTGCCGGCCCTGTGCTCAGCCTTACTGTATTTAGTCCTCACTATAACGTTGTGAAGTAGATACCATTATTATGCCCATACTGCTGGTGACAAAAAAGAGCACTTAGAGAGGCTTAGCCCTTTCCCAAGGTCACAGGTAGCCTGAGATCACAGTGGTCCTGAGATCTACACCAGGTCCAAGTGTGGACCTGAGCTCTTGGCCCTGCCTTATGCTGTCACCGATGCATACAGCACGATGGGCCCAGGTGCACCCAGGACAGTTTGTAGCAGGCAACACCTCCCCACCGGGGTCTGTTTGGAAAGGCCAGGGGTGTTATGTGCAGAGCACAGTGCTGGGCATTGCAAGAATGCTGTTTTGTCAGGAATAGGATATTGGCTAAAAGTTAGGAAACAAAGGAAGAGTCAACATGCTTCATTGGGCTGGGGGGATAGATATTAGCACTCTGAGGATTGATCATTAAATGTGTCCCGTTTAAATAAATTGGGTCTCTGCATTTGCTGGTGTCACTTAGAGATGCAGACAGAACTGAGGAGCAGAGGGCTGCAGCCGCAAGCCCGGAGCGGGTTGGAGTGTATGGAAGGACTCCTCTGGCACCAGGCAGCAGGCACCATCCCCACACCCCAGGCTGGGGGACCTTTGACGGGAGCATGTGGCTCAGATGAGCCAAGAGCAGCACGCTACCCTCTTTCAGAAGCTTACTATGGGCCTTTTCAGGCATATACAGAAATAATAGAATAAGGAGCCTGATTTACCCATGACCCAGTTTCAACAATTAGCAACACATGGCTAACCTTGCTACATCTATACCCCAAGCTACTCCTGGGCCCCACCCTAGGTTATTTTGAAGCAAATATGTAAATGTTCACTCATGCATTTCTTTCCTTTTTTTTGGTGAAGTACAATCAGTTACAATGTGTCAATTTCTGGTGTACAGCACAATGTCCCAGTCATGCGTATACATCATTCATGCATTTCCAAAAGATAAAACTCATCCAAAAAATCCACAATAGCAGTATCATGCCTACAGAAATTTAACAATAATTCCTTAATATCACAGTTTCCAGTCAATGTTTACATTTCCCAGTTGTCTAACAAGTGTCCTCTTGCCCCTTTGATTTGATTCTTTGCATCAATATCCAAACAGGAGCAGACTTTTTGATGGTCGATACATCTCAGAGTTTCCTGTGATCTATACATGATCCCTCCCTCTATTTTTGCTCCCAGTTTTGTTGCTGTATTAATTGAGACCACTGCGCTGTTTGTCCTGGGCTTCCTGTGGCCTGATTTTGCAGACTCCTCCTGTGTGGTGTTGAACATGGTCCTCTCCCCCTGGATTCCCCGTAAATTGGCAGTGAGCTCTAGAACCATGGTCAGGTTCAGATTTGAGGGTTTTGGGGCTTTGTTTTTGCAAAAATACTTCATAGGTGTTGAGTCCTTTTGTCAAAGACACAGTCTGATTGCCTCTCTTTTGAAGGATTCTAGTGGCCATTGATAGTCAGCGCCTGGATCCTCCTTAAAGGGAACAGCTACTACTCCACTCCGGCTGCTCATTTATAGGGTTGAGCAGGGAAAAGTGTAGTCTTGATGGACCCAGTTCATGTAACTTTTCAAGGGAGACTGAAAACTAGATATTGATGCGAAACATCCTAATTTCTAAATGTTAACAACCAGTTCTGCTTTCTAAAAAGCACCACATAGGCCACACAAAATCTATCTGAGGCTTGCATCCGTCTGCAAGTTGCTTGTTTGCTACCCCTGCCCTAGGGGGTGTGAGTCAGAGGCCAAATAACGGAGGACCTGGTTGCTCAGGGCCTCCTGGATGGTCACTTTTGTGGCCCTGGTCTGTGAGCCTGCCAGGAGTGGGAGGACAGAACTGCTGAAGAGCTGGGAAAGGAATGCTGGGTGCGGGCAGCGGCCTCAGCAAGGGAGCGGGTGTGACGAGAGATCCTGAAGGATCCCGCTCCACTGGAGGCTGTGGAAGTGGAGCGTAGCGGTGCAGGGCCAGCCTATATCACTGCTTTCTCTTGTGACCGTGTTGTTATCACCAGGAAGGCCACAGAGGAGGTCTGGGCTCCTGCAGGAATGTAGTAGAATTGATTAAACATTATTTTCTCCTTCCTACCCTAGGATCTCCACAAAGTTGTTGATTGGATGCATGTATGTGAATGAATGAATGAATGAATGAATGATGAGTGAATGACGTTTACTACTTGTGTTGGGTTCATACTTGGTGCCAGGCCTTGTCCTAAATGTGAGAATGCGTACTGCAGGCGACAGATGTTCCTGCCCTCGTGACACTCGCAGTCTAGAGCGGAGACAGAAGTGAACAGGCAGTCTGAGCACTGGGGTGGGGGAGGTGCAGGAGGGGCACCCAACGCTGCCATGTACCCGGTGGGGGAGAGGGGAGTGGGTCAGTTTTGAGAAGCCACCTTTACACTGATGCCTGAGGGAGGAGTGGGTGAGGCCAGGTGGAGATCCAGGGGAGGGGGCTGGGCTCAGAGAGAATAAGGGGCATGTCCCAAGCAGGGCGAGAGAGACCAGGGGTTTGGGGGTGGTCAGAGGTAAGGCGGAGAGGCAGGCGATTAAGGCACACATGCCCTGCAGAGGAATTTGGGTTCTTTTGAGGGTGAAGAGAACAGAGTATTCAGCTGGAGAGAACTTTAGCATTTTGGAGCAATCATTTGGGCTGCAGTGTGCAGCCCAGGTTGGAGGAGACTAGACAGGAAGAGGGAGACCACTTGTGAGGCTGTTGCAGTGATCCAAGTGAAAATACCGGTAGTCTGGACCAGGCCAGTGACGTGGGGGTGGAGAAAAGGAGAGAGCATTGCTAACTCCTTAGCGGATGACTACATCTGGCTTAGCCAGGAAGGCATGTGTGGATGGATGAATGAATGAATGATACATGAACCTTTGAATGCGTGGGGGAGCACCTGAATGAATTGACGCAGGAGTTAAAGTGTACATTCCTGAATAAATGTGTGCTTGTGGAAGCAAAGGCCCCGGGTGGGGCTATGCTCAGAGGGAGTCGTGCCAAGCTCCAGAAGGGCCTCCCAGATGGTCAGGTTAGGGGCGGGGAGAGCGGCCCCTCCAGGACAGATCGGAAGGATGAAGCTCTTTGAAGCAGGAAGGTGCACGCTGACGGGGATGGCAGATGGATTGGTGTGTGTGACTCAGTCAGAAGATGGTGAACTAGTCCCCAGATTCGAGGGGTGTATGACCCTTCAGGAAGAAGGGTATGGCTCTGGGGAGCACGGCTGCCCTGGGTGTAGTGCTCTTGGAAGGTTTGGCCTGAGGGCGATGGAGGGTCTCTGGGGAGGAGGAGGCATTCTAATTTCCTAGGGCCTGAGGTGAGGGGTGGGGGAAGAAGCAGCAGTGGGTACCTAGAAGGCTGGATGGGCAAGAAGAGCACCTCCTGTGTGGGCCCACCTGACCTGGACGCGGAGGGTGGTGAGGCACCTTGCCCCAGTGACTCTCCCATCAGGTATGCAGCCACCCGGGTGTAACCACGCCCATTCCCTGCCCTCCTGCCTGGTTGCCCAGCAGCCTGGGTCTGGGGACTGCCTGTCCCTCAGCGCTGCCTCTTGGACCAGTCAGGGTTCCTGGTTTCCCTGGTAACGGGAAGCACGTCAGCAGTCTGGGCGCTCCCAGCCGGTCCTGGTGCTGCGGTTGCCGAGGAGACGCTGCAGCCTGGCTGGGCCCTGGCAGGTGAGGGGGGTTGGTGCTGGGAAGCCCCAGGCCCAGCCTCAAGCTTGCTGGGGCCCAGCCCCTGAGGCCCACTCTTGGGCTTGAACTGCTGGGCAGGTTCTGGGTGAAGGCAGGGATCCCTGGAAGCCTTGAAGCCACACCCTGTTTGTGCTGAGAGCTCTAGGCTTTGCAGGGCCCCAGGTGGCTGGGGTATTCCCGAGGGGGGGAGCCTCCTGGTGTCCCTAAGACTTTGTGTGACTGTAACACTGAGGTGACCGCTGTGAGGTGGAATGGAGATTCAGGATTGGGGGAGGGGAGTCAGGATCAGAAAGAAGAGGTGTGAGCAGGGACGACTAGGGTCTCACAAACCCACTCCCCATCCCCTTCCGTGGTGGTCCTGCCCCTCCCTAGTGAGCTCCAGGCGGGGGAGGATCTTGCCTGGCAGGCACTCTGCCCTGGTGAGAAGGGGGCGGGATGAGCTTTTCTCTGCAGCCCAGCACCAGGCTGTGAGCCCAGCTGGCTGGGCTGGAGGGGCTGTGAGGAGGGAGGGTGGAGGCAGGAGGGGCTGGAAGCCAGCGCCATGTTCTCCCAGGACATTTTCCTGGCCATCATCCTGCAGGACAGCAGCCCAGGTGAGAGGCAGCACGGGGCTGGACATGATGTGGGGTGGGGCTGGCAGGGAGAGCAGCATCGGAGGAGGCAAGAGCCGGGCTGCAGGGCTGGAGCGGTGTGGCTCTGCCGGGGAGGAGGGGCCATGCCACAGGTGCAGGGTGTGTGTGCATGTGCACGAAACGTTTGCCTGCATTTGTGTGTGGCAGGGGTCAGGGTGTGAGTGTCTGAATGTGTATTCACTGTCTGTGGTACCCACACGTGTTGGTGGTCGTTGTGGGTGTGGTCTCTGCACACACGTATGGCAGGGGCTGGAATAGAGAGGTGTGTGTGTGCACACCTCTGTATGTGGTGTTTGCATTTGTGGATGGCTGGAGATGGTGTGTCTGTTTGCCCCTGCACATGCGAATGCACCTGTATATGAAACCTGCTGTCTGTGCAGCTAGTTCCTGTTTGTGCACATCCTTGTGTTTGTGGTGGTTGCACAGGTGTGTAGTAGGGCTTGCATGTGTTGTATATTTTGTATGTCTGTGTGCACGTATGTGTGTGCAGGAGCCGGTAAATGTGTGCACCTGAGATACAGATATGTGTGACAGGAGGTCATTTGGGGTCACTCAACCTCCCTCCCTTCTTTCTGCCTTCCTCTTTCCCTCTATGTGGCCACATTAGCCAGGAGCCGAGCCCAGGAGGAGACCTGAGTCACGTCCTCTGCTGGTGCCCCCTGCCATGCTGTGACTCCAGATTTCAGGCTCTAGGGGGAAGCAGGAACCTTGTGCTGGAGCCCTTTCCCCACCCCTTCTCCACCATGGGGTCTCGGGAGGGGGTGGGCATAGCACCCATTCACTATCTGCTTTTCGTGGGGGCAGACATTCACCAAGCCTCCCCCGCCCCTGGCAGATTCCTTTTGGAACCCCAACGCTTTCGAGACGGATTCCGACCTGCCGGCCGGATGGATGAGGGTCCAGGACACCTCAGGGACCTACTACTGGCACATCCCAACGGGAACCACCCAGTGGGAGCCCCCGGGACGGGCCTCCCCGTCACAGGGGAGCAGCCCCCGAGAGGAGTCCCAGGTGAGGCTCACAGGCCTGATGACTTTGACCAGGGGTGAGGGTGGTACTGCTGGAGCAAGATGAGCCACCCATTCCTTGCTCCCATCCCCCCCTCCTAGCTCACCTGGACGGGCTTCACCCATGGAGAAGGCTTCGAGGATGGAGAATTTTGGAAGGTGAGAGGGGGGCCCTCCTTCACAATGGGGGAGCTGGAGAAGGGGCATCGTTTGGGTCCTGATTCCTCTCTCCCCTCCCCAAGGATGAACCTAATGAGGAAGCCCCGATGGATTTAGGACTGAAGGACCCTGAGGAGGGGACATTGCCCTTCCCGGCTCAGAGCCACAGGTGAGAGGGAAGGCATGACACAATGGGCTAGCCGTGGGATGGATCTACCTGGAAGGGGCCTTGGGACAGCTCCCTGTTTGGAGGCCTGTACCAAGTGTCGCCATCTGCCTCCAGCCCAGAGCCATTGCCCCAGGAGGAGGAGAAGCTGTCCCCACGGAATGCCAACCCAGGGGTCAAGGTTTGTTCAAGACCAATGCCCATTCCCCCGGGCCCGTGTGCAGGAGAGCCCCTCGGGTCATGTTCTGGGGGCCTTTCTGGTCTCAGTCCAGCCCCCCAGGTCTAAAGGTCTTCCAGTCTCAGCACAGACCCCTGTGTCTGAGTGGGAGGCTCCTCAGTTTTTAACTCAACCAGCCCAGTGGCCTGGCAGGGGCCATTCCAGACTTGACTCAGATGCTTCCTTGACTAGCAAGGGTCTCCTCCGAGACCATCACCCCTCCTGCCAACTATATCCTGTTTATAGATCCTAGTCTTAAACCCTCCCACCCACCATGTTCTGAGTCAGGAACTCCTCTGGTCTCAGTGAAGTTCCCTTGTCCTGGGCTGGGGGCTCTTCTGGTTTTAGCTCAGACCCTCTACCCCTACACCCTCTTTTGTGTCTGGCAGTGCTTCGCCGTGCGCTCCCTAGGCTGGGTGGAGATGACCGAGGAGGAGCTGGCCCCTGGCCGCAGCAGCGTGGCTGTCAACAACTGCATCCGTCAGCTCTCCTACCACAAAAACAACCTGCACGACCCCATGTCTGGGGGCTGGGGGGAGGTGAGGGCCTGAGCTGACAGGGTGGTGGGCAGCAGAGAAGTGAAGGGGAGGTAAGGGCTGGGACAGCAAGCTGCCCATGGGAGGGCTGGGGCGGGGAGTATGGACCCAGCGAGTGACAGCCTATGAGATGGACTTGTGACTCCAGGTTGGGCCCTTGGGAGATGGTTGTCTCATGGCGATGGGGATGATAAAAGGAGTCACGTCAGAGGTGACAGGTGTGCCCCTACCAGACTGACACCAAAGCAAGGGCCCCCAAGCTGCGGCTCACCTCCCTCGAGCTGGAGGTGGTGAAGATCAGCCACCTTCCCAGCTGCGGCACTGCTGAGCGCCTGCTTCCTGGGCCTGCAGGGGAAGGATCTGCTGCTACAGCTGGAGGATGAGACGCTAAAGCTGGTGGAGCCACACAGTCAGGCGCTGCTTCACGCCCAGCCCATCGTCAGCATTCGCGTGTGGGGCGTCGGGCGGGACAGTGGAAGGTGGGAGCAGGGCCAGGGATCCTCGGGTGGGGGCTCATCCTGCAGTCAGAACGGGCCCCCCTCCCTAACTCTGTTCTTTGCCTCTCTTGTGCTGCGGGACCCAGAGAGAGGTACTATGCCTAATTTACCTTGACCATTCCTCACCCCACACTTGGACCAGATGCTAAGAAGCACCCGACTTCCCCTCTTCTGCCCTGCCCCTTGTGCCCGCTGTGCTCGCCCATCCTCCCCTACCTCGGCATGCTTGCCTGTCTTCCCACCAGCCAGAAGGCAGCACCCACAGGGTACCATCCTGAGGGCAGAAGCCCTGGAGGAGCTGCAGTGGACAGGGAGGGTATGGGTGGGGTGGGGATGAGGCTCAGCGCTGGGTGGCACTGGGAGACACTGAGGTGCCCCTCCCCCAACAGGGACTTTGCCTACGTAGCTCGAGATAAGCTGACCCAGATGCTCAAGTGCCACGTGTTTCGCTGTGAGGCACCCGCCAAGAACATCGCCACCAGCCTGCATGAGATCTGCTCTAAGGCACGGCCCCTCTGCACCCTGGACTAGCTGCCACCTTTGCTCTATAAGGATGTGGGCAGGGTCACAGAGTTGGGGTGGGCGTCTCCAGCTTGATGAAGCCCTAAAGGACCTCCCTTGCTCTTCCCCTCCACCCCTCCCTTCCTCAGATCATGGCCGAACGGCGCAATGCCCGCTGCTTGGTAAATGGACTCTCCCTGGACCACTCTAAACTTGTGGACGTCCCTTTCCAAGGTCAGTGTCACAACCCTGCCAGGTCCAGCTCAGCTTTGTTGGCAAAGGTAGGGTGAACCAAGAAGAGTCACAAGCTACTGGACAGAATGGTAGAAAAATGGAGACTTAATCCTTTGGATCAAAAAAGTGTAGGGACTTTGGTTAAAGAGAGGCAGGTGGAGGGGGAGGGTGGGTGACTGTCCAGCTTATGCCCTGGTTCTGGGGACTGGGAATGAACAAGACCTGCCATGTGACTGATCCTCCTCTTCTCTCCTGCAGTGGAATTCCCAGCTCCCAAGAATGAGTTGGTACAAAAATTCCAAGTCTACTACCTGGGGAATGTGCCTGTTGCTAAACCTGTTGGTATGTGTGTCCTTTTTCACCCAGGGATCACTACCTTGATCCTAGAGCTCTGCCCCCACCCTCTTTCTCCCAGTGCCTCTTCTACCAGAACTTCCTCATGCTTGGTGTCACCCTGTTCTTCAAAATGCATCCTGCTTCCTGTACCTCTGTCCCAGCTGCATTCTGTGTCCTGCCTTCATTGAATGTGAACCAGGCACATAGGGAGACCTACTCTTGAATCCCCTTGAAAAGCTTTGGTTGGGTTGGGAGGTGGGTCTTGGATGGCTGGAAACACCGGAGCAGCCAGGAGCTGGGTTTGGTATTACGGCACCAACTGTGGGCTGCGGGCATCTAGACAGGAAGCAGTGAATATGTTTGTTATGTGCTTTATTGTTTATAAACTACTCCCTTAAATGTCATTTAGCTTATGAGGTTGGGATTATGATAATACCCATTTTATAGATAAGGAAGCCAAGGGTAGAGACTATTAGATTCTCTCGTATTTCCAGTGCTTTCACATTACCGGTTATTTACTTGTTCATTCACTTAGCAAATACCTATGCAGCCTACCACGTGCCAGGTCCTGGGAGAGCAATAGCCAGTCCTTTCCTGGAGGTTACAGGCGATTACAGTAGAAAAAGGGAACTACATTATTGCAAAAATAAATGTATAATTACAAATTGAGTCATTCATTGAAAGAAAGTAGCAAGGAGCTAGGAAACCATGTAACAGAGGGGCCTCACTTAGTCTAGGGAGTCAGAAAGGACTGGAGAAAGTGATATATGAACTGAGATTAAAAAATGGATAGGATCTAATGTGGTCAAGTGGGATGGAGACGGGAGTAGTCAGGAGAGGTCATTCTGGGCAGAGTGAACAGTGTGTGCCACAGGGAAAGGCACTTTGGCACTTCAAAGGCATTGTGAGAGGGCCAGCAGCAGGAGGTGAGGCTGGGAGCTGGGCAGCGGTCAGACCCTGTGAGACCTCATAAGCCATGTAAGCCGTTTGTTCTTTATCATAAGAGCAGTAAGCAGCTATGAGAGGGTTTTGGAGAGCACGCTTGGCGTAACCCTTTGAATTTTGTAGTGCTCACCTTGGCTATACCGCGAAGAAAGATGATCAGCAGGTGGAGGTGGGTGTGGGGAACTCAGGAGGATCTTGCAGCAGTTGTGGCCAGTGATGGGAGTATCTTGGACTTTGCTGGGGCTGAGGAGGAGTGTGTGGATTTAAGAGATGTTTAGACGTTAAAGTCAACAGGCCTTGTGACTGGTTGGATATAGGGTGAGGGGCAGAGGCCTCTAGGCTGACTCCTAGCTTCCTGGCTTTCGGAACTAACTGGAGAGTGCCATTCTCTAAAGGTAGCAGACCTTAGCAGAGGCCCAGTTTGGTATGGAGATTTGAGTTTGATTTCAGCCATCCCGAGTTTAATGCGCCTTGGGAAGCTGAGTGGCAAACTCGGGTTGGCAGGTGGATTGAGAGAGGAGAGGTCTGGGCTGCAGATACGAAGGTGGGCATCACTGGATTAGAGAGGTAATCAAAGCCATGTGTGTGGAGAAGACTGACCCCGGCAGGCGGGCAGCTGCTGCGAGAAGGCAACGAGGCTAGGCCTGGCCGTGAGCCCCTCCAACATCTAATGGACAGTGGAGGAGGATGAAACTGCCCAGGGGAGTGAGAGGGAGACAGGGCAGAGGGAAAAAGGAGACTGCTTCAACCAATGGTTGGGTGTCATGTCAAAAGACACTTGGGAAGAACTTGGTAGTGGTTGGTGGATTGATAAACACAGGAATGAAAGAATGAATCACACTTGCCTCAGAGGGCATAGCTGGGAGATGGTAGACCCAGGACTCAGAGCCTGGTCACCTTCAGTTCTCTGCTCTCCTCTCAAACCGTGCTGACTAATAATCAGCATCTTATATTCAGTGACGAAAACCTTAGACAGGGTGGAGATTGAGCTGGAATTTGAAGGAAGGCCTGGATCTGCAGAGGAGTGGCACTGCCACAGACATGGAGCTGGAGGTGGTGAGAAGATCCTGCTCTGGGGTCAGGAAGGGGGCGTGGCTGAGCCCTCCACCTTTGCCTGAGTTTCCTCCTCCCTCACCCCCAACTTTGAAACCCTGTGGCCTCTTCCAGCTGTTATGCTTACTCCCCTGTCCACCTGCCACCCACTAAGCTCTCACTACGCGAGAGCAGCCCCCTGCGGCCCTGGACAGCCCCTCTGCTGCCCACCGGCTCGATGGGTCGGCTCCGCTGAAGCCAGGGCTTTCGCCCACTCGTCCCTAAGCTCATTTTAGCTTTATTTATGCCCCCCTTTTACCCTCCATGAATTTAACACTGGCCCCTCCTGAAGCGGAAAGATTCACTCGTTAATTCAACAGATGACTAAGGGCCTGATCTGAGCCAGGCTCTACTCTAGGTTCTCAGTATATGTTAATGAACAAAACTGACCAAGATTCCTGCCTTCAAGTACCTGACATTCTATTCAGGATAGACAGGCAATGAAATCGGTACATTATATAGAATGTTTGAAGGCTACAGTTGAGATGAAAAAAAAAATGCACAGCAGGATAAGGGAGATTGGGAGTTCGGGGCTGGGGTCAGGGTGCAGATTTCAGTCCTGAACTGTTTCCAGTTATGACAGACTTTTCCCAGGCCGTGTAGTTCCACTGCTTTCCCTGCCTCCACATTGGTCCTCCCTACTCTGGGGCCAGGTGCCACCCCCACAGCTCCATCTGCTTATTAAGCACTTTGACCTTGATGTCTGATTCACACTCATGATCCTTGAGCTTTCCATTGACTGGCATCAGTGTCATTAACATCTGAGCCCTCTGCATTCTGCCCTGGCCCGCCCACTCCTGCCTGTGTCATCACCCTCCATGGTTCCTGGGTGGCTTGGTTGTACCAGTTTGGGTACATTTGCCCGTGTCGCCTTGAGGATGGCTTACTCATGCATCTGGAATTCCTTCAGTAGATAAGCCTTGTGCTAGGACTGGGGACACAGACATGAATTAAACTTGAGATGGCCATAACCCAGGGTGGAGAAAAGGGTTCCCAGCAGTTACAGGTTGTGCCAACGCTTGTCCTAGCAATGCCCCTTCTCTGCCCTGCAGTAGGGAAGGCCTCCCAGGAGGGGCCTGGGTGAACCCTGAAGCATGAAAATTGGGAGTTTCTCAGACAGTCAAGGGGGAAGGGCCCTCTAGACAGAGGCTTTTCCCTCACTTACAGTCTGTCCCTTGAGGGCATCCTCTTCTCTTACTTTGTATTCTCCATTGGTCGACCTGGGCATCTGCCAAGATTAGATGTTAATAAATGCTACATAAATTATTCAAAGTTCAGGGAGCAGTAAAATGTGAAGCTTGACAGGTCAGATGAGGCCAATTTTTGGAGGACTTACATGCTTAGGAGGGAAGTTTGGCTTTGCTCCAACCAGAGGTAAGACGAGCAAGGCCAAGATAAGGGAGGACCTTTGAGTAAGACATTTGTCCTCTGCCCACAAAGGGTCCACCTGGTCTACTCCTAGTAGTAGCTCAGAGGCACTGAAAGGGGCAAGAGGGCCCACGAGCTGACCACAGTGGTGTGTGCTTCTGCACTGGCATGGTTCACTCTAACCTCTTCACTGTGATGGTGCACAGGTGACACAGCCAGCTCACGAGCAGTGTGGATACCAGGACGCGTGCCCCACCGTGCCGTGTTCTCCTGTCTTGGTTCTCTGCTGAGTACAAGCAGGAGTGGGATGCATGGGTGGAAATGTGTAACAGCAGTTTAAGGTAGAGAAAACATTGTTACAATGGCAAGTTGATTGATCTAAAAGCCTGGAAACTTGGGCTCCTTGGCCTTGGAGCACATCACAGAGATTACTGAGTGCAGTGAAGATTCTGACAGCCCTTCTGGGTCTAAAACTAAGAATATAGAGAAGGGGCAGGAGAAAGGCCTGGCTGAGAACCTAGGATCTGGAATCAGAATGCCTGCCTTCTGATCCCCATTCCTCAGTGTGACCTAAGGTTTATTACCTGATTTCTAAAAGCTTCAGTTTCCTTATCTGTGAAATGGTGATAAAGGAATCTGTTCTGAGATAGTAAATGGCAGAGTGCACTGTAATGATCAAGAGAGTAAACATTCCTCAAATGGATGTCTTAAAACAAACAAACAAACAAACAACCAAAGGTTGGAGAGGACTGGTCTGTAGGGGCTGATCTGGGAGGCACTGTGGTGTGAAGCACTGGAAGGTCTGAATGTGGATGAACACCGAAAGCAAGATACAGAGAGGGCAGAGCTCGTGGAGGGTCAGTCTGCTTAGGAGGCTGGAGGAAGAGGCAGTCAGTGAGGAAAACCAAGCTTAGGATTCATGCTGGAAGAGGCCAGAGAAGTGCCAAGTCCCCGAAGCCAAGGAGGAGAGCACCAAGGAAGGGGTACGTGCACAGCGTTGTCAGGAGCTGTAGGCTAGTGAAGCCAGGGGAGAGCCGAGGCCCTGAGCTTGATGGGGCAGAGCTGGAAAGTCTAGGGTAGAGCTGGGGTGTCTTCTCCCCACCCCCAGTAGTGCCATGTTCATGTCCTTGTCTTTCAGGGGTAGATGTGATTAATGGGGCCCTGGAGTCAGTCTTGTCCTCCAGTAGCCGTGAGCAGTGGACCCCAAGCCACGTCAGTGTGGCCCCTGCCACCCTCACCATCTTGCACCAGCAGGTAAAGACCTGCCGCGCCTTGCCGTGGAGGGGAGCCCAGGGGCGAGGGGAAGGGCTGCCTGTAAGGTGGAGGTGCCCAGTGGAAGAGGGTCGGACTGTTCCTTTCCAACTGGCTCCCCTCCCTGCAGACAGAGGCAGTGCTGGGGGAGTGCCGGGTGCGCTTTCTGTCCTTCCTGGCCGTGGGCAGAGATGTCCACACGTTTGCATTCATCATGGCTGCCGGCCCAGCCTCCTTCTGCTGCCACATGTTCTGGTGCGAGCCCAATGCTGCCAGCCTCTCAGAGGCCGTGCAGGCTGCATGCATGGTAAGTGGGCAGGGTGGTGGAGCGGTGGCGCCCAGCCGACAGCGGGCAGGCTGGGTTGTGACCGCCCCTCCTGTCTCTCTGCAGCTGCGCTACCAGAAGTGTCTGGATGCCCGCTCCCAGGCCTCCACCTCCTGCCTCCCAGCACCTCCGGCTGAGTCCGTTGCCCGGCGTGTAGGGTGGACTGTCCGCAGGGGCGTTCAGTCACTGTGGGGCTCCCTCAAACCCAAACGGCTGGGGGCCCACACCCCCTGAAGCCCTGTCTTCCCTCCACCTGCTTGCATTGGGCCCCAGGGAACTCAAGGGTTTGGGGCAGGGAGGGGCCCTACAGGCTATTCTTAGATCTCAGAGCTGCCCCTCCCCATGAGCTAGGGTTCCCTGCCTAGGGGCTGGGGAGGGAAATCTAATCCTGCAAGATAGTGACAATACTGGTGGATTGATGAGAAAGGAGCAGGAAGCAAGGCCAGCCCCAGGTTCTCTATCCCCACGTTTCAGGTGGAGCAGGAGGAATTGGTCTAGGCCAGGCCCCATCTTTGTAGGGTCCTGCAGGGGCAGGAGGGGACTGGTCAGGCATGGGTCCCCTGCCCCCTGCTCCGTGGGCACCTCTGCTGTACTGATATCACTAATAAAGTCTGTCTGCCCTGCTGAACTGTGTGCCTCCTGTGCCTGCACTACACCATCACTCCTGGTACCCTGATCCCTCAGTTAGGCTCTTACTCCCAGGGCCCCCTTGCCCTGCCTGCCTCAAAAGAAATCAGGTCACAGCAGGGTCTTGAGCCCAAGTCTCTTGTTTTTATTTTAACAGCCTGGCAACCAGGCAGTAGCAGCAGTACAGGGTTCCTGGCTGGCCAGCACAGGCCTGGGGTGACAGCTTCTGTCTGGTCTGTCCAGGGCAGTGCCAACTGAGACCTCTGCTCCATGGCCATGAAAGGACAGCAGCCTCAGAGCACCCAGCCCCGCTCCCATATCTTGCTAAGTCAGCTCCAAGAATGGCAGTCTTATTTTGGAGGTGCGCCTGGGTGGGGGGATAGGCTCTTCCGCCAGACCTTGCTGTGGTGCCTCTCAGGGGTTTTCACTCCTTTCCTAAGACACATGCTTTCCCAACTCTGGGCCCTGGGAGTGCTAGCAGAACAATGGCCTTGGCCACAGGCTCTGGACATCAGGAGCGCTTGCGTCTGGCACCAGGTGACGACACAGAGCAGGGCTGTCTGAGCGGGCAGAGAGCTGTGCACACAGAGTAGCCAGGCGGCAGGGCGTGCCACAGGGCTCTGAGGGCGGGTGGCCCTTATGGTAGAGAAACCAGAAGGTCTGGAAAAGTCGCATGTCGCTCCGCATACGGTACACTAGGTCGTGCCAGGCGGCAGGCAGCGCGTTGGGCAGCCCATAGGTTTCCCGAGCCTTGTAGAGGAGCTGCCAGTGCGGCGTGGCTCCGGGCTCATTCGCCTGCGTCAGGTTCAGGATGTAGGTCTCATGGTCCAGGACCACGTGAGAGCTCCCCGAGTAGTTGCCATCTATTTGGTAGACGCGGTAACCTGCAAGAGGGAGGAATGGCTGTAGAGGGAAGAGGCAAAGGCGACTCCAGGGAGGGACCACATGTCAGGCCTGCCCTTGAGCGACCTTTCCTCCGCCCCCGCCCCCAAATCCGCCTCCGCTTTTTTCTATCTCCCCAACTTTCTCCCACCAATTCCCTCTATCCCAAAAACTCAATTCCGCCCCACTCACCAGGATTAAGGCTGATGTAGGTGGTGGCACTGGGTGCCAGGAAGGCTACAGATAGTGGCCGGCTTAGGGTCTCTTCGTCATAGAAAACCTCAAACTCATCCACGTGGGTGTGACCAAAGAACTGACCAGCCAAGGTGTTCTCATACCTAGCCAGGAGACACGAATGATATTCAGAAGGTTCTAGGTTCTAGTGGTGGGGGTGGGGTGGGGGGGGGAGTCTGGGGCAGACAGGATGCTTTCTTTCTCCATCCTGTTCAAATAAGTAGTTTCCCCACCCCAGTGGGGCAGCAAGGATGATGAGATGCTCAAGGGGATTTCCAACCCACCCCCCGCCCCACCTCCCTCCTACCTGTTTACAATTCGGTAATAATTCCAGCTCCAGCTCTTCAGGCAGTGCCCTGGGGGAATGTGGCCAATTATATGCACCTGTGGGGAGAGTTAAGGAAGGTTATCAGGGCAAGAAGGGTCCAGGAAGCCCTGGCCAGGAGAGTTGGTACTCATGTCTCCTACAATCGCTGGCATTCCTGGCCAGAGAGAGGGGGAGCAAGCGAAAAGACTTAGTTCTAAGGGTGACCATGAGCTGAATCCCCAGGGAACACTTGTTGGGTGTGCCAGAAAAATCAAGTTTCTCGGCTCACAGGTGCTCCAGCTCCAGATAGGAGTCTGCTCATGAACGGTCTGCTCCCCCCCCCCCACCCCACACCTACTCCAGCAGGTTCCCACCACTCTCCCTCACTTTGTCTCCTCGATCCTCAGCGGCCTGAAGCTCCCCCACGAGCCACTGGAGCTGTCCAGCAGGATCTGTGGAGTTGATCAAGAGCCAGAAGTTCTCACGGGAACAAAAGTTCATATTGAGAGAGATGAGGCGGAGGCCAGGGCGTGGGGAAAGGGCATAGAACCCCCCAATTCTGAAACAAAGTGAACACCAGGGGTCAGCATGTGTTCATAATCCCGGTCCTGCATAAGGAAACTGGGGGGAGGGCAGAGGCACACAGGACATCACCCCTACCCTCAAGCTCACATTCTAGCTGAAGACCAAACAGCTTTGATTATAGGGCCCTTATGAATGAGGAGAGTGGCTCAGAGGGTGAAAGGCTCTGGGAGTCAGGGGAGAGGTAAAAGTGAGCTAGAAAAGGAAGCGAAGGTCATCCAGAGGGAAGAGGGCCTGTGCCTGGACAAGTTGGGAAAAGTTGGGGTGCTAATGAGAAGGCACTTTAGAGGGCTCACATGAGCCAAGACACAGACTAGCATGGAGAGGGGATGCTGCTAGCCCTATAAAGGAGGGCGGGTGGAGATAAGGGTAGAAACAGAAAGTGAGGTCAGATTGTGAGGGCCAGTGAGGACAGCAGAGGACTCACTGCTAGAGCAGTCACAGATAGTGCCAGGTGCCTGCTCCCTTCGCTTTCACCCACCTGTCTTCTCCCTTCCTGGGTTTCTATGGGCCTCAAATACCTGAGGGTGTGAAGGGCTTCAGCAGGCAGCCAGGGCTCCCATGCCTTGGCCATCGCCTCATAGAGCCATCTGGAAGACTGGTTGCCCTCTATGAAGGGGGGAGGGAAGCCATTGACGGGTGTGCTCTCATGGTTGCCCACGGCAGGGTACACTGGCACTGGCCCTAAGAACTTCTTGACAAGGGCTGTGACGGTGGTCAGGGCCCGCAGCTGGTCCTGACGAGACTGGTGCCAGACATTGTGGGCAGGGATGTCTCCCGTCCAGTACACCATATCAAAAGGGCCGGCAGGGCCGAGCCCGCTCAGCAGGCTCTCCAGGGTTCGCAGGGGCAGGTCACACTTGCTGTACTCGCCCCAGTATCCAGCACCTGGCCGGGAAGCAGGCGGCAGGCCAGAGTCCCGGCGGCAACACAGTGGGTTCTCACAGTCAGGGTCGGTGCCCTCCAGGTAGTCATGATCCCAGTGCAGGTCAGTGAGGAAGAGGACGCGGCTGACAGGGGCGCCTGGGGCTGGGGGCTTGGGAGGCTGGGGGAACGGCTTTGGCACAGTTGGCAAAGAGATGTTCCAAGATGAGAAGATGTCCCAGTGCCCACAGGAGGATCCCAGGAGCAGGCCACAGGCCTCAGACGGGCTCAGCACTGAGCGTGTCCACACCTCCACCATGTCGTCCTCGAAGAGCTGGACAGCTGACTGGCATACAGCGGGCGGTGCTATTTTCAGCAGCTTGCACAGCTTGATGGCCACAGAGCCCACCCAAGCCACACTGGGCTCTTTCTGTGGCGGGAAGAACCAGCGGTGAGAGGTCAGGGACAGTGCACAGGGACCAGGCCAACCCCTGGCTACCATCCTTTGGGCCTCTATACCCAAACTGAGGCTAGAATGCACTCAGTTCCACCACAGTAAAGAGATGTCAGTTCATCCCTGCCTCCCTCAGGCATCACCAGGCTAGTAGGTTTAGCTCAGAAGCATTTCAGGCCTTTGCTTGCCGGGCTGGCTTTCTCAGGCACTGTCTGCTGAGTGCCCTGAAATTTGGGCTGGGCAGAATGACAGACTGCCCAGGGTTTGGGGACACACACAGGGACAGGGCACTCTTTCCCTAAGGATCCCCACAAAGCCTGCCTACCAACCAGGGCCCATCAGGATCAAGGCAGCCCCATCTAGCCCCACACCTCTGGATATTTCTTAATTCAAGTCCCTTTTGAGTAGCTAGTCCCAGGCACAGAGCTCAGAGATGGAGATGATAAGTGTAAGGCAGAGGCGACTCAGTCAGGCACACCTGGGTTGGAGTCCCAGCCGCTCACCCCTCACCAGCTGCCAATCCTCAGGCCAAAAAGACTTCAGCTCCCAGCGGTTTCTATTCATTTGTAAAATGGAAATAACAACGGTAATGAAACCACCTTGCAGGCTGGATGTAACTGCATACATGGGCTAGCACAGTGCCCAGCATGTAACTTGCACTGTTGCCTTACTTCACAAGGTCACAATGGAGGTAGTGGTGGTGGTGGTGCCATGCAGCCATGGGTGTCCTCAAAGGAGAGCAAATTCAGTAAAGGCTTGTGGATGACAGCCTCTCCATTAGGGGACACGACAGCGCCGGCCTTAGCCCCAGCCCCCACTCTCCCTCCCCCAGCCCCTTTACCACTCACCCGCAGCCCGAAGTCGATGGCGGTGAACAGGGCTTTGCAGGCTGGGCAGGTGAGGTTCCACCACCCAAAGGCTTCTCGGAGCTGGGGCGCTATGCGACTGGATTTGGTGGGATAGCCTTTGGCGGGAAGAGGGTGGGCCCCGGCTGGGACCCAGAGAACCAGGGAGTCGGACAGGGCCAGCGCCATGGCCAGGCTCATCCACAGGAGCCTCAGGCTGGGGGCCCCCAAGGACCTGTCCGGTCCTTGCTCCCGGCCCGACCTGGGGCGGCCCTGGCCCGGAGACACTCCTTGGCGGGGCATTACCCGGCTTCCTAGACCGGGCTGATTCGCCCGACAGCCCCGGCCAGTGTAGGCTCTGGTTGGCTCTCAGGATCCCAGGCGGTGCCAGGGACACCGACCAGCACCCCGTTGCAGTCGGCTGACGCTGAGACGCGAGCGGCAAAGCAGCTCCGCCTCTTCCTCTTCCCCGGTTCCGCAGCAGCTGATCGCGCTGGCTGGGGGCCAGATCAGGACTACGGAGGCGGAGGCGGAGTGGGCCGGGCGCACCCGGGACCCGCCCAAGATCCCGCCCGCGGTCCCGCCCCGGCTCTGACCGCGAGCGGTCACAGCTGTGCGAGGCCGCTGTATCCGCCCCACCCTTGCTGGAGTGGATCGTGTGGCTGGTGAGAGGCCCATCTGAGGTTCCTAGGCACCGCCTCTCCAAACGTGTTCTCACCCTGTTGCCTCTTTGGACCAGAGGGCCCCCTTCCTCAGTTTCTCCTGTCCTACCGCTGGTACTCACACCCTTGAGTCGCCCTGACTGAGAATCTTTTTGATTCAGATTTCTCTATATGGAAGGACCCTGGACTCATGGAGGGACATCTATACCTTCGTTATATGGATAAGGACACTGAGGTTCAGAGATGGTGAAGTGGCTAAGAATGGTAAAGACCATACCCGCCAGAAGGGCCAGGAACATGGAGTAGAACTTGGGTCTCCCCATCTTCCTGTATCCGTGATGGTAAAAGCTATCACTGACTGAGCTCTACAGGATGTTCCAGGCACTGAAACAGGCACTTTATAGTTATTAATTTTCAGTTCTAACAACAATCTGAAGAAAGAAGTGTAATACTATTATTATCTCCAGTTTATAGATGGGGAAACAGAAGCCTGGGGAAGTGGCAGAATAACAATTAAAACCTAAACTGTTTAATTCAGTGCTTCTCCAAGATCCACAGAACTACCAAGTCCTGTCAGTTCTTTCCTTTGAGAATTTCTTCCAAGTGACTGTCCTCCCCCACTCCCTCCGCCCAGTTCTGTGGGCATCATATCAGATAGAGTAATGATGGTATAATAGGAAATAAATATATTTTGTCTTCTCTCCAGTTTCTGGCACAGAGCTCCTAAAATCCTTTAAACTTCCTGAGTGATAGGAGTGTTTTTTGTTATTTGCACAAGCCCCTTTCAATCACACCTGAGTTTATAGTAATAAGGTGACTTAGGGTAGGGCCCCTAAATAGCCTCAGGATGGGCTAGTCTCCATTAAGAACTAGTGATTAGAGAGTGAGACTTGTTTTGATCTCACCCCCAATCTCCAGGTTGGGAAGAGGGGCTGGAGATTAAGCTCTGTAAATAAACTCTTGGAGAGTTTCTGGGTGGGAGAACATATCAAGGTGTTGGGAGGGTGGTATACCTGGAGAGGGCATGGAAGTTCTGAGACACCCCCAGTCCGCACCTGGCCCTGGGCATCTCTTTCATTTGGCTATTCCTGAGTTGTGCCCTTTGTATTAACCAGGACATGTAAGTGAGGTGTATTCCTGAGTTCCGTGAGCTGTTCTAGCAAATTATCAAACCTCAGTAGAGGGTCATGGAACCCTAGAATTTATAGCTGGTTGCTCAGAAGTAAAGGTGGCCACCTGGGACAGGTGAGGTAGGGGGTCCTTGGAGGAAAAAGACCCGGATATAGATTTTTGACTTAAAAGAAGCCATTTTAGGCCTAAGCCATTTTGTGATCTAAGCTTGGACCAATGCTTGCCCTTGAAGAGGTCTAAGTAATAAAGATCCTAAGGGGAAAAAAGGGAACAAGACTGTTTGCAGAGGAAGTAACCATAGCAAAGATAAAAAATCAATTGTAAAGACTCTCAGGGCTGGTAGCGAGAGTGGTAAGGATAACTTTATTCTTGATTTTCTCTAGGTTTTAGAACCTTGGAAACCCATTTTGGAGGCTCCCAGACTCCCGGACAGTGGGGAGAACTTGGGGAAATGGAATGGAGCCCAGTGTTTAAAGATCTAAGATTCACACAGCCCCTGCCACCATCGCAAATTGGGTTCCAGTCTTGGAGAATGATTGGCAGAGGGATACTATGGGCTTCCTAGTCAGTCCGGGCTAATTTGATCCCATCTAGGGTACCTATGCTCCACTGTGTCAGGAAACCTGTTCAAATTCTATACTCTTGAGCTGCCTAGGGACCTACAAATTAAATCCATAATTTCAGTCAGAGCTAGAATTGATGGGGAAAGCTCTCCCTCTTGTGGAATTTTTAGAGAATACCAGGGAGCTAGACATCTACGAGCTTAAGGGCAGGGACCCTGAAGAAATGGATTTTCTGACAGGCAGTTTCACCCCGATGTGCAGAGCCCTCCAGGGCAGAGGGCAGGGCAGTGGCTAAGGGGATGGGCTTTAGAATCAGGCTCCTGGGTTAGAATCCCGGCTCTGCCACTCTGCTAGTTGTGTGACCCTGCAAGCATGTCACTTTCCAAACTTCCATTTCTTCCTGTGTGACATAGAGATAATAGCACAAGGCTGTGGTGAAGATTCAATGAGATAAAGAGTAGTCCTGTAACCTATAATGAAAAAGAATGTGAAAACAAAAATATGCATGTACATGTATGATTGAAACATTATGCTTACACCAGAAATGGACACAACGTTGTAAACTGACTATACTTCAATAAAAAACAAAAACATATAATGGAAAAGTCTCTGGAAAAAAAAAGTCCTACTGTATAGCACAAGGAACTATATTCAATACTTTGTAACAACCTATAGTGAAAAAGAATAGGAAAAGGAATATATGTATATATGAATCATTATGCTATACACCAGAAATTAACACAGCTTTGTAAACTGACATATTTCAGTTCAAAAAAAAGCAAAAAAAAAAAAAAAAAAGCAATACATTATGTCTGCATCTGCCAACTGTACTGACTATCATTGATTTAGTGAAGTCCAGTTCCCAGCGCTCCCCAGCTTCCCATACCTCATTCATGGTGTCCACTATCAGGGGAGAGGAACTCTGGCTGCTGTGAGGTGAAGGTCAAAGGAAAGAATGTGGGAAACTTTGAAAAATCCTCCCCCACCCTGGGGAAGATGGAAGCAACATTTATTCAACAGACAGTAACTTAGCTCCTTTTATTGCCATGCAATCATATATTCATTCACTCAAAACACACACACACACATTTATTAAAACAAAACCCTCATTGAATTCAGCCTCCCTAGAAAAGCCCTACTGTATAGTCATCTATTGTTATTCATGAGGCCTTCCTGGGCCTCACTCTCTCCACCCCTAAACTTCTCATCAGAGGGTTCATTCAATACAAACAATTCTCTCTCTATATGTATATGCATGACTGGGACATTGTGCTATACACCAGAAATTGAAACGTTGTAACTGACTGTACTTCGATTAAAAAAAATAGCAAAAACAAATAAACAATTCTCTGCTGAAAAAAAAAAGGGAAAAATTCTACATCTAAGAAGAATGCAATTAGAAATCTCTATGCCTTGTTATATGGCTGTCCTGGAGGATCCGTTGCGGGGTTGGTTCCAGGACCCAGTGGATACCCAAATCTGAGGATGCTCAACTCTCTTACAAAAAATGTACATGAATACACTCAGCCATCTGTATCCTTGGGTTTGGCATCCTTGGATTCAACCAACTGCGGGTTTCAGTTGATTGAATCTGCCAATGCCAAACCCTTGGTTACTGAGCACCAACCATGCCAGTAACCCAACAATTCCAATCAGATAAGCTCTTCCACGGGGGAAGTATGAGGAATCATGAAAGCACAGAGGAGGACAGTCGCCTGAAACTGAGGGCCCTCATGGAGGTTTTGGGAGGAAGTGATTTGTGTGCCCAGATGTGCCCCCAGCACAGGGGAGGGCTGGGCAGGTTCAGGAACTGAGGGAGAAGGCAGGAGCTCTGAGAGGGAGATGAGAGAGATTGCGGAGATTGGAGGCCGGAGAGGCTGGTAGCAGCCAGATTAGGAGGATCACAATAAAGAGTTTAGTCTTAATCCTCAAAGAATGGATATATTTATTGTTAATTTTATTCATTCAGCCAGCCAGCCAGCCATCCAGGTGACAAAAGACACTTTTAGAAGTCTACTTTGTGCCACGTGTTGTGCTTGGGACCGTGAGACACAGAAATGACTAAGACACCAGTATGTTCCTCAGACAGTTCATCAACCTGTGGGAAGACGTGAAAGCACAGACCTGCTATAAAGGTCTTTTGATGAAGCAAGCTACCGTGGTCCTGAGGAGGTCAAAGGAGGAAATGATGGATTCCTGCTGATTAGGCGGTAAGAGTTGACAGGGATGAGAAATAGCTTTTCCAGAGGAGGCCAGTCTTGAAAGACGAGTTAGTGTGTGTCTGGAGAACCAGACTGAGAAGTGGTTTCCCCTTTCTTCTCAATGCTTGAGATACACTAATGTTCTTTCAGAGTCTACACAACAAGTTCCCAGCTTATTCAGGGACTCTTATGCTGGTCCTCTGACCTAAAAAGTTCTTCCCTCTTCTTTCACTGAATTAAATTCTAGCCATTCTTTTTTTTTCTTTAACTTATTTTTAATTAATTAATTATTTGGGGATTGAACCCAGGACCTTGTGCATGCTAAGCACATGCTCTACCACTGAACCATACCCTCTGCTCTGTTTAAATTCTTATTCTTCAAGTTTCAGCTCAGCCACTCCAGCAGTCACAGGATGCCCCTCCCCATGCTTCCCCCGCAACACACCATCAGGTACCCAAACCGGAGACAATTACCGGATGTCTGCCCCACTAGACCACAGCCGAAGTGGGGACGTGGAGAGGCAGGGCCTTCAGTTTCTCCGCTTTATCCCCACTTCCTGTATAGTGCTCACTGTTTGATTTCTGAGAAAGCAGTGGTGCTGAGGTTGGGGTCTGGAGGAGAATGTTGACAGTACAGAGATAAACAGAACAACAAAGAATTTAAGCAGAAAAAAACCAACCTTATTGACCAGTAAGACTGGGAACCCAGGCCCAAAGGTACAAACTTCCAATCATAAGATGAATAAGTACTGGGGATGCCATGTACAACACGATGACTGTCGCTAACCCTGCCATACGGTATATTTGGAAGTTGTTAAAAGAGTAGATCCTAAGAGTTCTCATTGGAGGGGAAAAAACCCACTTTTTTTTTTCTTTTTTGGTATCTATGAGATGATGGATGTTAATGAAACTTACTGTGGTAATCATGTCACAATATATGAAAGTCAAGGCATTTTGCTGTACACCTTAAACTTACACAGTGAAATATGTCAATTATATCTCAGTAAAACTGGGGAGGAAAAAGGAATGGGAATTCAGATGTTAGAACCAGAAAAAAATGATCTAAAGCCTGAGAAAAGATGGCCTCTTATAATATAGCACAAGTAATAAAGTTGAACAGCTTAGACTAAATGGAAAATAACTGTGTTTGGTCTGCTTGATCTGAGGAACAGCTCCTTTTAGAAAGTTAGAATTTAACCCTCACAGTTGGGCATTAGTCTTGTGATGAGCCTAATGATCTTTAACCAAACATATTTTTCTTGTGTTTTGTCTAATAATTTTATCTACAGACTCTTCCTCCAAAGACAAATTTTTTTCAACTGGGTTTCTTGGAAGCCTAGATTCCATGAGGGGAAGCTTGAAAAAAAAACCTTTAACCCTTGGTTGAAATCAGCTTGTCTGAGAAGTTACTTTAACAAAGCCCTTGCTTTGCTTTGTGTGAGTAATACCACCAACACTTTGTTACACTGGTGTAGGGACCACACCCCAGTAAGGGGTTTCGCGACCCGTCCTGGAGATCGGAGAGTGAATAGGGACAATTTCAGTGTTTTTAAGGGCCAGTTTTCTTCAAATTGAAAAAGCAGTATATACATGTTAAAAATTGATTTCAAGTACTTTAATGGGTGTACTTTAAATAGAGAAAGCTTTCTTCCTATCCCAAACTCCTGAGCTTCTCTCTAGAGAGAACCATGACTACTTTCTGTATGTGTAGAATTTTCTACCATAATGTGTGTGTGTGTGTGTGTAACAGAATGTCGAATGGGACTTCTGGTATCTTAATATTTTGACAAAAGCTCTAACTTTAGACAATACACATACCCAAAGGATTACTTATGGTTGGCTGAAATGATCCTTTGACCCTCACCCTAGCATCCATCTTCAGTCTATATAAAGTAAGCCCAAAATTCTATGAAAGTCAAAACACAGGGAGCAAGTGCTATGGTGTTCAAAGTACGTGTATATTTGTGTACGTGTGTGTCAGGTGGGGAAGGAGGGTGTTCCAAGAAAACCACTCAGAGTGGTTGGGAACCTGATAATTTTCTTGGGGAGAAAGGCTTGAGGGGGTTGCAGAAACATATAACCAGTGAATATATTCAATGAATATACCCAGTGCAGCTACCAGAGCAAAGTATGGTGAGGGAGTTCTTGTAAGAGCTTGTTATGTGACATAGCCTCCCCTGCCCTCTTTCCACTGTTGATGAAAATAATCAAGAAACAATCAGTAATAAGAATAGAAAAGAGTTTTATTTGAGCCAAACTGAGGACTAGCTTGGAAGCCTGCTTCCCAGGTTCCTCTGAGAAACTGCCCCAGAGAAGCAGCGTTTTCAGTAGCTTTATATCTTGTCAGAACAAAGAACATTAAACAAGTTGGGGATACAGTTCTTCAAGTTTAAAAAAAAAAGACCCCCCAAAACAGACCAGCATGTAGAGTGTGGCCTTGGCACCTGGGAAGGGGATCTTGTCATCCAAGGAAGACTAGCACTGATATCCCAGGTAGACAGGCATTTAATCTTTATTTTTAACATGGGCATTCTTTACTTCTGGTCAGTGTGCCCTTTTCTTTAATAATTAAAGCAGATGTCTAATGTACGTTTGATAGGTCACAAACAGGCTAGTTTAGTCAGCAGAAAATTCAAGTTAACTCATGTATAAGCCAGAATGATGTCCCTATATCTCAAGAGGTGAAAATTTCTTTTATCACCACCTATATAATTTTTAAACTGCGAGGCTGGCTGGGGCCACCATCAATGTTGGAGCAGGGAGAGAAGGCAGCAGTAGGGTAGTCTGCATGCTCGCAGCTTGAAATGGCAAAGTCAAATGGATGTTGCTTAAGAGAACTGATGTGAAGGAACCTTGTCCCAGGGTGTGCTGGGCACTGAGGCTAAGAGACTGTAGAGTGTGAAGAGGAACTGAGGAGATAGATTGTCTGGGGTAGGGGGCTTGCGGGGAGTACCTACCCCTTCCTGCCCACTTCTTCCCCCATCCCCCATGCCAGGAAACTGTACAGGATCACCATCCTTCCTGGGCCTCTGAAATCCACAAATATCCCCAGGAGAGAGCCAAATTCAGACACCTCAACACAGAAGGTATAAAGAGCTCAGTTACAACAGTCCAGTGCCTCACATATAAATGCACATCCAAACACCTTGTGGGGACTCTGGAGGAGCCAGTTGCAGGAGGTGAAGGAGGTGGATGGAAAACAAAAGAGCTGCTCACATCACCTTTCATCACCACATGACCCCAAGCCACAAAACTGGTCTCAGCTGGAAGTGCTAGGCCCATAGGGGAAATTTTGAATTAGAAATATTTTAAATTTTGATTTAGGCAAGACTGAGTCATTTTAATACATCAAAGTGAGTTTAGTGTTAATTACCCATGTGAGACTCTTTCCATCTTAAATGACCAGAAATCTATGAGATTTACTTGAGACAGCATGGGTGGTGTGGAAAGGTCATTCAGCTTGTGTGAAAGCTGTGGTTAGAAAGAAAGCTGGGACTTGATTGTACGCCACTGAGTTCAGTTCATTCA
This sequence comes from Vicugna pacos, assembly GCF_048564905.1. NCBI lineage: Eukaryota > Metazoa > Chordata > Mammalia > Artiodactyla > Camelidae > Vicugna > Vicugna pacos. The sequence continues at coordinate 30,482,464 of NC_132996.1, read as the reverse complement.
GTAATCCAGCACGTGTGTATTTACAGGCAACAATACAAAATACGTAACAGGAAAAAAAAGGTACGTTGTTTCTTTCACTTAGCAAAGTATCTTTTCATATCAACTACAGAGAGCTAACTTCTGGGTAGTTCCAGGGAGCCAGTTAATCACAAGGCTCCGCACTGGATTCTTTTTTTTTAATTAAAAATTTTTTACTATTAATTTTTCAGTGGAGGTACTTGGGATTGAATCCAGGACCTTGTGCATGTTAAGCTATACCCTCCCCACCTTGGATTCTGAATGGAGGGTTAATGCCCAGAAGCAGATGAGGATGGAGGTGCACCATCTCCTTCAACCTGGTAGTGTATTGGAGGAGGATGTGTGGCCCAGAGGCCAACTTGAGCTTTTGCCTATGAATTTTCTCCTCCAGACACCCTTCAACCAGATTTAGACTTTGGGATAGATCTGTAGAGAGAATTGGGGCTGTGGACCATTCCTCACCCAGCTAGAGGTGTAGAGGACCACAACCTGACATATAGTCCATCTACTGGGAGAGAGAAACACACTTTTTACTTGCAAATTCCTATGAATAAATGATTTTCGAGCACTCATCCTCAAATATTCATTTGTTTACAAATGACTCCATATAAATTTACTGTTGTATCTTTTTTCTTGACAAATTATTAAAATTATTAAAATTAACATTATTAGAATGAAATAAGAAACTTTTCTAACAGTCTAATATTTTATTCTCACACCTCAGTGTATTTGCTTGTGCAGTGCCACTTTAGGGGGGACAGTTGTGAATGAAAAATATTGCCAGCCATTATCAGTAAACAAAGAATGCTATGGTCACCACACATTAGCCACTACCACCACCACTGATGGTCAGAGTAGGGGACTCAGGATTCGGACCAGCAGGCATCCCGGCCTCTGCTGCAACCCACAACCATGCACCCTGAGGGAACTCAGGTTAGGAAAGAACAGGATACCGGCCCTAGACAGCTGTGTGCATATCAAAGGAATGATTTCAATAAGCCCAGACCTTTGCACCCTCCCATATATAGAAAAGCTAAGTTCCTTAACTTGAGATCTCTGGTTTTCTTTAATTAACAGTCATCTTTTGATGTTCTGTCTACCTGGTCTTGGTTGCAAAAAAACTCCTATATCCTGGCTTCTCCTTTGCCTGAGTGAAACAGTCTCTTGGAATGGTCTGAGAGGCTGTGTTCAGGCTCGAGTCCTCAGGAAATCCACCAAACAAAACACAACGCTCAACTTTTAGTTTGTGCATTTTATTTCAGTTGACACAGCCTATAAGCCAAGAATGGTTTTTACGTTTTTAAGTAAAGAAATTCAAAAGAAGAATTAATTATTCTGACATATAAAAGTCACAGGAAATTCAAATTTCAGTGCCTGTAAATAAAGTCGTGTTGGAACCCAGCCACCCTCACCTGTTTATTTGTTGTCTGTGCCTGCTTTTATACCAGCGTGATAGAGCTGAGTGGTTGCAACAGAGACCTGATGCCCCTGGAACCTAAAGCGTTTTGCCACCTGAGCTTTTGGAGGAAATGTTTGCCACGCAGGACTCTAGACAGTGGGAAATGCGTATTATCTCAAGGAAATTTAGGATTATTCTAGTAGGAGGAATGCAAATAGAAACAAAGGGCTACTGTTCAGTGTGGTGTGTATGTGTGTGTCTGTCTGTGTATCTGGGTATATTGCTTATTTTCAAACAAGTTTTTGGGTATAAAGAAGGGAAGGGATCAAGGCACAGATTTTATGCCATTGCAATACACAGGGAACAGAACGGTGATAGGCAAGGAATTCAAATCCCCCATTCTTGCACTGGAGAAACTAGATAAGGATCCACGGAACTTCTATAGCAAGGAGCTGGTAGTGACGAGGTGGGCTGGGAGCCTGGATCGGGAGTGATTGTTATGCCAGGGTCAGCACCAAGATGCCCAAGCAGCCCGCATCACCTCCGTCAGCCAGCATCAGGAAGCTGCACAGAAGCCACGCCCTATGGATGTCCTGTGAACAGTCACATGACCACCCCCTGTTACCAGTGTTGGCTGATGATCTCCCAGTCATTACTGGGAGGAGGCTCTCCACCCACTGTGCCACATGTCACTAATGATGCAGGGTACCTGTGTGTGTCCTGAGACAGTGCTTCACCCCAACCACACTGCCCCATATGGACACCCCACTTTCAGTGACTCAGGATACCTTGAGCTCCAGTGAAGTAGGCAGTCAGATCTTTGACACCTGGGGTGGAGTGCAATGCTGGAAGGACCATCCCGTACTGGGGTGGGGCGGAACAGGGCTAGGATTCAGTCCCACAACCTGTGGACCATTTACATTTATTTGCATCTCTAGTGTCTACAGAAGCTAAGCCTTGGAGGCACCTTTTGGCCAGAAAATAGAAATTTAACTAGAAAACCAATATGTATAGTTGTGTGGACATGTGCACGGGAATGGTGAGCCTGGATGAGCCCTCCTCCCCTTCCTTAATAGCTCTCTGAGGTCATCGATAACTTCAGTCTGTCATTTATTGCTTTTAATATTTAAAAAATTTGGGGGGTAGGAATTAGGTTTATTTATTTATTAATGGAGGTACTGGCGATTGAACCGAGGACCTCCTATATGCTAAGCATGCACTCTACCACTGAGCTATACCCTCCCCGCCAAGTCTGTCATTATTTTTCTCCCTCTTTTATCTGCCCCACCCTGGCTTCACATCCTTTCTATACCATATACTATAATTTAAGGTTATAAGGATTCTCCACAGTTATCTGCAGCTCCCTTGCTCCTCTTCTGTCATTTTCATCTGGCGTTTCTACTATCAAATCCATGTGGCTGAAATTGTTACAGAAAATTCTACAGGTGAAAAGATTGATATGATGGTAGATTCATAAGCCACAGCCTCACATGGGCCATCAGTGCTGCCTGGCAACTTTTCTGTCTTTCTCTAGTCTCTAGAGTTTGCCCAATCTTTTGCTACAAAAATTGTCCCATAACTCTGTAAATTTTCTTATATCTCTGATTCCTCTATCCCCACACCACGCAGTTGCATTTCAGGATTTTGCCTTTTCTTCACAGATAATTTAGGAGCCACCACAGAGAAACACTGTTGTTTTTACTATATTTTATTATATATTATTATTTATACATAAAATATTACATATAATTATGTTCTAATCTATTAATCTATAGATTTGCTATATAAATTAAAAGCCAACTCACATCTGTAGCCATCCTCTCCTTTCCCTTCTGCTGTGTCCTAACAGCCACAGCAAACACTTATAAAGCACTGTACTGTGTGCATCCACTCTTACGCTGTTTTTATAGATGATAAATGTGGGTACAGACAGGTTCAGGAACTTGCCTAAGATCACACAACTAGCAAGTGGTAGAGCCCACTTCTGAGTTGAGGAAGCATCTCTCCTTCTAACCGAAGGCCAGGACTTTTTTGTATTGCTCTCTTTCCCATCCCTCTCAACTACCACAGAGGGTGGGAGAGTGGTTAGTCAAGGACAATGACAGTCTCAGCCATATCGCCCCCTTTTCCTGTGGTCAAAATGAAGTTCTCATGCCTGACTCACAGTGATGCCAAACAAACTGAAATGTCGGAGTTTGGAGCAGAGGAAGTTTTATTGGAAAGGCCACACAAGGAAAATGGGTAGTCCATGCTCAGAAGGCCTGAACTCCCTGACGGGTTTCAGGGAGAAGTTTCTACAGGCAAAATCTGGGGGGAGGGATGCAGGGCGTAACCCTCCTCTGATTGGGTTGGTGGTGAGGTAACAAGGTGGTGATCCAGGAATTTCAATCATCAGCCTTCTGGTTCCAGCCAGTCTGGGGTCCCCACACCTGTGCTCAGCCTGAAGTTACCTTTCTCCACCAGAGTAGGGGCCTTCGTTCCTGTAGAAGAACTCAGAGATCTGTATCATGCTGTTATGCACATTCCCCAGGGAGGAGCCAGGCCCAGGCCCCATCCTTGGACTGTTGTTTTTTCCTGCCTTCTCTTACTCTCCTAATTAGTAACTGTTTGAATTTGCCCTTTGAAGGTCTAGAGGCGGAAAGTCTTTTCCTTATAAATAAGGAATGGGGGACACAGAAGAGGCTTCTATACCTGGGAGGTCCCACATGGTCCTGCTTGGTTCAACCCCTTCTTTTATTTGATTGAATCTTGAGGGGAACAGGTGTTGGACAAGAAACGGAATAATATTTTGGAGAGAGAGGTTAATCATCAACTCAGCAAAGGAACTTGATTTTAGAGGGACTTAGTCTCATTCCCTCTCTGATTTCTTCAACCTCTTCTTCTCAACCTGAAAACCCAATTGACATGCCATCTTTAAAAATTAGAATGATGCAAACCAAGCGAAACAAATTCAGCCCCCTCTGTAGACCTAACCTGATCTCCTCCTTCAGCTATGCCTCTGTTGCTCTCTCAAACAGCTCTCCACACGTGCTGTCTCCACTTCCTCACTTACTTGTCCTTCAAAACCCTCCAATCTCGTTTTGACCCCACCAATCTACCAAAACGTCTGTGGCACCAATGACCTCCACCATAAGAGATCTAACAGACATGTCTTAGTCTTTCTCTTCTGGATCTACCAGCAGAATTGGGTACATTTGATTTCTCTGTCTTCAAGCACTCTCCTCTCAGCTTCTCTGTCACTCCGGTTTGGCTTTCTTCCTTTTCTCCCCTCTTTGCTCTTCCTTCTCCCCTCACTGCTCTCCGGAACCCCTGCGACTTTAACTTCCTGTTTTCACACAGGAAGCTGGGCTGAACAGGAAGTGCTACCAACACAAGGTGACAAGTGCTCTTTACTCATATTGTTGCCAGTGGATCTACCTGGTGTTCCAGGTTCTTGTCCCATTTCAGAAAGATTTCAGAGACAAGTTATAGAGGTTAAAAAAAAGTAAAATGAGGATTTATTAAAGGATGGATAGTACACTCTCAAGGGGAGAGCGGGCAGGCTCAGGTGAGCAGCTGCCCTCAGTTTCTTTGACAAGTTAGTTACATAGGGTGTAAAAATGAGTGGGTGGAATTTTCATTGAGGAGGAAAGGTCTTGGGGTCGTATTTCCTGATTTTCATCCCAACTCCACCTTCCCAATGGGAGGAGGGATTTTTGTCCTTATTTAGTCTGGATCAGAAGTGTCATGGCGTCGGTGCATGCTGGGTACTTCTGATCTGCAAGGCTAATTTTATTGAAATGAGGGCATAATGAGCAAAAGGTTGCATTCAGACGCTAGAAATTCCTGCCTTTTCTGACCTTTCTTTGTTGGTCTCCAGGACAAAAGATGTGGCCCCTTATCAGCCCAAAGTTTCCTGCTTTTCTTTCTCTGCCCAGGGACCCCTGGTGCTCACATGATGTATGTTTTCCCGCTTTTGGCTTGTGCCCCTCCTTTCTGCCCAGTTCCTACCGTTTGGTCTGTGTCCCCCTTTCTTTGCTCGTATCTAGCTATCTGCCTGCTTTAACAATATTATGATTTTACCAGAGGGGCAGAAGGACCTTGATTTTACAAACTACTTGCTAACCCAGCCTAGCATCAGTGGAGGGTTCAAGGTGCAAGGAAATAATCTGGGCTGATAGGCAAAATAGTGGTCCTGCTGTCAGATTTAAATGGCATCAAAAACTCTAGCTCCTTTCAGTTTGTGACATTCAGCCCCCTGTGTTGCCCTCCTCTAGAATGACCTTCTGGTGATTCATGAAAAAAACAAATGAGGGGCTAGAGGATGGCTGTGTCCCAGATCTAGGTTGAGTCCCTGGGATGTGCCCTACCAAGTGTGGGTCCTTGGCTTCATGTGGCAAAGAATTCACGAGCGAGCCACAGTTGTGTGAAGGTGATTTATTTAGAGAGATACCTACTATATAGACTGTAGGCTGCTTCAGAAGGTGAGAGAAAGGTCATGAGGTGTGGGGGTTGGGTGCTCAGGGTAAAGTGAAAGTAGATACACACTCCATAGACAGAGTGTGGGCTGTGTCTGAAAACGAGAGAGCCAGAGAGGCAGCCCTGAGGTGTGGTATTGCCAGTTTTTATGGGATCAGTAGCTTCACATACCAAGTGGGAGGATCATTCCAACCACCCTGGGGAAGAGGCTGGGATTCCCAGGAATTGGGCCACCGCCCACTCTTTGACCTTTTACGGTAAGCCTCGAAGCTGTCGTGGCACCTGTGGGAATGTAATTTACCATGTTGATATACTACAATGAGCATATAATGAAGCTCAGGTTCTACTAGAAGTCAGATCTCTCACCACCTTGAGCCTCAAGGCTTCCTGGGGGTTGAATCTTCCACCATTTTGGTGTTAATTTCTGTCGTCCCTTGAATGACTGTGCCCTGCCCTCTTCCTTCTTGTCTCACTGGCTTTATGCTATTTCCCCTTAGACCAGGCAACTCTGACAAAACCAAGCTGCAATACACTTGCATTTTGCCTTGCGGGGGAAGGAGGCACTTCCTCTTGAGCCAGGTAGATAATTTCAGCCTCTATCATCTAAAAGTATAAGGAAGGCTGTTGCTGAATTCAGTTGTATGGACCTTGCTTGGGCCCTAACCCAGAGGAGGCTCTCTGTCTCAGTCGGGAGTGGTTCTTTTTCTATTTGGGTTCGAGCAGCCGAACAAAACTGAAGCTGAGATCTATACAGAACAAGCTTTATTCAGTGGCCAAAGAACGGAGAGAATGCAGCTAAGTTCACAGATCAACTTCTCGTCCACATGGCGAGAGGGATTTAATTTTAAAGACAAAGGGAGGAGAAGTGAGTCTAATGAAAGGGAGGCGTGTGCATTAGTTTCTTGGGAAAGGGGCAGGGCTTTCGAGGGAGTAGATTGCCCCCCTTTGTTACCCTTTTTCGGTCCTTCATGTCTAGTAGGTGTATCATTTAATATGCTGATGTAGTAAAATCAACACATAATGAGACCCAGGGTCGGTTGGAGGTCAGGTTTGTCCCACCACCTTGGTCCCAGCTGGTTCCATCTGGTGTTTTTGTTTGTACCTTCCTTTCTTATCTGTGGGCCCTTTAACTTAAAGATTTGTGTTAACTCCTGCTAAGAGTAGGGGGTAGAAGGGTTTTGAGCAAAGACTTGGAGCAGCTCTGGCAACAATTCCACTGTCTATCACAAGGCTACATCCCATAACAGGATCTTCTGCCTGCTTGGCTCAGAACTTTACCTCTTGGTATTTATCTTTCTTGAATCTAAACCAAGAAGGTAGTATATTGTTTTTTGCAAGTTTTGTTCCTTTTTAGTTCTTTCTTTTTCAAATGTATCTTATAGTTATTCCTTGTGTCTAGTCCTCCTTGTGACACTGTCCGAGATGTTACCAGTAGCCAATAACGGCCTTTCTTTTGCTTTTTATCTGCTGCAGAACTCCAACCCAAAGCAGCCTTCCTGCTTTAACTTTCCTGTGTGAAAGCAGACCCTTAACACATGAACCGCTGAAAGATACTTGGAAACCGCTGTGGCTGAGGCCTGGAGGCCGCACTTCACTAGAGAGCTGGCTGCTTTCCAAGTCCTGCCGGGGCAGCTGTCCTGTGCGGGCAGGGCAGGTGGCTTTCCAGAACTTGCCCGGTCTGTGGTATCCTTTCTGCTGAAGTCCACTTGTTACTGACGTGGTCGACCAGACCCACCCTGGGGCCCTAGCCTGGGCTGAGACACTTGTCTAGGCCAGGGGTGTTCTTTTTCCAATCAGATTCATGCAGTCAATAATGAAACCAATGCTGAGACTGGAGCAGATATTCATGGCCAAAGAGTGGAGAAGTGGGAACCTAGTTTGTTAATCAATTTCTCAACCCAATTTGGGCAGAGACAAGATATATGGGAGGGTAGAAGTAAAAGGGAAGGATTTGAAAAATGTGGGAGGAATATTCATGAATTATCTGAGAACAGAGGTGTGGTTTGGGTCTGGAACGGATGCAACTCTCCTTTTCAGTCCTTGTATTAATTGTCCCCTTTTCCGGTTGTTGTCATTGCAAGTGTCAGCTGTCTTGGCACTGGTGGGTGTGTCATCTAACATGCTAACGTATCACAATGAGTGTATAATGAGGCTCCAGGTCTATTGAAAGTCTGATTTTCTGCCATCTTCAGCCTAGTTGGTTCTAATTAGTTCTGTTGGTTTTTTGTTTTGTTTTGTTTTATTTTTTCTTTGTAGCTTCCTTCTGAAACTTAGATAACAGTAATTGGTTTCTATTCAAGGGAGGGGCAGGGGTATGATTCTGGGGCAGCAGTCTTGGTAACAATTTGTCTCTCTCACCGTTTCTTTGGAGGCAAATGATCAAGTTCTAATTTTCACTTGCTGCAGTCAGAGAGTAAATCTATGAAATCTGGAGCGGTTACAAAATTAGCTTCTGGAGCAGGGTTCTGGTATCTTCACAGCTAAGAATTAGGGGAGAAGCCTAGGAGGATCAGAAAATTTAATTAAACTATCACAACACGACCCTGAGACGGGTACTATAACTATCCTCAGTTCTCAGGAAACTGAGACTGAGAGAGATTAAGCAACTTGACCGAAGTGATACAGCCAATGAGTGGTGGCATCAAGGCTTGGGATTTAATTCCAGGTTGTCCAAATCCTGGCCATACTCTCAGTGATCCCATGGCACTGTCTCTCTGTTCATATTTCATTGTGAAAATCTTGCCAGTCACACAGGCTATAAAATCTTCAGATTTCTTCCAATTTGGGAAGTCGTTGTAGGTTTCAGAATGCCATGGAAACCTCTCAGATCATGTGCCTCAGAGATGGGACCTTTTTTGCAAAGGTGGAAAGCTTATGTGACACTACAATGTCTACCAGTAACATAATGAGTAATTTTGCAAATAAACAGAAAGGTTTCTTTCCTCCACTCCTTTGCCTGGGTAAGAAGACAGCTAGAGATGTAAAACATGACTAAGAAAGTGGCTTTCCTCCTTAGCTTAAGGATGAGGCTTTGGCTTTCTGTCCCTGGACAGGCAGATTTCTATCACCATTAGTATAAAGACATAAATGAAGAGTGTGAGGATGGGAAGTTGATGATTTGAGGAAAGGTAAAAAATAGTGCTATAGATGGAACAGAAGCCATTTGATTAGGGGAGCATAGTAATGTTAGGAGACAATTTTGGGTTTATAGGATTATTAGCTCTCTATTCCCATACTTGTACATTAATCAGGATAAGTATCACTAGCTGCTTCAAGAAACAGTCCTGAAATATCAGTGACTTAACACCATTCAGGCTTATTTTTGGCCCTTGTCACTGTCCAGTGTGGATCTGTGGTGAAAGAGAAGTGAGAGGGACACCAGGTGGATAGAGGTTCCATCACACTCAACTCATGACTCCCGAAGTTGCTGAGACCCAGATATCAGAAGAGGGTGGGGCAGGGGAGGGGCTCATGCAGATGACCTGGGCTGGGAAGCGGCTTTTATGCACCAGGTCTGGAAACAGTACCCACCGCTACTGCCCAGATCCCCTTGGCAGGAAGTGGGACAAGGAGGCCTGGGGAATCTAGTTTGGCTATGGGCCAAGGAAGGAGAGGGAACAGGGCTCTTGGAGAGCACTGTAGCCCATGTCACGATGTGCGACTCTCCAATGCCAGGTCTAATTACAATGCAGGAAAACAGATGTGGGGCATGAGGGGGACTGTGTCCCAGGTCTCAGTTGAGCCCCTGGGACATGCCCCGCCAAGTGTGGGTCCTTGGCTTTGCACAGGGAAGAATACAAGAGCGAGATGCAGTTGAGTGAAGGTAGATTTATTCAGAGAGATACATTGAAAGGCAAGAGAAAGGCCACCAGGTGTGGGGGTTGGGTGCTTAGATTAAAAGTAGGTATACATTCCATAGACAGAATGTGGGCCATCTCCAAAGAGGGAGAGAGAGAAGCAGCCACGAGGCGCCATGTTGCTGGTTTTTATGGGCTTGGTGGCTTCATATGCTAATAAGTGGAAGGACCAGTCTAGCTAGCCTGGGAAAGGGGCTGGGATTCCCAGGAATTTGGCCGTTTCCCACTTTGACCTTTTGTGGCTAGCCTTGGGACTGCCATAGTGCCTGTGGGCATGTTATTCACCATGTTAATATATTACAATTGGCATATAATGAAGCTCAAGATCTACTAGAATTTAAATCTCTCATCATCCTGAGCCTCAAGGCCTACTGGGGTTGAATCTTTCACCATTTTGATGTTAATTGCTGTGGCGTTCCTTGAGTGGCTGTACCCTGCCCCCTTACTGTTTCAATTAGACTTATCTTGATATTCCCTCTCTGCTCTCTTCCCTCCACACAGTATGAGGCCCACAGAAGCTCAGAGAATGTGTTGAATTTTTGAATGACTTAAGTGCTTGATAAGAATTCAAGCTTTCTATTTTGACTTTGATGCTTTTTTTACCACTTATATTCACCTGACCCACACTGTGAAAAACAGATCACTGTATTCAGTGGGAGAGGTCAGTGTGGGCTAAGAGGTCAAGAACGACTTCAGGGGAAAGCAGTACCTGAACTGGGTTGTATTGGGTGCATGAGATTTGTCTAGACCAAGCAGAGGTGCTGCACCCTCCAAGCAAGTTTGCAAACACAGATTTGGGCTCAGATAATAACCATATTTATTTCCTTAAATTTATTTATTTTATTAATTAAATTTTTATTAGGTTTTTTTAAAAAAAGGCAACACATTCACACGGTTCAAAACTCAAAAGGCACAAAAGGATATAGAATGAAAAAAAAAATCCCTGCTCTCCACAACCAGTTCCCTTTCCCAGAGGCAAACATTATTACCAGGTTCTTTGATATCTTTCCAGAGATCTTCTTCAAATACAAAAAGAAATATTTGGGAATGCCCATCTCTTAACAATCTCACCATTATCTTCACTAATCTGATAGGATAAAACTTACTTCAGAGTTGTTTTAGTTTGCATTTTCTCTTTTTGTAAGTAAGGTTGAGCATCTTTTTGAGACAGGAAGGGGGCCACTCAAGGAACGCCACAGCAATTAACATCAAAATGGTGAAAGATTCAACCCCAGTAGGCCTTGAGGCTCAGGATGATGAGAGATTTAAATTCTAGTAGATCTTGAGCTTCATTATATGCCAATTGTAATATATTAACATGGTGAATAACATGCCCACAGGCACTATGGCAGTCCCAAGGCTAGCCACAAAAGGTCAAAGTGGGAAACGGCCAAATTCCTGGGAATCCCAGCCCCTTCCCCAGGCTAGCTAGACTGATCTTTACACTTATTAGCATGTGAAGCCACCAAGCCCATAAAAACTGGCAACATGGCCCTTCGCGGCTGCCCCTCTGTCTCCCTCTTTGGAGATGGCCCACATTCTGTCTATGGAATGTATACCTACTTTTAATCTAAGCACCCAACCCCCACACCTGGTGGCCTTTCTCTTGCCTTTCAATGTATCTCTCTGAATAAATCTACCTTCACTCAACTGCATCTCGCTCTTGAATTCTTCCCTGTGCAAAGCCAAGGACCCACACTTGGCGGGGCATGTCCCAGAGGCTCAACTGAGACCTGGGACACAGCCCTCCTCATGCCCCACATCTGTTTTCCTGCACCATTTTCATATTTGAGCCATCAGTGCATTCTTTAGCTATTGGATTATTATTACTATTCTGCTAGTATTATTATTATTAATTTCCAGGAGCTTCTCCTATACTGTAGAAATTAAGCTGTTATGGAAACGACAGGCCAGCAAGAAACAAGCACCACTCGGAGGGTTGGAGTACTCAGATGTATTACGCCGGCTGGCTCAGAGGGGCTTTTACTCCGAAGCTCTGAGCACCTCCAAGATGTGCGCGTGAGGTTTTATAGGGTTAATTACAAGCTTGGGGTATTCGGCCAATAGGCATGGAACAGCTTTAGCAGCATCATTATCACAAAAGTAGAGGCAGGGAGGCAGCAAGCCAACATTTCAAGGCCAGATATGTCTCTTTGAAAATCCAGGTGGCTAGCAAAAAAAAACATGAATAGTGTATCAGCAAACCAACACTAATTAACTTAGATTTACGAGTTAACCCAGCAGAACTCAGATCAGTAATCCGACACTTGTTACACTTAGATTTGTGACTTAGCTTGTTAGTCCAGCCTGGCTTTTCCTTCACAAAGCCTTTATCACTAATAAAAGTTTCGATTTTTTTTTCCAGTTTGATTTTTTGTTTTTTCTCTTGTTTTTGCCATTTCTATTTTACATTGTTAAAATTTTGATCTTTTCTTTTATGGGTTGTAAGTTCTGTGACATACCTAGGAAGATCTTCCATACTCCAAGAATCATTCTAGAAAAATCCTGTGCTTTCTTTTGAGGGGAGGAAGTAGGGACGATGGCAGACATAGCTCCTGATACAGATTTGGGATGACCATCGGGGCAGCACTGCTGACCCAGCCAGTCCCAGGCACCAGAGGAGACAGCAGACTCTGAAGAAGACACTCCAAGGCCACGTCCCCCAAGCCGTGGGGTGGGGGCAGGGTCCTTGCCTGTAGGAGTCTAAAAGCCATGCTAGAATGCAGAGATTCACTCCTAACCAAGGCGAAAAAATAAAATAAGGGGAGTCTAGCTGTCCACAAAGTGATGAGAAAGATCTGCTACCTCTTTGGGGATCTTTTTTGGGTCAGCTTGACCCAGAATCAGGCATCCCTGCACCCCGTGAGGGCCAGGTGATCTCAGCCATGCTCATTGCCTCAAATACTTTTTCTATGCTGATGATTCCAGATTTATATCTCCAGTTTCCACCTGAGTTCAGACATCTCTAACTTGACTATGTCTAGAATGGAACTTCTGATCTTTCTTTCTGAATTGGGCAGTCTTCTAGTCCTCTCTATCTGGGGATTAGGTGCCTCAACCAACAATATCATTGGTACCAGAAACTTGAGTCATCTTTGACTTCTCATCTCCCTTTATCTCTCAGTTTCATTCATCACCAAGTCCTGTCTATTTCTCCTCCCAAATCTAGCCTCAAACCTGCCTCTGCTAAGTACCTCTGAAGCTACTGTTGACTGAAATAAATGCACAGCCTAAAACTTGACAGTTACATTTGGCAGATATTTCTGAGGACTTGAACCCCTTCGAGCCCAGGATGACAGCCTCCCAGATCACTCTGAGGGACTGCTCTGAAGAGGTAGGGGAGGAGCTAGGACATGTAAGAGCTTTACAACAAAGACGAGGTAGTTGGAACAATAAAAGATTGACTAAAGAAAACAAGGCGTCTCAAGTTAAAGAATTTAGTGCTTTTCTATGTAAGGGAGGAAGCAAACATTTGGGCTCATTGAATTCATTCCTTTGACAAGCACCTAGCTATCTAGGGCCAGTATCTTGCCCTTAATTATTCTGAGTCCCCTCATTGTGAGTGGCTGCAGAGGCCGGGCTGCAGGCTTGTCTTCCCTGGGGGGTGGCAGCAGCCGCTGAGGGCTTGATGGCTTCAGCATTCTTTGTTTACTGATGTGCTTTGCACAATTTTTCTTTCACACGCAGGGACCCAGGAGTAAAGGCAAAACAGGACGGAAAGCCTGGGTGACCGGAGGCCTCTCCCTTGATATCTCTGGGGGCTGAAGATAGAGGGAAACATGCTTGACTCTTGGGGAGCCCAGAGTCCCCCAAATGCAGCTCTATATGCCTGCTGGGCTCTGAGTCAGGGCCCCCAGCTACTGAGCTGCAGAAGGTCCTGAATGAGGGACTGCAGGTCACTGAGGGGCCCTGGTCTCTGGGAGTGATGAGCTGCAGGTCCTGTCATGGAGCGGCCCTGGTGGGAGGCCCTAGTCGCTGTGGGGCTTAAGTAAGCGGTTCTGGCCATTGAAACCCAAGTGAAGTTTTCTGGTCATTATGGGCGCTGAGATAGAGGCCCTGGTCATGGGGGGGGTGGGGCTGGGGGCTGAGTGAGGGCCTGATCTCCGAGGACCTTTCCCTGAGGCCATGGCCACTAAAGGACTTGAGTGGGGGGCTTTTGATCACTGAAGTCTGAGTGAGGGGCCCTGGTCACTGGGGGCTTAAGGGGGAAGCCACCATATTAACTCTGAGCTGAGGTGCATGGGGAAGGCTTCCCAGTGGCCCTGATCTGTCCAGCATGCTCTGCATGTTTCCGGCCTGACCAGCATGGCTCAGAACAGCCAGCAGATGGCACTGTGGCCTCACGTGTGGTCAGGACTCGATAGTGGGGAGGGCGGTGGCAAACAGTCCTTGAGGGGAGAAGCTCAGGGGAGACAGGCTCAGGTGCAGCCTCCACCAGCTTTGGGACCTGCGGGGGTGGGGGTAGGGTGGGGCAAGGGACCCCCGGGGGAAAGGTTGAGGGGTGGGTGGGGTGGTGGGGGTAGTTAGACTCTGAGCAAACTCCCTGGAGTGATGGCCCCAGGCAGATCCCCTGGAAGCGGAGAATTCCATGCTGTGGTTTAGGAGACCTGGGCCTGTTTCATACCCCACAAGCCAGGACAGCCTGGATCAATAGCTCTGGAGCTCAGAGCAAACTGCTCCAAATCCGGCCTCACACACCAGGTGCTCTGTCCCCTCTGGACTGGTCCAGCCATCCCTGTCCACAGAGCAGGACAAACCAAGATCCGCCCTGAACATTACAGAGACTGTTTCCCAGCATTTGGTGTCCCGTGAAACCCAAACAGAATTAGAGCCTGGACCTTATCATAGTCAGGACTCGTCAGAGCCGAGAACTTGTTGATACCTCACATCCCGGGGCTTGGTCATGGTCCAGAACCGTGTCACATGCCGGGGCTGTGTCATATCCCAGACACAGTCACAGAGCAGGGCTCTGTCATCCTGCAGAAAAAGGCGCATCCCTGGACCCCGTCACCCTTTGTATACGGAACCACCCGGGCCTTGACCCTGTGTATGCTGGCACTTCCCGGGGTCCCATCACAGCCCATGCTCGGCCCTGAGCTATGAGAGTATCTGCTGTGTGACAGCTGAGCTGTGACAGTATTTGGGTACACAACCAAGCCCTGGCAAGTGCCTGGATTTGAGCGATGACAGGGCCCTGGGCTGTGACTTTATTCACAGAGTGCAGTAGCTGGTCTCAGAACTTGCACCTGTGAGCTTGGCCGTCATCCACAAGAATCCATGATTAGCATCTGGAACAATCATGGTGACAAGTGCTGAGAGGATACAGAGTGTATAAAGCAGTGCCTTGCCAGTTCTCTGTGGTGAAAGACTAGTTTTGTTTTTTTTTAAATTCCCACTTTGGAGCCGCTGTAGACTGACACTTTGTAAAGTGGAATTAAATTGCTAGGAAAAGGAAACTGAAAAAAAGCCATGCAAAATATAAACCTATATTTTAAAGAACAGACGTTTTGTCTGGGATAATTGTAAGTTTACAGAAAAGTTGGAAAGAGAGTAGGGAGTTGCTGTGTAGTCCTCACCCAGCGTCCCCTGAGCTAACGTCTTAGATAACCCAGGTACATTTGTCAAGACTAATAAATCAGCCTCATACCATTAACTGAACTACAGTCTCTCCTTGGATTTCAGCGGTTTTCCTGCTAATGTCTTCTTTCTGTTTCAGGATCGAATCCAGGATACCACACTGCATGTAGTGCACTTTTTATTATTAGGTGCAAATGACATATAATTCTTCTGTCAGATTGTTATAAAAGTTTCTAAGCACCTACTCTTAATGTCTGAACTTACCTTGTCATGGACTGGTAACAATCTGTGGCCTGTCACTGGGGTATTGGCCAACCTTGAGTAGCACTGGAATAAAGAATAGCCACCATGTTTATGGTGGGGCATCAGGGGAGTGGGACGGGTGGAGGCAGCCGGCATGAACAACCGGACCACAGGCTACAGAGGAAGGAAAGATGGCAGCCAGCCGGTGGGCCTTGGGCATGGCCTGCTTGGAACAACATAGAAATGGGAAACTTTTGGGAAAGAAGCCCCAAAAGATACCCAGTAAGGCTGCGGTCCTGCATTTGTGTGCACCGTACTGAACTTGCGTGCGAGCACTGGCAACAAGCAGGAGATCTGGGTGCCTACGTATGAGCTCATTGAGCTACACTGATGTCTGGGTGGCGAAGTTAGGACTTGAAAAGACAGTGTTGTGGAGAATGTAAACTGGTGCAGCCGCTATGGAGAACAGCATGGAGATTCCTTAAAAAATTGAAAACAGAGTTACCATATGATCCAGCAATCCCACTCCTGAACATGTGTCTGGAGAAAACTGTAATTCAGCAAGACACACATGCACCCCAATGTACATAGCAGCACTATTTACAATAGCCAAGACATGGAAGCAACCTAAATAAATAAAAAAGTTGTGGTGTATATACACAATAGACTACTAGTCAGCCATGAAAAAGAATAAAATAATGCCATTTGCAGCAGCATGAATGGACCTGGAGATCATTATACTAAGTGAAGCCAGAAAGAGAAAGATACCACATGATATCACTCATATGTGGAATCTGAAAAAAAAAAAAAGGAAAAAGGACACAAACGGAATGAACTTATTTACGAAATAGAGAAGACAGACTCACAGACACAGAAAACAAACTTATAGTTACGAGTGGAGAGAGAATGAGGTGGGATACATTGGGAGTTAGGAATTTGTAGATACACACTACTATATATAAAACAGATAAACAACAAGATCCTACTGTATAGCACAGGGAGCTACAATCAGTATCTTGTAATAACTGATAACGGAAAAGAATCTAAAAAAAGAATGTATGTGTGTATACATACAACTGAATCACTCCACTGTACACCTGGAACTAACACAGCATTGTAAATCAACTGTACTTCAATAAAAAATAAAAATAAAAAGACAGTGCTGTGTGTGGGCTCAGAGATTCCAAGGTCTGACCTGGGCCCCTGCCAGTCTGAGGACTCCAGTGAGCCAGCACAGTCTTAGGAACACTTAGGTCTAGGATTGCACGATTGGGCACCAGGAAGCACAAAGGTTCAGGGACGGCAAAGTTCCTCCCAGGAAGGAGGAGACCGTGCTCCTGTGTTGGGACCCGGGCCCCCAGCAAGTGTGTCATGTGAACACTCTGGGCCGTAGGCTCCTGTGCATGCAGTGGGGTAAGTGATGCATCAGCTCAAGGAGGAGTCTGAGAATGGGAGGAGAGTCATAGGGAAGCACTGCCAGGACACCTGGCATGGAGCAGGAGCTCCCCTTTCCTGTTCAGGATGGACCAGCTATAGTCATCAGTTTCCCCACCTTCACGTCTTTCCTCTAGGAAGCTGGAATCGAGCTTCCAGTAGAGGTTGCCTGGCCCAGGGTCCATCATATTCCAGATTCTCCAGCCTCCTCCTCTTTTCATTAGTGCCCACTGACGCCTCAGGTGTCAGAGGAAGTCCCCGGCCTTCTCTAGGCCTTCCCTCCACCACCTCTAAGACCGCTCAACACACCTTACTCTCCACCATCATCGCTTAATTAACCTTGAGGTGATGGCAGAAACTGAGCCCGTCTTGTTCTGCACTCTCTTTCCAGCACCAACAAGTTCCTGGCCCACAGTCGATGTTTCATAAATATTTGTAGGGGTGGGGAGGGTATAGCTCAAGTGGTAGAGTGCATGAGGTCCTGGGTTCCACCCTCAGTACCTCCTCTGAACACAAATAAATAGACCTAATTACGCTCCCCACCACAACAAAAACAAAAAATATAAATATTTGTTGAATGAATAAATGGGAGGAAAATATGTGATTTCTTCCTTTAAACAATTTTGAGTATGGGTAACAGAGTAACACAGGGCGTACAATCAATCAAGTGTCAAAATAGTCATTTCTTGGAACTGAACAGGTTGTCTGGAAAGAAGATGGTTCTGGGGGAAGGTATAACTTCTCACCAGGTCCTGGTTTCAATCCCCAGTACCGCCACTAAAAATAAATAAATAGACCTAAATACCTCCCTTCCCAAGAAAAAAGCTAAAAGAAAAGAAAAAAAATAAAGTCATTTGCAGGGGAGGGTATATAGCTCAGTAGAGTATGCGCTTAGCATGTGTGAGGTCTTGAGTTCAAACCCCAGAATCTCCATTTAAATAAATAAATAAATGAATAAACCCAATTACCTCCTCCCCCTAAAAAAACAAGTTAAAAAATAAAAGATGGTTCTGATAGACATGAGTTCAGTATACCATAAAGGTGGAATGAAAAATCAGTGGTAAAGGAAGAAGTTTATTCCATACATGGCCTGGGAAAACTGGCTAACACCAAAGAAAACTAAGCTACATCCTTTCCTCACACTGTATACCAGGCACTTCCTAGACTGACTAAACAGCTTTCAAAGCCTTGGGAGCAGTAACCTATTCATCACATTTCTGGAAGGAAGGAATTTTCCATCTTAGAAGTAACAGAAGCAGTCACAGG
This sequence comes from Vicugna pacos, assembly GCF_048564905.1. Classification (NCBI taxonomy): domain Eukaryota; kingdom Metazoa; phylum Chordata; class Mammalia; order Artiodactyla; family Camelidae; genus Vicugna; species Vicugna pacos. The sequence goes on along the minus strand of NC_132996.1, from coordinate 30,464,212 downwards.
GAGAGATTAACTGACTTGACTATAGAACGATTTTAAACCTTTGCATGTTAAAAAAATAAAAGGTAACACCGTCAGCTACAGCAAGAACTTTCATAAATTGAGTTTAGAAGAATACATGCAAGCCCCAGTGAATAAACTGGAAGAGTATGTGCTCAGATGGTTTCCAAAAAAGGAAAGACATGAAATAGTGCTTAATCTTAACAATTAAAGATTACTTTAATAATCTAATGAAAAACTTAATAATTGAGTAAGATATATAATATATCAATGTATGAATAATCTAACAATTATTATATGATATATAATATATAATATATAATATTTTATATATATTATGTGTAGTATATATAATGAGTTTAATAATCTACGAGGAGGAGGTCCACGGCAGCCTAAGGAGTCAGGGAAGGTTTCACGGGGAGGAGCTTGCTCTGGAAGACATAGCTTTATGGAGATGGAGGGAGCAGTGTCACACACAGGGGTGGCATTTCCCGCTTACTCGCCTCTCCTGGCTCCCCTCTGACTTTGTAGGGCTTTGGAGGCCTTGAGGTGGACACTCTCCTTGGTGTCTCTCTGGCCACCATTACCCATTAGTAACAGAAAGGACTTTCTTCACGGAAACAAACCACCATGGCACCTCAGGGAGGTCTAGCCCAGGGGTGTCCTGGAGGGACAATTCTATGACAGTGGGGTCAGGAGCTGGCCGAGGACCCTGACATTTCCCATCTCGCTGCCCCCAGCAACCTTGGAGTTTTCTGACTTAAAAGCCAGCTGCCAGCCCACAGTTGCCCCCACTGCCGAACGGGGGCTGAGCTTCTCCTTTTTTATAACTCTCCTGGGAACGTGAACAAAACTTTCTTTAATTCCTCTGAGCACAGCTCAAACTGGCCTTTCCATTTCAGAGTCTTTTCTTTCTGTGACTTCTAATAAATATCTTGAAAAAAATTAAGCAAGCAATATATATTCATTGGAGAAAGTAAGCAGATCGCTGGCATTTCGGGAAGTTTTTCTGAAGAACCGGGAGGAAGAAAACAGAAAATCTAAATCGTTCACCCATAGTCAAATCTCCCAGCGCAGCCTGTGGATTCCACAAGGAGACCCGGCCCCACCATGAGGCTTGAGCTGATTTTCTCTCCAAGTTCCAGACATGAGGAAATCCGGTGCCTCCAATCCTTCCACGTGGGAGAGGTCTCCTGACATCACTGTTGCCTCCAAGCTGCAAAACCCTGATTTATAAATATAAATCTGCTCCCTCTGCTCAGCCTCCCACTCAGCCTCCTTTCTGGTCTAAGGAGCGTGACTCATCCTCAGCCTCATGCAACAGCCATTCTTAATCTTTTCTCCACCTACCACACGCAATGGATGGCATCCGTATTCATACACACTCTCAAAGGTTAAACCCAATTTTATCTAAGCCCGGGAAGGATTTTTGCAGGAAGTGAAAGCCAATAGTAAAAATAATCATTACATCTCAGTGCAACATGAAGATTTGAAATTGGCATGCCCATCGGTGTGTTAGCGATCTGCCCACTCTTAACTGCTGCACCTGTAGCACAGGCTTTGGAGGAGCAGTTCTTGGGTACTGGCTGTGATGCCACCTCTTCCTCTCCCAAATTAGCGAGGGTGACATTATTATAGGGACAACCTTAGAAGTGGGTCACCACTAAGTCTCATGCTTGTAGTTTTTCTAGCAATCACTGTGTTTTGTTGTCTGTCTGTTTTCCCAATTAAACTTTTGTGTTAGTTATTGTATCCATAGCACCCAGCAAAGTGCCTGACATTAATCCGTGGGCAACGATTGAATGAATGGGTGAATGAGCTCATTTTGCTGTAAGGCGGGTTGCCTCTTGCTCTGACTCTAAGGAATCCCAACTTCCTTCTCATCCTGTGTTCCCAGTTGGTGCCACCAGCAGCCCTCTGCTGCTGCATTCTCCAAACCTAGTTAGCTTTCTTGTTTGGCTTATTTGTGCTAGTCTAACATCCCAGCTCTGACACCTTGGCCCTGTTTCCTGGGCTCCTTTATCCAAGGTTTGTCTTTTCCAGTCATCAAGAGTCTTGGAGATCTTCTCAAGAACTTTATTCAGAGTGAGAATTTCTCCAGGTTTCTTCTTCTGCCAGCAGGAGCTCTAAGTTGGCTCTCCACGTAGATTTTGACACTTTGACAGTATATTAATGCCTTATCTACTTTTATATTACCCAGAGTAGGTAGCACAGGCCTACATACATGGTAGGTCCATCTCCTTTATAGCATGTACTACAAGTTTTATTAAGTAAGTGACCATGTAGTTTGTCTAACATCTGTATCTCCCATTTGGAGGCAAATTCCACAAGGTCAGGTTCTGTTTTATTCACTGCTGTGTCCTCAACATCTAGCACAAGGCCAATACATAGCAGAGCCCAATAAAGATGTGTGGCAAGAACGTACGGACGAATGAATGAATGAATGCATATATGAATTAGTAGATTGAATGACTGACCCATTATGACTTTAATAAACTGAGGTTGGTTTCATTTTTCTGAAAGGAAGCCTTAAATGTTGAAGGTTCTGCTTGTGAAAGGGAAAAAAAGGCTTTGGGGCAGCTGGAGACCAGAAGAGTGGTTAACGCTTAAAGGGACACTGTCGGCAGCAAAGTCAAGTGGAGGGGAGCCCGGCCTGGGCCAAAATAGAACTGATGGCTCTGAAAGGGATGGGAACGGCAGTGGGAATGTTGAGTCACAATTTCCTACATCCGACCCACCAATTTCTCCCATAATCATGTATACTTTGGACCCTGAATGCTATTCTTAGAGGACATGGGATGAAAGTGGAAGTTGGTGTATTTGTTTACTACTCTGCCATGTGGGTTAGTGTGTGGCAGCAACATTTCAAAGAGGATTATTGCTAATCAGTCCTGATGCAGGTGGGCTGGGGCCAGGGTGGCCAAAGCTGGCCTTTGGGGGACAATCCTTGGCATTGGACCAATTATCCTGGCAGGCCCACATCTCCTCATGAGACAGGCACAGCTGAGGCCCCTGTCTGGAGAAGGGGCCCAGGGACAAGGCAGGAGACAGAAGTCCTGGAGGCAAGAGGCCTTGGCAGCTCCTCCGTGGACCAGAGGGAAGGTGGACGGGCGATCTGAAGGGACCAGCTGAGCCCTTGTTGTGCTCACTAGACCTTAATTAAGGCCCTTCGGTCACAAAGCCCCTAGTGGTGGGCACCAGGTCCCTGAGAGCATGGGCCTGGACCAAGACTGTTACAGGTCTAAGTACAGGGAACTATATTCAACACCTTGCAATAGCCTATAATGAAAAAGAATATGAAAAGGAATATATTTATGTATAATTGAATCACTATGCTGTACACTAGAAACTAACACAACATTGTAAACGGACTATACTTCAATTAAAAAAATAAACAAAAAGATGGTTATAGGTCTGAATATATTAAAGATTGTATGGGGGAGGGTATAGCTCAGGGATTAGAGCACATGCTTAGTATGCACAAGGTCCCAGGTTCAACCCCCAATACCTCTTGTCAAAATAACGAAATAAAACAAATCTAATTACCACCCCCACCCCCAAAAAAACCATAAAGAGGCAAAAAAAAAAAACCCAACAGACAAAATAAATAAAATATTAAAAAAAAAAGACTGTGGTTGGTCTCCACATGTCATTCAAAGTAAAAACAGTTAAACCACAAAATAAGTGCAAAGTTCAGGTTCATCCCACCATGGTCACACTGAGCCTTTTCTGCAAATATTGAATTCTTGGAAAGAAACATTTTTTCGGTTTCGTTTTGGTGTTTCTGCTTTAATAATGCCATAAACTCTTTCTTGTTGGCCTATTAAGGAATCTGTCTCTGACTGTGTCTGAGGGAGGGACCCTGTCACTGAGATCTGAGCGAGGACTGGAGATAACTCACTGAGGGGTCTGAGGGAGGCTCTCTGATCACTGAAGGGCTTGAGCTGGGGCACTGTCACTTAGATGTCCGAAGTGAGGGTCCTTAGTCCTTGGGAGTGCTAATGGTGAATACTGGCCATTGAGGACGTGAGGAAGGGTCTTCATCACTGGGGCATCTGAGTCAGCGGCCCTGTTTTTCTCAGGGGTTTGGTGGAGGCCTCTGGTCATAAATTCTTGAGTGTGGTCACTGGGTTTTAAGTGACAGGCTCTACTCCCTGAGAGGACCAGTGTGTGTGGAGGGGGCTGGATTTCAGTGTTAGGATCACTAGCTTCTAAGAGGACTGAGTGTGGGAGTCACAGCTTTGAGGTTTGAAGAAAGGGCTCTGACCACCGAGACATACCTGAGGGTCTTTGGTCAGTGGGAACTACAAATAAGAGGCTCCTCCATCAAGTCTGCACTCACATAAGTGGGGAAAACTGCCCAGTGTGGGTCTAATAGCTGAGATTCCATGGCTAGAATAGACCATAGTGGCCCTAATTCCTCCTTCCCCTTTCTCCTTCAGCCTGACCTGCAGGTCTTCTACCCACCAGCAGATGGCACTGCAGTTTCACACTAGGAGGGGGCGGCTGGCTTGGGTTCCAAGGTGGGGTCCAGGTGCAAGCAGGTGACTCCTGGGAGAGAGAGGAAATTAGTTTGTCCCTTCGCCCCCTTGGGGACTCCCTGCAGGCAGAAAGGAACCAGGCTACAATGGCCAAGGGAGAGCCGCTACACTCAGGCCACCTAGAGGCTGAGTCCTGTTATCAACAGACCTACTAGTTTCAAATGCAGAGTGACTTTTTCATTTAAATTACAAAAAATTTTTAATTGAAGTATAGTAGATTTTCAATGTTGTATTAGTTTCTGGTGTACAGCATAGTGATTCAGTTTATATATATATATTCTTTTTCATTATAGGTTATTACAAGATATTGAATATAGTTCCCTGTTTTATATATAGTAGTATTTGCACATCCTAAACTCTCAATTTATCCCTTAGAGTGACTTCTTATGTTTGATTCATTCATGTATTCACTTGCTCAGCAAGTGTGGGTCCATCACATGATAGAATTTGTGCTAGGCACTGAGGGCGCAAGAATGATTAAACAAGGTCACTGCTGTTGAGAAGTCCATAGTCTTGGAGGTGAAAAATTAATATAAACATCTTAAATTCATGTAAACGTGATAACAACTGTAATACAGGGATGGACACCATGTTGGGGGAGTCCAGGGAAGGAATGACTGTAGAAATGAAATTTCAGGGTAAGGACTAGGATTTTGTTTGTGTGGCACAAATAAGGGAAGGTGTCTGGAGTGGAAGCAGAAGTCTGAGTAACGATGTGCAGTGAATGAGAGTGTCTGGGTGTTGAGGGATGTCTGTGTAACCCCAAAGCCTAGGGTATAGGAAACAGGGTAGGGTGGGCTGGGAAGATGGGGAGGGGTCAGAATGATGGGTACATGCGGAAAGATCATTAAGAATCGTGTAACCTATATTTAGGGACTTGTTCATGATCCTTTAACTGATGAAGAATCAAGAGGGTTTTCAAGTAGGCAGATGAAGTATTCAGGTTGCTGTTTAATTACTCTGGTAACCAAGGCGTGGGGCAGATTAGAAGAGGAACAGACTGCATGCAAGAACCCAGTTAGGCAACCAAAATTAGAGTTCTTGAAAGTTAAGTAGAGGAGGAGAAAGGAGATTTGAGGGGCATTTAGTAGGGACCATGAATAGGACTTTGTTCCAAAGCAGATGTGAAAAGTAAGGGAGAATAAAGAATTTAGGAAAATAATAATAATAAATGTTAACATTTACTAAGCATTTAACATTAGTGATAGTTCAACTCACTCATCATAACAGCACTCTATAAAATGGGGACTATTACCCCCATTTTCAGGTGAAGAAATTGGAGCTCAGAGAGGCTCTATAACTTGCCGAAGGCCACACAGCTAGTAGTTTCCCACCTGGCTTTCCTGTCTTCAGCCTTATCCCTCCCAGATCACCCTCCATGCATGAAAGTTTATTAATTGCATAAACTTACTGAGTGGCTCCCATGCTGTACTAGGTCTACATGCTTAATATTCATATTAAACAAATTATAGCTTTAACTGATTCAGCCTGACAGACCTTGAACAACTGTATTTTCTGATCATTGATTTCTATTTTTTAACTGATTTTGAATCCAGGTGAGGGAAAGAGGGGGCTGTTTATTGAAGGTCCACAGAACTTCAACATACAAAGCACTGGACCAGAAGCTTTAAGAGAGAAACACGGAGTAGAATTTGGGGACCCAATTAATATGGGAAGAAGCTTTTGGTGAGGCCAGAGTCTGTAGCTTTAGGTCTGGACTTGGTAAACATGTGTTTGTGGCTGCAGTGGCTTGTGGAAGCTTACACTGAACAATGCAGCTGGATTTTTAATGATGGAGTTGGTTTTTATCAGTTGTAACTGGGCAGGCAACTTCAGGTTTTCAGTGCCAGCCATACGGGATTTTATTCTTGGTGGGTCCTCACAATTCTCAGGATTTTATCCACAGGTGAGGATTTGTTTTTATAGAGGCAGGGCTGTGGGTTGGCTTCAGGGGCACAGCAAGGTGGGTCTTTCCTGCCTTCAGCCAAATTGCCTCTGTCAAAGGGCATGGAGGTGACTTGACATTCACAAGGGCAGGGCTTAGCCAGACACGACCCTGGGGATGGGGGTGGGGATGGGGATAGGATGAGGGGAGTGGCTCAGCCGACACTGGACTCAGCAGATGCCTGCTACATGGGACCTAGCCAGTCTGTGCTGGCCACACTGCTCTCAGAAAAGGCACAGCCACAGCAAAAGTGAGAGCCTTTTATCCTTGACCTAGTCAGATACTAGACAGCATATGTGCATGGGCCACGTTACAGAGGTGCTGGTGGGCTGTGGTGCCCTGATAAACAGAAGCAGCTGTGGCAAGGCTTCAGTCACGGAAAAAAGAGAGTCCTTGTATACACGAGACTTTTAGACACGGGGTGGGGTGCAGAACAACTAATTATCAGTTGTATTATTCATCAGTGTAGACAGGCTGCTGCAAATCTGATGCAAAATAATGTTGTTTTGAAATGACTTCCCCCAAGAAAGGGAGGGACTAACCTCCTCTTATCACATGTTGAGAGAATCAAAGTGCATAAATAAAAAAAAAAAGGAAAAGGAAATGCATCTAGATCTAATTGCTCTTAAGAAGGGTACCATTACAGGGTGAGGTGTCTGAGTTATTACTAGCTCAGAAACAGTGATTGGGTCTTAAATACATTTAACAAGGTAAAAAAAAGTCCAGATTTCAGAGCTGCCTGGAGTGACTCCCTCCAAAAGGGTCCAAACTTAGGAAACTATTAAGAGGAAGCTTCTCAAAATGAGAGAGAGAGAGAGAGAGAGAGAGAGAGAGAGAAAGATCATAGTGTGAGCAAATTCAAGTTGTAATTTACTTTTCCTGTGTTCCAGAAGTATTTTATTGACTTTAACCGTTTATCTGCTGAGATGAGTCGCCAAGAACATTCTGATTCACCTCTACCAGGTTTTGACTACAGTACTTTCAACTGTAAGGGAATTAAAGATACTTGGAAAAACACAATCATGATACTACGATGATACTCACAACTTTTTCCTTAATATTATTTAATATTCAATTAGGATTCAAATTTCCCAAATTATCACATAAAACTTTTTCAACTTGTTTTTGGACTCAGATCCAAACGAGAACTCGTCATTAGTACTAGTTTATAGGTTTCTTAGATGTCTTTTCATCTATATATTTCCCTTCCATCATTTTTTTTTTCTTTGAAACTTACCGGTTGAGGCATCTGGGTCATTTGCCCTGTAGAATACCCCACCATATGTATGAATTGCTGTGTTATCACTGAAGATGTTTCTCTGTCTCACATATTGCTGGGGAATTGGTAGTTAGATCTGGAGACTTGATCAGATTCAGACTTGATTTTTGATCTGACCCTTCTGGGGCAAAGGGGTCACTTCTTTGGTAAATTTGGGACAATGAATCAAATGAATTGGGCATGCTCAACTCAGCTCCCCTGACCCTCTTTAGCCAGGCTCCCCAGGACATACACACTCTGCTCTCCCCTTCTGTGAAGTAAAATTTATAGGGGCCTTCCCTGGATAGGGGTGGGGGACAGGTGGGGAACGGGGAGAGCTGTAGTTTTCTCGCACAGAGTGGGTGGGTTAGTTTCCCTAATCCTGGAGTTCAAGATCAAGGAGCCCGTTCACTAAAGGACAGAGCCACGTTTGTCAATATTCGCTTCATCGGCTGTGCTGTTGTTATTTTGATCTCTCAGGGTCTTATTCTTCTGCATTATTTCTCAGCTGATTCAGAACTTTGGCAGGAAAAGGAAGGGTATTATTTATTGGTACCCCTAAAGTCTGCAACAGGCACCAAGGATACACAGACAAGCTACTTTTATTCAACAAGCTTTTGTAGCTGTCTTGCTCACAGATCCAGTAAGGGTTGGCCCCATTTACCACATTCATCTCATTCCCACAGCTGATGGGACCTGACCCAAGGCTGTTAGTTAGATGCTCATTCTCCTTATCACTCAAGAAATTCAACCAAGACATGTGATGGAGGGCACGTGAACCAGGTTGAGATGGCCATTTTCCTACCCGGTGCATTGCTGGTAGGTTGACACAGAGAGTCAGCTTAGGGGATGCAGCGAGGAGCGGGCACATGGAGAGGGGTGGACAAGAGAGATATCAGAATTAGTGGAGAATCAGCGGGAGAAGTCTGGCTCTCTGACCTCCTGGTTCTAGTCCCCCAGGCTTTTCTTGTTCCTAGAGTCTGTGAGATGGTCATTTGAGACAGACCATTCTGAGAGAGAGCTCTGTAGTTTTTGGGGGGATCTTTGATGACAGGCTCATTTGAGGTAGAAGCTGGAAGCCAGCGGGTCTGCAGGGGAAAGGGAAAGCTTTGTGGATTCCTCTGGAGAGGGAGGGAGGAGCCAGAGGCAGAGCATGGGAAGCGGAGTCTGTGACATTGATGTGACGTGTCCCAGGACTGACCCTCCAAAACTTCAGATCTCTTGAAATAAGAAATTTTCAGTTTTCTCGGTGAAAACTGATGAAGGGGCTGTGCTTGACACCCAGATTCCTGTGAAAATCAAGGCAGCAAGAGGGCATATGGGAGCCCTGAGAGAGTGGGTGGGTGGGTACCTGAGTGGGAGGAGTGTATCAGAGTGTATAGAACTTGGACTTGAAACTGGGGTTCAGAACTAATTGTAGCCAGATGATATCTGGTCACTGTGAATGGCCAGCTTCCCTCACGCCCTCTCTTAGAGGGTAGCGCCCTCTAATCTATACCAAGACACCAGAGCTTCAGTCTTACGGCCTCTTCAAATCTGTCACCTCTGCAGTGCTACCCTGTCTCTGTGGGTGTTTTCTCCCTGCTAGCCGTTTGGCCTGTCACCGCTGGGAGCGCCACATTATAGCCAGCTTGTTGCCTCCCTCCCATCAATCAAAGGAGGAGATGGTTGGGTAGATCTTTCTGCCCCTTACTGTTCTTTCCCTTTAGTCTCAACAGAGTATTTGCAGGTTTCTTTACTGAGGAGTTGAAGCAGTTTCAGAAAGGAGATTTTGATGTCAAAGAAGGAAGGACAAAACTCCTATCAGAGACTTTCTCTTTGCATCTCGAAGGAGGGACGGTACCTACAGATCTAGATCCTCCACAAGCTTCCTGGCTTTCAGATAGCCAAACTTTCCTTCTCCATGTGCCTCCTTTTAAAATTTGCTCCATTCAAAACCACTAATTTCCACACCTGTCACAGGAAGGGATCTCGCTTCTTGGATCTCTCTCTTCAAATTCACCACTCTTATCCGACCCAAAGTCCTAAATCTGAGACTGTCAATTGGAGTTGGGCCCCCAGAACTTCAGCCAATTCAATATGATGTCACCCAAACCTTGCAGGATTCTGTGTACAGGAGCGGGGAGGGGAGTGGAGGAGGAGGATGAAGAGCCTCTGGGTCTGTTAGTTGTGAATTTAGGTCTTCCTGGCCGGATTGCCTTTTCAGTATTCTTACATGTGTGAGCAGGAATCACATCAGTTCACTTGATTAATAGAGTTGTTATCCTAGCCCATCCACTGCTCCCAGGAACAGACATTAATTTTTAGAGAGTACAATCTAAACCCATATTGAAAAAGGATATACTTCCTCAATTAGAAGGGCGTCTTGCCTTTTCCCCAGAGTTAGTGGGCCCTATTATTGTGCAGAAAAGAGGTCTGGTTTCTTTCCTGCTCTGCCTGAAAAGCTATTGAAATAATAAATAAGTTATATTATCCTTTAATGGCTCCTTTTTTGTGTTAATTCAGGAAGGGCTCCAGACTCAATAAATTGTTTCAACAGTCTGCTTTGGGGGCTGGGGTAGCTGCTAATTCTTTTACAATAACCCACCTTCGCTTAAGTCAACCGAGGTAGTTTTTGTTCCTTGCAACCAACTGATCCTTGTCTAGAAGAGAAATGGATTCTGGGAAGTAGGTTTGCAAGCCATAGTGCCTCAAAGGGATGTGGATGCTGTCCCCAGTGTCACTGCAGGGTACCCAGTGCTGAAGATTTTCTCATCCTGGGAAGAGCAGTTTGGTGAGGTCTAGCCAATGATGTGGCTTCTGTTTGTTGCAAAAAAGTGATGCCTGAGTAGGATCCACTATAACAGAAGCCTGGAGAAATATGGGTAGAATGAGAGGAACCCCTGGTATGACTTCTCATTCTGCCATGTCTGGTGGTAAAGGCTAATGAAACCTTTGGCATAACTCTACGATAATTCACCACAGGTTCAGCCTCTTCTGGTATGAAGGTTTGGGCAGCACACCACCTGGTAAACCCTGACCAGCATAGGCACTGGTTAAAAGCATGGGCAACATTAAATGCGTTAGAGAGGACAGGCAAAATAAAGCCCACCTTTACTTCATAAACTCAGTTGTTAATTTGTTATCCATTTGGCATTGGATTTTTATTTGAATTTAAATTTAGCTTAACTTTGTTTTATTTTGAATATGTTTAATCCAAGCTGTTTCTGTACCTCTACTTGTGAGGTTTAACTTACTTCTTTTTCTCTCTGTCTCTTTCCCTCTTTCTCACAATATTTGACATTTTGTTTTATTTATTTTTTAAGTTTTATCTTTTTTAAATTGAAGTGTAGTTGATTTACAATGTTAGCTTCAGGTGTACAGCAAAGCTATATATATATATATATAAATAATATATATGCAGATACTTTTCCATTACAGCTTATTACAATAAACTGAATACAGCTCTCTGTGCCATACAGTAGGTCCCTGTTGTTCATCTATTTTATACATAGCAATGTGCATCTGTCAACCCCAAACGCCTATATTTGACATTTTAAATCTTCCCTGTTTACGGCTTCAGGATCAGCCCCTCTTCCCCCTCCCTGGTCTCTTTCCCCTGGTGCAGGTGTGAAGCAGTCCTCTCACTCTTTTGGGGCAAGAGGGCCTTGCTCATTGCTCTCTGGCTCATTCATTGTGTGGTTTAGACACAACTTGGTGACAGGAAAACGATCTAAACCGTGTGCTCTGGCTATGTCAAGGACTATTTCCTCCATCCAACCCCCTGCAATGAAGAGGAATCACGACCAAGCTTGCGGCTCCCTCAAACAGGCAGTTGAATAGCCAGTAGTAGATTGATTTCACATAGTATATTACCTCTGGGGTAATCACCCAGTGGATTGTGTGATACTATCACACTGATCTGGGTGGGGTTTGATGCCAAAATGCTGGGGCACCAGCCTCAGGGACCATTCTACTAGTCTCAGGGATCATTCTCACCCTCAGGTTAAATGGGTAAGCTTGCAGACCTATTAAATATTGTTTTCTTTTTTTTTTCCCAAAACCTCATGATTGTCATACCAGGCTGGCTTTGTGAATGGATTGTTATCCATATGGTCTGGTTCTGAGAGCTTCTCTTCTGCTTTTGAGATCCACTGACTCCAAATAGGATGAGAAATATTCAGTAGGGCAACTTTGCGTTGTGCAATATCGCTACACCATGCCAGCTGCCTTAAAGGGGGAGGGAACAGACACATCAGTGCCGTTCTTTGCCCAGGTAGGCTTGCTTGTCCCACTTCCCTGGCTGAAAGGATTAGCAACTATCTCTTCTTTTGACACCAGGCAAATGACAGTTATTCTTCAAACAAAATTTCATAAGTAAACATCATCCAACTAATGCAGTCCTCAGTGTTATGAGTCAAATTATTTTCCTGTTGTGGTAGGTATTAGGTGGCTCATAATGACTTCTCCTTCCTTAGACCCAGCCCCCGAGACGCAGGGGGATGCTCATACTAAGATAAAAGCAGTTGCAGGACTCCAGCTGCATATAATTTCCTGCAAGTCACCACGGGTCTGGAATTGCTACCCATGGTATTCCTGTTAAGCCGGTCTTCAACGCCCTATTCTACCTCTCAGTCTACAGGGCTGCCTATGAGAGGTAAGGCCACCATTCCCTAATGGTCTGTCCTGTCCTTTATTATGTGGGTGGTAAAATAATTCCTAGATCAAGGGCTGTAGTCGAGGAAGGCCGTATTAGATCAAGGTAGAGGCCTGCCCGGGCTTTGATGGTGGCTTCTGAGTGATTTGCCCAGGAATGCAAGCTCAAATCAGGCGAGGCCTCCCCCTGTCAGAGCTCACTGAATTCCTCAGATTACAGAAAGAAGTTCAATAGAGTCTATTCAGTAACTTCCAGGCCTTTGCCTTTTGGATGTCCCAGGACATTTTTGCAGGAGGAGCTCAACTCCCACATCCTGACAATTGGCTCCAGCAGCAATGACAACTCCTAAGTTCTGGGCTCCTGGGCCCCACCTCAAGTGCAAGATGCTCTGAGCCGTCCATGGCATATGGATGGATTTACTTGGTTGTTAAAACTGGTTTTTTTTTTTTTTTTGCTCTAATCTTTCTGATATGTGTTCATATGTGTAATAATTTCCTAGGGCGGCTGTGACAAATGACCACACACTTAGTGGCTTAAAACAACAGAAATGTATTCCATCTCAGTTCTGGAGGGCAAAAGTACAAAATCAGTGTTGTCAGGGCCATGAACCCTTCGAAGGCCCTGAGGAAGAATCCACTCCATGCCTCTCTCCTTCCTTCTGGTGGCTGCTGGCGATCGTGGGTGGTCCTGGGTTCAAGACAGCCCTCCAATCTCTGTCTCAGTCTTCACATGGCCTTCTTTTCTGTGTTTCTGTGTGTTTTCCTCTTCTTATAAGGGCACTTATAAGTCACTGGATGCAGGGCCCACCCTAGATCTAGGATGATCTCATCTCAAGATACTTAACTTTAATTATATCTGCAAAGACCCTGTTTCCAAATAGGTCACATTCCCAGGCACTGGTGGTGAGGACTTGGACGTATCTTTCTTGGAGACACTATCCAACCCACTAAAATATAAGATGCAAAAAATAGATGTTTGATGGAATAATATGCCTGATTCTTGTCATAAAAGCCATCCCCAAACTTCTTGGTCATAATATACCATTCCAGGATCTTCCATCCATTTGGTTATTTGGCTTTCTGGAGTCAGTACAGATTCTCACTTCCTGTTGCTCCAAACTTATAGCCCTTTTATTAATTGCCAGCGGCACAGAGCTCCCTCATTGTGTGGAACAAACAGCCTTACCCCTTCCGTAGACAGGATGTCTGTGACAAAGAGGGGAAGGCAGTGCCTGTCCACTGAGGCTCATTCCCTGTTGAATGCTGGTTCTGCTTGTGCTGCACGTTGCTACCTTTTTTTAAAAAAATTGAAGTAGAGTTCATTTACAATATTGTGTTAGTTTCAGGTGTAAAGTAAAGTGATTCAGTTATACATATATAATATATATTCAATATATATATATATATTCAGATTATTCTCCATTGTAGGTTATTACAAGATGTTGAATATAGTTCCCTGTGCCATACAGCAGGTATATCCCTGTTGCTTATCAGATACAAATTACTATGCACGCTGTTACTTTCAATTCGAAGGTTAAGTCCCTGGAAGATATCCCTGTTTGTCTGGCAGCTGAAAGTGAGGCTCAGGGTCAAGGAAGTTTCTTGGATAATTAACTCACACAGCCATCTCTCCTCCTTTTTTAGATTTTTTTCCCCATCGCATAATTAAAGACTGTCAGGCTGCATTGCTATTGTGAGACAGAGAGTTCCAATGAACAAAACAGTCCAGCAACTTCTGGTGGATCTCTCCACCAGCATCTGCTAGTAAGTCAGCAGAATTAACTAGAGAGGGCATTTGGTGGGCAGGGATCCCGGTGATTAATCAATGGGTATGTTAGTTTCCCAGGGTTATCAAAACAAGTGACCACAAACGGTGGCTTAAAACAGCAGAAATTCATTCTCTCATAGTTCTAGAGGCTAGAAGTCTGAAATCAAGATGCTGGTAGGGCCAGCCTCCCTCCAAAGCTTCTAGGGGAGGCTCCTTCCTGGCCTTTTCAGTTCCTGGTCACTGCAGGCATTCCTGGGCTTGTGACAGCATCACTCCATTCTCTGCCTCCATTGTCACATGGTGTTCTCCCTGTGTGTCTCTTGTCCTCTTCTCATAAGGACACCAGTCATAAAGGATTAAAGGCTCCCCCTACCTTAATATGATCTCATCTAACTTGATCACATTCACAAAGACCTTATTTCCAAATAAGAACACAGTCACAGGTATCAAAAGTTATGACTTGAACACATCTTTTATGGGGGACATGATAAACCCACATCAGTGGGTTTGTATTTTTTCACACCTATACCGAGGAGTTTGAGTGAGTGGGTCCCAATCACATCCCTGACGCAGAGAATAGAGATCTTTAAACTAAGATCAGGTCGCACCACCTTGGAGACATCATTCTGCATCCTTGCTCTCTTTTCTCATCCTTACTGGGGAAACTGCCATATGGCTTTTTCTGAGACACTCTGTGATCAAGGTCACACTGCTATACTGCCTGTCAATTGGGCTGTGTTGATTCAGGGCATTCTTCTGGGTTGCCCCAAGTCATTTTTACCCACCTCATGGGCTTCTATTTGCCAATATCAGCTAGTTCCTATGGCTTTGATACTTGAGGGTTTGGGGAGATCAGTGGAATAATCAGTGGCTTTATTGCTAAGTTTTAAGGTCCTCCTTGTTCTGCATACCCAGAGAGGAATTTAGCAGGTCTTTGGAAAATATCTATCCACATAGTTCTTGTTTCCAGATGCACTGGACTCCCTTAGCACCATTCCTCAAGGCTGGTGATTCTTTCATAGGCTTCGTGTAGCAGATATTTTTGACTGACTATCCCTAGCAATACTCAGATGCTTTACATACATATCCACCTTTCCACCCATACCACCCATATGCTCCTGGGGAAGCTGACCATACCCTGCCCTAGAAGTGGGCCTAATTTGTCAAAAGGTAATTAGTTATCAGCTCTCTTGTCAGTGATGGGTTGAGGAACTCAGGCTTAAGCCCACCAATGCATAGCCACAGAATTCAGTTTTGGAATGGCCATTTAGCTCAGTGGCAGGCCAGTGGAAAAATTCTAGGGGGGCTTCTGAGGAATAAATGTCTTCTATTTTAAGACAGACTCCTCTTTTCTCTTGGTCTTGTGCTGAGATCTGAGGCCTGGAACCTCTGTAACCACCCTGCTCCCAGCCTGGAAATGAAGCTGACACCTGTAGAGGGCATAGCTGAGAGAGCTGTGCCTGACCTATACTTCATCACCACTCTACAATGGTCTTTTTCCACTTATGTTTGGATTGGATTTTCTATTTCTGACAACTGTTTGAATTAGGTTCTCTGTTCTCTTAGTTTGAAAGTATTTCAACTGGCACACCTGATGGGTCTCTCTGAGCAAACATAGACCCACTGGAGGAGATGGTGAATCCCACTAGGCTCCCAAGGGGCCGAGGGGTCAGACTCTATGACCCTGTATTTGGAGAAGTCAGTCATCAACTTAGCATCACCAGACTTCTAGCAAGAGCTGCTCATCATCTACTGTACTTCTGTGTAAATCAGATCTCAGGTCCTTTCAGGCCTGTGTAACTCTCCCCTGAGAGGCAGTTCCTTCCACAATTATCAGGTGGCCCTCACAGACTGGGTGAGAAGGAGAGAGAACATCAGGACCAAAAGACTGCCTGGGCTTCTGTGCCTGGCAGTCAGTGTACCAGGTGTTGCTGAAGAACCAGGCACGCGGTTCTCCAAACTGATGATGTAACAAATTCACGACCCACATCATTAAGTGAATCCTCTTTGCCCACTCTCTCCCTGTCTCCTCAATTTGCCTCAGTCTCAGCAGATAGTCTCACCTATTTCCAGAGGAGGGAAGAAAATCAGGCGGAAGCCACAATCAGGCTCCAGGAGAACAAAGACATTCAGAACCTACTCTAACCCTTTTAAAGATTTCACAGGAAAGGGGTCCTGCTTGCTCTCCAAGCTTAGGGTGCAGGAGCTAGGCCCTGATGGGCTCAAAGGGAGGGAGGGAAGAGAACTAAAGGAAAGAAAACAGGGTAATGCTAACCAACAGCAGGAACTAGAGACGCAGGAAATGAGGCCTGTGGCCAGACCCTGCGGATGACTGTTAGGAAAATACCAGAGGATGCCTCCCCACCCTCGCTGCCCCTCCGCTGTCCACATTACGTGGCTTGCTGGATCAGAGTGAGGCCTCAGACCTAAGCAGTCTTAGGTCTGTAGCGGAACATTCCAGAGCCTCCCTGCCTGCCGCGCCCAGCCTGGGGGAGCAAACACAACCCTCTAAGGCGTGGGAGGTCAGGGTAGGCGGCTGCGGAGGTCCCTTTGGTTGTCCCTTTGCCCTGCTAACATAGTTTCTCTGCCCACTCGATGCACACGACAAAATTTTCCATGGCTCGCCCTTTGCCATGGGAAGAGTACTTTCCAGAAAGAGGGACACCAGGGAATTGGAGTGGAGGAGGGGAACTCAAACTCAGAGTTTGCCGGGCGGGGTGGGGCGGATCCTGGGCCAACCTGCTTCCTCCTGGGTCCCCGGGGCGGGGCGGTAGGAGGGGGAGCGCTTCCAAAGGACCCCAACGCCGACATCCCGCCCCCTGCCCTCCCTCCCTCCCGCCGCCCGGGAAGCCCAACTCCGCCTGCCTGAGTCACGGCCGGAGCTGGGGAGGAGCCGGGAAAGGCAGCCCCAGCCCAGAGCGCAGCCGGCGGCTGCGGGGAGAGCCAAGCGGGGCGCTCGGGGGTCATGGGGGAGAGTGCGCTGGAGCCGGGACCTGGGCCTGGGCCTGGGCCGCCGACCGGGGGCCCGGTGCACGCGGTCACCGTGGTGACCCTGCTGGAGAAGCTGGCCACCATGCTGGAGGCGCTGCGCGAGCGGCAGGGGGGCCTGGCTCAGAGGCAGGGCGGCCTGGCCGGCTCCGTGAGCCGCATCCAGAGTGGCCTGGGCGCGCTGAGTCGCAGCCACGACACCACGAGCAACACGTTGGCGAAGCTGCTGGCCAAGGCGGAGCGCGTGGGCTCGCACGCGGATGCTGCCCAGGAGCGCGCCGTGCGCCGCGCCGCCCAGGTGCAGCGGCTGGAGGCCAACCACGGGCTGCTGGTGGCGCGCGGGAAGCTCCACGTTCTGCTCTTCAAGGTCAGTGACCTGAGGCGTCCCCCTTAATCGGGTCCTTTTCCCGCCTGCGGGCCACCATCGCGGGACTCCCCGTCCCATCTGCCCACCACACCCACATTCCTGACTCCATCCTCCCCCGCCTCGTAGAACCCACTTCCAGGGCCTCACCCACTTCCAGGGCCTCACCCACTTCCCACAGCCCAGCCCCAGCCTTCCCTCACACCCGGAACCCAGCATGGCCAGTCCCAGCCCCCTAGCTCTAGCTCTGGCCACGTCCCCAGAGGTTGCTCCAAGTCCCAGCCCATCCCCGAAGGAAAATAACGGTGGTGGAAGTGCATCCCGGGACAGCTCGCCGCCGCCTCCTGTTCTTGCCCTACGGCCACTGCCCCGTCTCCTGCCCCTAATCGGGACCCACAAACTTCTGTGTAGCTCCCCCTCTCTCACTCCGCTCCGCTCTCTACTCTCCCACGCCTGCCTTTTCTTTCTCATCCCGACTGCGGAGGCTCAGGGTGGGGCGGGTTCCCCTGATGTGATTGAGGAGTGGGGCGCGGGATGGAGCGGGGCTGCCAGGGTCAGTGCTATGTCCGTCACTTGCAGGAGGAGGCAGAAATCCCAGCCAGAGCCTTCCAGAAGGCGGCGGAGCCCTTAGGCCCGGCGGAACAGGCCGAAGCTGGCCCAGAGCAGCCGGAGGCCGAAGTTGAGGAGAGCTCAGACGAGGAGCCCGTGGAGTCCAGGGCGCGGCGCCTGCGGCGCACCGGGCTGCAGAAGGTCCAGAGCCTGCGAAGGGCCCTATCGGGCCGTAAAGGCCCTGCTGCGCCAGCACCCACGCCTGTTAAGCCACCTCGCCTTGGGCCTGGCCGGAGTGCCGAGGGCCAGCCCGAAGCCCAGCCTGCGCTGGAGGCCAAGCCAGAGCCAGAACCTCCGCGAGACACCGAGGAAGATCCCGGGAGATCTGAGGCTGCTGATGCGGCTGTGCTCCAGATAGAAAGTGCGGCCTGATGGCTGGTGCCGCCGGCCTCCCCCGTGCCTATGCCTGGTCCCACAGTAAATCTTCCTCTCCGAATGCAGCATTCCCATCCAAATAAGGAGTGAATCCTGCATCCACAGCCCAGCTCTGGCCCTCCCTTCCCGGCTTCTTCAGCCCAGCACTCTCTGAAAGAGGAATAGCCACTCACACCTGCTTGCACTCACCATCAATAAAAATAATGCCATCCTATCCAGACTCCATGTGAAGGGGCTGGGATGGGGGGAGGTGGTGCAAGGAACAAGACACGATGGAACCTGGAATGTGGCTTCAGTTTCAAACAGATCATTGCATGATTTCTCCAGTTACCACTGAATCCCGGGCTCAACTCTGGTGACAGGGCAAAGAAATAGCCTCTGGCTTGCTCCTTAAGCACTTTCCTCCTAGGAAGATAGAGTTGCAGTTTTTTCCAACATCTAGCACAGGCTTTTGTTGTAGGGGCTCATTAAATGTCAGCTTGTGTGTTTCCTTTTAGTCTCTTCTTCCTCTCCCACCTCTTAAAAGTTGGGGTTTCCAGGATTCTTTTTTTTTTCTTTTTCTTTTTTTAACGAAGGTACTGAGGAATGAACCTAGGACCTCCTACATGCTAAGGATGTGCTCTACCATTAAGCTGCACCCCCTTCCCGGTTTCCAGGATTCTGTTCTTACCCTCTTCTCATTCTGGGTAATTCCTCCATTAACACTCATTCCCAGGCCTCTCCTACCAGCCACCTATACCCCAGAGCACTGTCTTGAGTTGGATTTGGAAAGTATTCCACAGATCCAAAAGAAGCAGTCTGTCTTCAGCCTTTAAGTTCAGTTTCTATTCAACTGCTATTTATTGAGCACTTACTGTGTATCATTCAAAACTGCTCCCCCTTTGTTTTCTTTACTGGTGAATGGTACGGTCATCCACTCAGAAACCTGGGAGTCCTCATTGGCGCCTTCTCTCTCTCCCTCCCCTACCACGTGCAAACAGTTACCCTATTGATAACTGTTTGATCTGTTCCCTTAATACCCATTGCCACTGCTCTAGTTCAGGCTTTTATCTTTCATCTGACCTTTATTTGAACTGCCAGTCTGATCACATCACCCTCCTGATCCAGACCCTTCAATGGCTCCCTGTCACCTTCAGAATAAAGTTCAAGATCTTGAATGTGTCCTTCAAGGCCCTTCATGATCTGGTCCCTGCCCATTTTTTAGCCTCACCTCTTGCCACTTCCCCTCGTTCTGTTGAGTCACAGTGAGCTATGTGCTTTCACTGTCATTTCTAATGTCCTACAGAATGCAGCAAGGTATCCCTGTTTTAGGGCCAGATGCTTCTCTTCTTGCTCCCAAAGCATCAGTTGCACATCTTGGTGCTAATTGCACTAATCGCGATTGTTTGAAATTACTCCCCCACCTCACCTCCAACTCCACTACATGTGGCTCCTTCACAGTAGAGAATGTTTTGTTCACTTCCATATTTCCCATACCTAATACCATGCCTGGTGCACAGTAGGTCCTCTCGAAGCATGAGCATCACCAAACGGAGAAGGGGGAGGGGGTTGGCTAGGGACAGGAGCACCGTCACCCACCCATTCATTCAGTCGTTGTAGAAAACATTTTGAGTACCTATTGTGTTCCGGGCCCTGTGGTAGCTCCTGTGAACACCAAGATGACGATCCCTTCTGAGGCTTTCAGGGACCTGAGAGTTTAGGGAGACACAAACATATAATGAATGATGTAAGTGCAGTGAAACACATAGGTTATTTTGAGAGGAAAGGGGGAAGGGACACAACCTAACCTGAAGGAGAAAAAATGAATATTCTTGGAAAAGGTAAGTAGTGGGATGGGAAACAGGAATGGTGAGGGACAGCAGAGCTCGGTGGCTGGTAGTGTGGGTGCTCAGTTCCCTCATCTACCAAAGCAGGTAACAATAGCCCACTGGGCTGGTGTGAGGGTTAAATGACGTAAGTGCCTAGCACAGTGCCTGGACCCTAGCTTATTTCAGGTATAGGATTCATTGGTCCACTCATTTGACAAATATACTCAGAGTGTCTGCCAGGAACTATTTTAAGAACTGGGCGTACAGTGGCACACAAGAAAGATAAGAACCCTGCCTTCGTGGAGTTAAATTCTAGTAGGGAAGACAGGCAATAAGCAAATACACTTATATGTCAGATAGGAAAAAGTAAACATATGAATTAGAATGGCCTTCTGGTTACAGTCTCTGAAGAGAAGAAAAGTTTACAGATAATTACTGAGAAGGAGAAGGACTTTAGATGAGGACATTGGGGATTTAAAGTGGGACCAGAGTTCAACAGTGATGTTTTAAAAGAATTTTCACAGATTAAATCAGAGGAGTCCAAGCCCCCAGCTGTCACGATTGGTGGGACGTCTGTTATCAGTCACTTTAGGGCTCCTCCCCTTCCTTAGATTACACAGTTGTACCAGGGGGTTCACACCATCTCTGTTTCTCAGACTGGATATCTCCACTGCTATTGCTCCTTATGACCACACGATGTCACTGTTGGGGTACCAGTGTCCCGGCTGGTGCCTCAGCTAACAGCCAGGAGGTCTGCTTGTCCAGCTGTGTGCCCTGAACCAAAGGTCCTTCCTGGAGGGTGGCTCTGCAGTTGCTCCATTTCCTTTTGAGAAATGTAGGGCTTCTTCTGCAGGCTTCTAAGCCTTCGTGCGCAGACCATGTCAGCTTCCCAGCAGCCACTCCTCCTAGGGTTCTGCCGTCACAGAGAGACTAGTCTGAGCAGGCTCAGTTCTCTATCCCCAAAGAAAAATAAATTTATTCCATTTCCAAAGCCTTGGAAACCCAACTCTTTCCTTTCAACCCACACACAAAATTAAGAACCCAAAGGCATATTTCTCACATAAATTGTCTCGATATCTCATTGAGAAGCACATGAAGGCTCAGAGTTCCTGGACACTAACCCCTAGGACCCCAGTGGTTTGGCTAACTTGGGTGGTGAGGTGTTACATTTTTATTCCTTCCTGATGCGTCTACAGTTGCAAATAATAAAAATAAAGTAAAAAAGTGACAGAGGAGGTACTGGAGATTGAACCCAAGACCTTGTGCATGCTAAGCCTGTGCTCTCCCTCTGAGCTATACCACCCCCAACCTGGTTACAAGGATTAAATGAGGTTTTTCACACACTCATTCATTCATTTGATATTTGCTGTGCTAGGTGATGGGGCTGGATAGTGTGTTGCAGAGACAAGGATGCTGACCCTGTGGAACTTACATTAAACTGGAAATTGTAATAAAGTTTTAAATGAGTGCTATGATGGGGGAAATACAAGTTAACCGCTGGAGCACAGAAATGGGGCCCCAAATACAGTAGGAGCGGCGGTAATTGCAGAGGAGCTCTCCGGAGGAGAAATCATTTTCCCTCCAATCTGATTCCCTCTCCTATCTGTTTTCTATTCTGTTATATTATTTTTTTCTATGTAAGTTTTGCAAGTGACTTTTTAGAATGACCTGATACATGATTTAAACAATACAGTCATTTGAGTATCTGACTGTCACATTAAATCAACGCATCCAAAAAACTGTGGTCAGCTTCTCTCAAAAGTCATGATTTTTCTGTTAATCACCCTGCATAGTGTTACACCGAAGACCTGACCTTCACCCCCACTCCAATCCCTACAGCCAATGAATCACTAAGTCCTGCAGATTCTTGTGAATATTTCTCTCATAAATAGCTAATAAGCTTGGGGTCATTATAAGGATCTGAGAAGAAACCCCCACTCGGGAAGGCAGGACCAGGAGATAGAGAGGAGTTGAATACTGCACTTTTCTCTTGGGCATAATGGAGCTGTTCATACTACCTACCTGGTAGGTTTTCTGTCAGTTGAGTGGGTGGATTCACATAAAATGCTCAGAATAGTGCCAGGCATCTAAGAGCCTCACGTTCATCGTAGTTTGGTTATGGTCACTTGATCCCTAAATTCAGTCAGTCTCGAGACCAGCTTTTACCAAGGACATTTTCATTTACGTGAACTAATAAATATGCCTTTTACTTAACTTCGGTTTTAGTTTTTTTTTTTTTTAACGCATTTGATTTTCCAGGCAGCTGAAAGATTCCTAATAGACACAGTCCACTTGGCGCTGGAACCAACGTGGAAGGCAAGGGCAGCGTCTCATCCTTGTATTCCCAGCACTTAGCGCAGGGCCTGGCACAGAGTAGGTGCTCACTGAGTATTTGGAGAGTTATCACATTTATTCCAGTGAGGTGCTAGGGACACAAGGATGAACAAGAACCTGCCCTGAAGGAGCTGGCTCACACTGAGCCTTGTTTGTGGTCCTTCTGTGAGCTCTGCTGTGTCCTCCCAGGGGGACTAAGGCTTAGCAGAGACAGAGCCTGGGACCCACAATCCTTCCTGGGCCCATGACAATGCTTTAATTTTTTTTTTAAATCAGAGGGAAAAGAAAAACTTTTTGGTAACAGAAGCATTTTAATATATGATATTAATACAGTCATTATATAACATGGTTATGAAATATAACTAAATACTTGGTTACCAGGGTGGGGAGCAAGGGAATTGGAGGAAAGTGGTCAAAAGGTACAAACGTCCAATTATAAATAAGTACTAGGGAGGTAATGTACAACATGATAACTATAATTCACACTGCTGTGTGTTAAATCTGAAAGAGAGGAATCCTAAGAGTTCTCATCACAAGAGAAAATCATGTTGTACACCTTAAATGGTTACAGTGTTGTGTGTCAATTATATCTCAATGAAACTGGAAGGACATTTTTTTTTCCTTTTTTTTTAACAGAGGAAGGAGCCCATGAGGGCAAAATCACCCAGGGCCCACGGAAGTCATAATGCAGCCTGGCTCCTTCTATCTCCCCTCTATCTTCTTCCTCTGTGGAGTTTTCATGATTTGTTTTTCCCTCTCACACTCATCCTTGCATATTTCATCTCTCAATTTGATTCTAATTTTCTCTCTAGTCGGACACATAATTTCTACATTCTTTGGTTAATAGTGACTTAACCTCAAATACTTTTCTAAGAAGAATGCACTGGGTCCACCTTACGACAGTCCACTCCCCCGGCCTGCCCCCAGGCCCTTGGCCACTACCCTCAGAATTGCCACATTTGTCTCATCTCCCAGCATTCCCATTGTCCTGGCCCCCGGGGGCAGGGGCCGGGCTTTGCCCGGAGCTCCATTGCTCCAGCCACCACAGGAGGAATTAACAATGCAGAGTTTTTCTTCTGCTCCCAGAAATTGCTTGCTGCAAGATGGTTGTCTCTTTGATTTCTCTGTCGCCTCTGCAAGTTCTACTCTGTATAAGCATCAAACTAGTTTTAAGGAGGCTCAGCCCAACAGCCCGTGGACTCTTCTCATTGCTATAAGCCAAATTATGTTTCCTCTGCGCTTCAGCATGTGTGCGTTCACCCTGTGTTCTGCTGACTCTGCGCCTGTCTTTGTCTTTGTGATTTGCTGTTGTGACTATCTTAGCTTTGATCTTCGCTGCTGTTGGCAGCACTTCTTACGTGTGGTTTGGGCTTTCAGACGTTTCCTAGTTTCATCAAAGATGGATGGAGTTTGCATTTATGCTCCTCTCTCCTACTTTAGGATTTTTTCCAAGATGATGAGATGACAAGAAAAATGCACAGGCAGAGCAAATGTGGGGCGTGTGTAACAAACACGCATCATTTCCCTCCCCACGTTTTAAGGAACTTAAAATTGACTTCATAGAATATAGATCCAAACAGGATGTAGGAATCATCCGAATGTAACACAAATATCTCTGAAAATGAAAGGAAAACATGATTTCATCCAGGGGATTGCTGGCATCATAAAGCACCTAGCTCCTGATGAGGCATTCTCATCCAACTAATAGAGCATAGTAACTAGTAGATATTTCAGACAAACATGTATTGACAGAATTTTACCTAAAATCTCTAGCCTTTACAATTTTGGGAGATTAAAGTACAGACTTAACTTTCCCTTAGAGTCATCACTTGAACCTGCTTTCTTCTTTCAGACACTCACACACACTTTAAAACACATCAATATTTATGTTAGTTGACTAGCAGTTTCTTGGGAGACGTTTGGAGACCTCTCCCTGTCTATACACATGTGCATATATATGCCCATCTGCATATATGTGAACACGCATACACACATATATTATATATATACATATGCAAATGCACACATGTATTTTTTACTTCAGCATCGTATTTTATAAATTTCCAAAAACCAGTTAGGAATGTCAAGTTACAACTAAATTAATATAACATTAAAACACACTCAAATCATACTAAAAATTATTAGAGAAAGAAATAAAAGTACGTTTCTGAAAACTTAAATGAGCACGTTTGTGTAGAACTGTGTCTATACATCCGGCTAATTGTCACAAAATCAATTCACAAAAGATACCTAAGTTTTTATCTCATGTTATCATTTACATTTAGTTCACCAAATATCAAATGAGATATTGTAAATTTTTTATTTAAAGCAAATAGAAAACATTTAGATAACTTGCGTCGTAAGAAATTTCGGTCATTTCAGCTTTAGTATAAATAACAACTGGCTCTTTGCGTGGATTAAAATATATCCTTTCCATATCCTCCAGATGAGTTTTCTATAATAATTTTCTTCTTTATGACAGAGATGAAACATGCAGCCATCTTTCAGAATTAAGACTCATAAATGACTTATTTCACCAATAAACATTTTCTATTTTAGTTAGCAATATCAAGTTAGGAAATGCCCAAATTGAGAGAGAATACATCTTTTAGTTCTACTATATTATGTACTTTTACTGCTATATTTCTGGGTTTAAGACAAAACATTTAGAATAAAAGTTACCAAAGTTGGAATTGTACAAATTAATTCAAGAAACCTCATATAGGAATTTTACTGAAATGGGAGCTCTGATGGATTTCCTCTCCTTCTTGATTCAGAAGCAGCTGTTTCTAGGTAGAATGTTTAACTGGCTCAAAAGACTCCATCCATTCTCAGCTCTTCTAGAGTTTCTGTGTGGGAGAAACTTCTCGACAGTTGTTTGGGTGTATTTCGTTTTAAGTATCTTTATTTTTTCCCCCAATATATTGCTTGTTTCAGTCTATCAAGATCATAATTATCCCTGAAAGAGAAAATTCATGAAAAAAGCTATTCTGAACAAAAAAGTTATGACGTTAGACATGATTTAACTCATGGTGGCAAGTTCCTTTCCTTGAATGGAGTCCATCTTATTGCAGCATACTTGAGAACCATAGATCATTTTGTGATACATGATGCTAATAGTACAAAAAAGTTTTCACCAGTAAATCACACATTTAACTAGAACTGATAAAATTTGTAACTTCTCAACTTCTCACACATGTAACTCACACATTTGTTCCAGTCAAAATGCACTCTTCAAAAAATAAGTTTCAAAAAGGAGTTTCTCATATTTCTGAATGGAAATTTCATGTTCCCAATGAACTATTTTCAAACATTTGCTTAGAAGGCATCTATTTAAGCAAACATATTTGGGAAATATTATCTTAATAACCCCTCCTGTCCCCAATACCTGGAAGACATTCCTTTCCTCCATGGGCAGAAAGATTAAACATAAACATTTCAAACGGAATAATTCAGAGCTAAAAGCATCAATTTACAATCAGCACAGGTATAAGTGCTTACAGCTTCAGTGTTTTGTTTCCAGTCTCCACTGTCCTCTCTCACATCTAAAACCTTGACTTCTATCCAATTTCCTTTGCTAAATTCAATTTTTTCATTATTTCTGATCTTCTCTATTCTAAAACTGACACATGGAGGGATGTTTTACATAAAGTAGGAATTACCTCTTTGATTTGATAGAATTTGCCTTTAAAATTTGCAGAACATGATGTGGACCTCAGGTAGTTGATGCCCCAGGGATACACTAAGGGATCAGAGAACAGAGACAATATTAGCAAAAGGGAAAAAACCCAAATGGTATCCTTTAGGGGAAGTCCTTAAAAGATGGTGTCACCACCTGGCAATCTCATGGGAGAACAGGTTTTGGCACTGGGGACTTGCTGATCCCTAGATGACGGTACAGACTTCACAGAGGTGAGAAGTGTGGCAGGCGTGAGATACATCTGTAGAAGAGTGAAAAACTGTCCCCCACCACCAAAGCAGCCTCCTTTCCGTTCAGTGAACAGGTGATAAATATTGAACACACTAATGCAAAGGGACCTTTACATGTCTAGACAAGGAAGTCCATGATGATGGTCACTATTCAGTATTATTCTGGAGGTTTTACTCAATGTAATAAGATAAGAAAAATAAAAATTAAAATGTGTAAAATATTGAATATGTTAATGTGTGAAAAGATGTCACTGATGTTGTTAACTTAGAGAGCAAATGTAGAACAGTATGAATTGTGTGATTCCATTAAAAACATATGAGTATATAAAGCATATAACATCTATGCCATAGAAAACTATCTACTTTTTGGTGGTGGGATGGAGAAAGACATATTTTTAATTTTCTATACTTCTCTAATTATTTGCATTTATGAATATGCATTACTTTTGTTAATAAAAAGGGGTAAACTTTAACTTAGAAACACTCAGGCTATAAGTAAAATAACTCTCTATTTCTTTCTTTTAAACATATATAATTACTTCACATAATCATTATCAAAACAAAATTATATATTTCTTGATCAAACTGTGTGTCTAGTTCACAGCAGAAGTATGAGCAGAAATCTTGAATTAAGAATTATGTAATTTTTTTCTTTGTTTAAATTTTTGCTTTTCTTTCTTTCCTTTTTCTCTTGTGACTATTATCATATGTAGGGCCCAGGAAAATTTTATTATAAAGAGTTAAGCAATGAGCATAGGAAATATGTACAAAGGAAAATACAACATTCACAATTATGAAATTTTATTCAGCTGTCAAAAATGATTCTACAAGATAACTTTATATAAGAAAATTCTCAAAATATAGTGGTTAAAATATCAGAAAACCAAACCATTTATGCAGTAGGATCCCAGCTATGTTTTAAAATTAAAATCTGCCTAAGACGGAAAAGACTAGGCTAAAATGTTAACAGTGATGAGAGGACAGGTCACATGTTTTCTTCTTTATACTTTTTTTCTTAGTTTCCAAGTCAAGTTATTTTTTTGCAATAAGTAAATATGACTTTGGTGACTAGAAAAAAGTAAATAAAAATGTGAAACAACAATACAGTATAGATTCAGGTAAATAAAAGCCGTCAGAAATGAGAATGAAATTTATGATAGTGATGTAGCGGTAGAAAGATGGAGGCAATTCTATGCTGACATGTGGAGAATTCAGAGAAGAGCTGAAGAGACTCAATTTAGTGAGAGTGCCTCATCTGGTTTACAGGAAATAGTGTCTTGAGACTGTAACTTTATTTTGGCAGCATCCAAATCAAGTGCTTTCAGATTGTGCTGAGAAGCCCCAAAATGCAAAAGATAGATAATCTTTGGTTAGAGCTCAAGTCTCTGCCAGCAGCCATTCCTCCCTTGACAGAGCTTTAATGATGGAGCACTCCTACCTTCCAGCTGGGCAGGCTCATCTCCATGTCAGCACACGGAGGAAAATAAAACTGCAGGCATCTGACTTACTCAGAGAGAGCTAAAGCTAAATAAAGAGGTGACATGGTCGAGGTGGGTGGTGATGGCATGGATCCTAAGCACTGGCTTTTAAGACATAAATACTTATTCTGCACAGAGTATCTACAAACCAGGGCAATGTCTGAACAGACAGAATGAAAAGACAGGCATCTTCGCTGGGGAAAAATAAGACAAGATGGCCACACCCTATATAATCACCAACCGCTTTTTTTTTTCAGCCTACAGCATTTTAATTTTAGAAGGCCTCTTTTTACTGTTGAAACTCACATTTCTTTTCTTTTCTTTTCTTTTTTAATTAAATGGCGGTACTGCTAATTGGGATTGAACGCAGGACTTTGTTCACGCTAAGCACATGCTCCACCACTGAGGTGTACTGTTTGTCATCTTGCTTTCTAGGGTGCATAGAAAGCTGACGTTCACACGCTGCTGTTCATTTACAGCTTATTGTAGAGAAAAAGAAACAGTCCTTATAGAGGCTTGGTGCCTAGTGGGACCAGGATGACCAACCCATCCTGGTCTGCTCAAGACTGTCCCTGTTTTAACACCAAAAATTTCCTGTCCCAAGAAACCATTCAGTCTCAGGCAAACTGGGATGGTTGGGTACCCTAAGTAGAACTGAATATGGCTCTGGCAAGAGTGTATGGGACTAACAGAATTTCTGAAGTTTGGCATTTTAAGGAAACTTTCACATAACTCTTGGTGACTATGTTCATCCACATCTGTGTTACAAAAATAAGTTTTCCAGTTTCTAAGCCATGAAGGGCAATACAGTGAGGAATGATTGGTCAAAACAGGATTTTGAGTTAAAGCACTATGAAATTCATTCAACAAATATTGAGTATTTACTTTGTGCCAAGCACCTTTTGCCATATTAGAAACAGAGAAATGAGCAAAATGCAGTCCTTACTTTCTGAGAACAAACTCTCAGGAATATAATCAGGAAGGCTGGCATGCTTCCTCCGAATGTATTATGAGATAAACCTGCACAATGGCCAAACCTTCCTAGCACCAGTTTGGTGAGGACACCCGGGAACCCAGCAGCAAGCTGTTCTCATGGTACATCCTACTATTTTTCTAATCTTGATTGCACATCCTGTGAGAAAAAAGTTGGACATGTAACCTCAATACATGTATATTTACACATTATATGCATGTACTAATATATTAAACACAACAAAAATAGAAATTAAGGAGGCTGTCCTGAATAAGCCCTGAGACGTGTGCATCTAACTTTGGAGATGGCTAATACATCCCAGGTCAGTTCACGGGTGATGTGGTAATGGCCTGCTGGAAGAATGCAAAGGATACCTGTGCAGCTCAGACCACCCGCGTCTTCACACACCCATTTGACCACAATATGTGCCCTCCTGGGTCTTTATGATGTGCTTGACTGTGTGGGGTTCCTTCCTTGAGGAAAATTTGATCCCGTCTACCTGCCATCTAGACACAAGCATGAAGCTTTCCATGGCTCTAATTTAAACACATTTATGAAACCCTATGTGGCAGTGTTCCAGCACTATCTCGTTCTCATGAGAGTCAGACTATGAGGGTCTTGAATTTGTACATCTTCCATGAAGTATGCTTTTGGGGTGTACACAGCCTTTTAAGAGGAGCCAGGACAGTGTCTGCCAGAAAGTCCCAGGCTATTTCAAACAGAAGAACAGAAAAAACACCAAGAGGCTTCCGAACAGGGATGCCACCATAAAGCTTCTAGAAAGTTCCTGGGGTAGGTTCTTTGGAAGGCCACCAAACCGGGCTGCCTCAAAAGTCTCTTTGACACTGCTGTCTGAAGGTCTCTAAGCCCTCTGTGGCCAAGGCACAAACTCAGGGCACACATCAGCCACTGAATGGTGGTTTAGCTCCAAGTAGACATTACAAGATAATTTTCAAAAGCAGGTTAAAATCATGACTCTTATACAGATATAAGAATGAGTACATTCTTGTTGAAGATTTTATGTAACGCATTCATGAGGAACCAAGTGAAGTTTTACAACCAGGTCAAAGGAGATTACCAAGAACAGACAAAGTTAGAGGTCAGAGATATTAAAATAAATGCACAAATAGAGCAAACATTGCTTATTTTGTTTGTTTCTCCCCTGAACGGAATTTGTGTGTCTATGGACAAGAATTATTTGGCATTGCTGTCAGCTAGCTACAATTCACAGAGTCAGACAACCCAGGTGTGCTTTTGGATGATAACACCTAATTTTCTACTTAAGCACATTTTTTTTATCCTTACAGTTTCTCCATTTTTGATCAAAAAGAGTCTCAAAGACACCTGATCACAAAACGAACCTGGCCTTATTAGATCTGGCCTGATTATTTACATAGGTACAGCAAGAATATTAATTTATCATGAAGTCCTTCATTAAGTTTGTTCTGCTGGAGATTTTTTAAGGAATCTCAGGCTGGACTTCTAGAGGCCTCTATTACTTGCTGTCCTGAGGCTGGGAAGCCACATCCAAGAAACCCTACCCACCAGATTACATCTGTAGTACCTATGCATTTGGGGTGACTTCCTATCTTCTCAAAGTCCTCAAGACACCTCTAGGCTCCTGGCCAGTCATGGAAGTCATCTCCCTTACCAGCTGGACCCTAGAAGCCAGGTACCATGAGGGCTTTTCCAGTACTGTCTCCATAAAGTCAACTCACTCCATAAAGTCTCCATAAAGTCCCTGAAAGTGACTGGTCAGGCACCAGCAACAGTTTCCCCAGGTGGGCAGGGAGCCTCTTCCCTTGTCCCTTCGGTCATGTCTACCTATAGGGGGTGGGTGATGAGGTCGCTGCTGGTATGGGCAGCCTGTCCTCTGTAAAGCAGCTGCCTGGAGGCTGCAGACACCAAAGACCATGAACTTGAAGCAGCTGGGAGTCAGAGGGCTTGATTCTCCCCCTCCTCTTCCAGAGCGCCCCGCTACTTGCTCCTGCTTATCTGAAACCATTTCCAAAAAGTATAAAAGGAGCCCAGATCGGTTGTCCACAGTGCTCCTGGTTGGAAATGATTTGATAAAGTCCCTCCCAGAAAGAAACTTCAGAAAATCCAAAAAGCCATTCAGCAGGAAAACAAAGCACCAACAGGAGGACCTATAAATCACCGCTTCAGTCTTCGAGACAGAAGAATTTTGAATTTGAGCCACCTTCTACCACCACTCTGATTCTTGAGGATGAGCCAGCATATGATTGATGATTGCTTTTGGGTCCTGTTGAGATCTTTGCCTACTCCAAGAAAATTTTCCTGCCAAATCTGTGGAAGAAGATTTAACCTCACTGACAAGAACATGAGACCTTTGAGCTGAATCTTAAAATTGAGGAATTAAAGCAGTATATTAAAAAAATTACAAAGAAAATATTGCAAATGCAATGGTAATTTGAGCCAGTGAAATACTGCCCAACTGGAAAGTAATTCATTGTAGGAAAAAGGTGAAGCTTGGAGTCTAGCTGTAGTAAGTGGACTAAATATCGCTCCTGAACTTTATGCAGTATTCCTCCCGAGAGGAAAGAAATCGTGGGAAAGCTTCAATGAAACAAGTTCTCTCTAAGCATAACATTCTCTATGATACAGAATTTATATCTTTTGATGGTCCAGGTGCTGGTCTAGAATTAAGCTGGACATATCCTATGTCTTTCTGTCTCTCTACATCTTTCAGAAGGATAGTCCGTATCAAAATGTCTTCTACAGGATCTTAGGAGCATATTCATGTTACTGATCCAATGTTGGTCATGTCCAAGGGATGTCCTTCATTGCGGCAGTGTGCACTCTCAACTTGGAAGACGCAAGTGCCCTCACTGCATTTGGAAATCTCATGAGTAAGCCATTCCAGTTGGCCTTTTTCCGTGTAGACTGCTGTAAGATGTTGAAATATTTTGGAACGTTTGAAGTATTCTTTGAGGAAAGTCTCTAACTTTTTCTTCATATCAAGTAGTCTTATGGTCTCACACATGATAGACTGGACCTTCACACAGTATCAGCAATCACTATTCTGTTTGGTCCAGCCTGTCCAGTCTGAGATGCATTTGGCAGAGATGGGAGGAATTTTTGTTTAGAACTGAGATAGGAATCCTCCAGTTATATGAAGCTGGCAGGGGCACGCTAGGACTGGCTGCTGGAGATCACTGATGAGCCCGGGCACAGGGCTGGGGCCCACTGCACAGAAGTAGCCTCAGGGGATTGGAGGGCAGTGTGAGGTCTGGCTGGAGGCTGTGTATGGAACAGAACAGCCTGGGACTCCCATAAAAAAGCACCACTGCTGGTGTGCATGGGTGCAGAGGAGTGCAACACAGCTGTGTCACCGCTGCTGTCTCTCCTTGGCTCCATTGTTGGTGTGTTCTCGCGAGAAGAGATGTGGGGCTCCGTCACAGCCATCACTACTGCGCGGAGGTGGGGCTAAAAGCTGAATCCATACCCAGTGGCCCTGCAACTTCACAGGCGGGACTGAGATTTGTTTACAGCCCCAAGCAGAGAGGGTGGATTTGCTCTCTCTGGACCCTT
The DNA here is from genome assembly GCF_048564905.1 of Vicugna pacos. Taxonomy (NCBI): domain Eukaryota; kingdom Metazoa; phylum Chordata; class Mammalia; order Artiodactyla; family Camelidae; genus Vicugna; species Vicugna pacos. Next base: position 30,431,657 of record NC_132996.1, on the reverse strand, counting down.
TGTGGACCCGCGCCTCTGGGACGAACAGGCAGTGAGTGGAGCTCTGGCACACAGCGGGGGTGAGTACGGGTGTTTACAACAGGCCTGTGTACCGTATGCGGAAGCAGGCCGGGGTCTGCGCTGACCCTGTGGTGCACCACAGATTCAGGCGTGTGGCTGCAAGCTCGCTGCTCGGTATGGTGGGCCCTAGCACTTGACAATGTACAGACAAGCAAAAACGAGAAGAATTCAGCAATGCTAAACCTATCCTAAAAGATATTTTGAAAGTTCTAGTTTAAATAGAAAAGAAGCAGGATGCTATAGAAGGGAGAAAACTGTAACTGGAAAGGCAATAAATACAATGAGTTGCAAGAGAATAAACATGAAGATGTTAAAAAAAGATATCAAAATCATAAAAGGTGGGAGAGGAGGGCAAGAAAATATAGATCTTTTTCTCTCCTTTTTCTTTTTTGTTTTCATTTTTGTTTTTTTCTTCATTCTTTTTAAGATGTGTTTGAGTCTACATGAATACTAGTCTAAAGCAAATAGATGTAGTAAGGGGTTAAGATACTTGAAAAACAGGGTAACCACAAATCAGAAGCATATAATAGAGTCACAAAACCCAAAAAGAAACCAAGCTAATACAAAAGAAAATTATCAAACCAGAAAATACCATATGATATCACTTATATGTGGAATCTAAAAAAAAAAAAAAAAAAGACAAATGAACTTGTTTACAGGGCAGAAACAGACTCACAGACACAGAAAACAAACTTATGGTTACCAGAGGGAGAAGAGGGTGGGAAGGGATAAATTGGGAGTTTGAGATTTGCAGATACTAACTAATAAATATAAAATATATAAACAATAAGTTAATACTGTATAGCACAGGGAACTATATTCAATATCTTGTAGTAACTTAAGACGGTGAAGAAGAATATGAGAACGAATGTATGTATATTCATATATGATTGAAGCATTGTGCTGTACATCAGAAACTGACACAACATTGTAAACAGACTATACCTCAATAATTATACACACACACACACACACACACACACCAAACAACAACAACAAAAAAGGTTGAGATGCAGATGTCACTCCCTCTCCTGGAAAGATAAGGTCCTACTGGAACTATCTGTAATCCAGTCACTCCCAGGCTCCACTTTATTGCTCTGGTATATGTTTACCACCCTTCCCCAAACCCAAACATTCCACAGCTTTTATTCAATCAGACCAGGCACTCCAACCTAGCACTCACCACCTAGGCTACACGTGGGGAAGAAAAATAACCTTTCTCCCATGCTTCTGAGACCCTGATGTGAAAAACTAAAGGTTAAAAAATTTTTTTTAAACTTTGTTTAAAAGCTCCCCAATTTTTTTCCAATGTAAAAAGAAAACATCCAGAGATCTAAAAGCTTTGCCTTAAACTTCTTTCAACAAGAAAAACAACAGGCTTCCTCTACTTCTCTGTAAAAATTCTTTTTGACTCAGAGTCATGGTGAATTTCCCAATCTCATTTCTAAATGGTTAAAAAAAAGATATTCTCACAAAAATATACTGTAATAAACTTAATAAGGACAGAAAGAAAAAAAAAAGAAGGCAGTCTGTCACTTATATGTCTAAAATAATGCTCAAAAAAAGGTAGAGGTTATTCCTCCTCCGAGGACTTTAAAATGAAACTTTGTGGGTGCATAGTGTAGCTAGAAAGCAGGACATGATGTTAAAATGGGCTCTGTAGGAACCGGGCCACCGCCCTCTCTTTGAACTTTTGTAGTTAGCTTGGGAACTGTCCTGATGCCTGTGGGTGTGTCATTCACCAGGCTAGTACATTACAATGTGCACAATGAAGCTCAAGGTCCACTGGAGGTTGAATCTCCCACCATCTTGGGCCTCAGGGTCTATTGGGAATTAACTTTTCTGGCTGTGTCCTGCCCCCTCCCTCCTGTTTCACCTTGATGCAGCTGAGGCCCAAAAGCAAAGGGGAAAAAAACCAACAACAACAAACAGTAAGTAGTAGGTGGCCTTACTTCAAAGTGGATTTTGAGCTCACCTTCGTAGGCTAGGCAAGGAGAGCTAGTTGGAGATAGTTCTGTGACCCTTAGATTAACACCCACCCTTCAACCCCTCAAGGTTGGAGGTCAAAGAAATTGAAGATACTTTGGAAAAAATGGTTGAAGCCTTGTGGATTTCCCTCCCACCTCCTTCCGTTACAGGAGACTGAGCGCCTCCTCATCTCAAATGTCGTGAGAAGGAGCTTTGAACGATCAGTGGGAAAACCATGTCCCCTTGAACTGAGAGGACCAAAGCAACTGTGTCTGACCCATACTGGAGAGGATTAAAGGCCAAAGCTGTGGCTGGAGTTGGGTGCTAGGATGAGGAGGAATGCATAAACCACTGAACACAGAACAGCAGAGCATGCTTCTCGTGGACCTGATCGGGGAAGGGAGAGCATGACCTCGAGAGTTGTTTCCAAGGAGCCCCCGCCTAAGTGGGCTTGCTGCTAGAGGCTGCTAGGCAACAGGGGCTTGGAATCAAAGGCAGAAGCTAGTGGAGCACGTGGCCAGCACGGGTCATGTTGTAGTCCAGTGTTTTCAATGGAGCCATTTCCAAGGGCCCTACCAAAGTGCCCCGAGAGAGGAGCGCATAGTGAATGCCCATCAAAATCCTGGACCACCACCACCAGGTGGGGTTCCCCTAAAGGGAATTCCCCTAAAGTGAGTTCCCCTAAAGTAAGGCCTTTCCTCCCCTCACGCTTCCCTCCTCCCACCTTCACCCCCAAGTCTGTTGAACCCAAGCCTTAGAGAGAGTGGGTTTGGAGGAGTACAAGCATTAAGTGGGAAAACAAAGAAGAGGGCTGTGCGGACCCTGCCCCCTGGGCCCCTACTTCCCTCTCCTTACTTCAGGCTTCCAGTCTGAATGAATCTGGGCTGGGGAAGCAGAGAAAGGAGAAATATTTGTCTTAAAGTTCAAAGTTTTAACTGTTATATGTGCTTGACATTTTAATGACTGAAACTACTGTTTTATGACTAAAATTGGTGGGAGGACTTGGGTATTTTTCTATGAGTGTCTGGAAAAGCTATAGGGACGCACCTGAGATTTCATTCAGGGCCAAGAAAGGAACTAGCCCCTGAACACAGGGAGGAGGAAAAAAGTTGCTTTAGGAGCACACCCAATGAAATGTCACCTTTTTAACATAACGGCTGTACACATTTCCTCCAAAGAAGGCAGCCTCTTTCCCACCCTCTAGTAAGCCAACCAATATCCTCCTAAAATGGGACTCTACAGGACTTTGAAAATTTCCATTCCCAGGCTATCCTAGCCAGAAAAAGACCCTGCAGGCTCTGAGAAACAGGTCAACTGCAAAGAACACAGCAGCCAAGCAGGAAAATAATAGGAACATTTCACCTTTTTTTGAGGGTTTTCTAGCATTGGCTTCTTATATTGAGTATTCTGTGGGATTCATCAGTCAGAAAGTTCTAGAGCTGAGGTTTTTTTTTTTTTTAATCAGAGGAGGAAAAAAAAATCAGTGGTGGTTCATTCAGCTGGTCAAAACCCTGGAGAAATCAAACCACAAGGAAGATGCAATGAATTCTAAAAAACTCACTCACAAGGCAATTCTTTGTATTTTGTGCAACTTCCATCCCAGGAAGTAAGCCAAAGAACCTTCCTTTGAATTCTACAGACCCTCCACCTTAGAGTGACAGGTGAACACCAGCGAGGGCCCTTTTCAACCTCTCTGCTGAGAGCAATAATGTGCTCAAACTGATCTTTGATGTAAATTATAGGCTGAGGAGAGAATTACCTTCAAGGACCGTGTACGTGGACAATTTCAATGTAAGTGGTGCTGTTTATTTCTCAGCACAGCGAATGTGTGTATTTATTAACTAACAAAGTAGGTGCATCATAATAATTTCTCCTCCATAATATATTGAAATATCTTAAATGGAAAGTATTTTGTAGTTATAGGTGCAGATAATTTCAACATTCCTTCAAAATCTACCATTTATCTATTTATGATAATCTATCATACTGGGTTGGGTTATTATATTTTTTATCAATATTAGTGAGTCTACAGTGAACTGACATGAGGCAGCTTGCATAAAATCCCTGCAGAACTGCTATGGGAGATTCTATGGGCTGACTAGCTCAGCCGCCAAGGAATGCCTGTACAGTCAGCAGCATATACAAAAAGGGGGAAATGGAGCTCTGGGGGCTAAAAATGAACTTGGATATAAATAACTCGAGCGGGAAAATTCAAAAATTCTGTCCCATTTAACAGAATTTCTCAAACCTTCATGTGTATAGTCATTACCTAGGGATCTTGTTAACACACAGGTTCTGATTGAGAAGGTCTGGGGATGGACCTGAGATTCTTCATTTCTAACAGCCTCTCAGAGGACGCTGAATCATGCATTAAGAAGAGAATACACTGAAGAATAGATAGTAAAGAAGGAAAAATGGAATGAAGGTGGAATGGAGGATTGTAAGTTCAATACTCTCCCCAGGTCCTGTTCTAGGACCACTTCCAGGGAAGGCCTTTTATTTATTTATTTTTTAAAGATTATTTAAAAATTTAAAAATTATTTATTTATTTATTTTACTTTTTTTTAAATTGAGTTATAGTCGTTTTACAATGTTGTGTCAATTTCCAGTGTAGAGCACAATTTTTCAGTTATACATGAACATACATATATTCATTGTCACATTCTTTTTTGCTGTGAGCTACCACAAGATCTTGCATATATTTCCCTGTGCTATACAGTATAATCTGGTTTATCTATTCTGCATATGCCTGTCAGTATCTACAAATTTCAAACTCCCAGTCTGTCTCTTCCCACCCCATCTCCCCCGGGGAGGCCTTTTAGATTCTTTAGCAACTAAATCTCCTTAGAGGAGTCCACTGCAGAATCCCCTTATGAGAACTGTACTGTCTTACTCATATTAAGTCTGCGGCACAGAGTCAGGGGTAGGGCGTCCTCCCCACAATTGGAGGGAAGCATCATGGCTCCTGGGAAGTGAAATCCTGGCAGCAGAAGACAGCGGTGTCCTGGGGCAGGGGAAGTGATCCAGTGAAGAAAACAAGGGCAAGAGCCACTTGGGAGCTCATGGAGCACATGCATGGGATGTCACTGGCGATCCCCACAATTACATTTCTGGCCAGGAGGGTTCTCAGGGGCATGATGAGGGGCAGAGAAATATGTGACTGCCAAAGAACCAGATGTGTGCTCCCCAAGAGCCAGTGCTGTGGTACCCAGAGAAGCAGGAACCTCCTGCAGAGAAGGTAACACAGCATCACGCCATCATGGAAGGAGGCACTTGCCTTTTGGCTTTTCCTTCTTTCCTGACACTAGAGGGGAAAACTGTAAGAGGGAAGGTGTGGGAGGTATCTGAGAGCCAGGCTTTGTCTCTTTCTCTTCTTCTTTCTACTCCGATAATACATATTAAATTTTTTGAATCTTTTTTTTTTGGTGAATTTGCATGTTTGCAAACTTTGCCCAATTTTCTGCTGTATTTCCTTATTGACTTGTAAGATCTTTTACATATAGTAATAAAATGAGGATTTATTTTGTAAGATTTATTTATATATATGTATTAATACAATGAGAACTTTCTTATGGAAAAAAAAAACCCAATAGCTTGAATCTTGGAGGTGATTAGTTATTGGCAGCAGCAATAACGGCAGCAAACAGTTTATCAGTCACTGTTTTCCTGGTAACTGTTAGACGCTTTACAGAGATTCTTTCATAATCCTCCTCCCAAAGCTATAAGGTTGGAACTGTTACCATTTCAGTTTTATAGGAAAAGGAAACTGAGATTTGAACAGTGTAGACAATTTATTGAATGAACCACAGCTAGTGAATACTGTCATCAGGATTTGAACCCGAGCACACGCTCTGAAGGAGAAAACAGGAAAGGCGTTAAGGTCTTGAGGATGCAGAGGATCTTGGAGAAGGGGGTGTGCCAAGACCTCAGGTTAACAGTTATTAAGGCCACAACCCCTTTCTCTCCCTCTTTTTTAAGAGAAATCTTAATGGTGAAAGATTGCTCTGGGCTAGGTACCAAGTCAAGAGTGGTGAGGGAAACAGACTGGGGTCATGGAGTGTACTGTGTGAAGGAAGAGAGCCACAAGCATGAATAAGCATGTCACCTTAAGTACTTGTAGGTGCTATGAAGAAATTCAAAGGGTGTGTGAGAGATATTGGGTGGAGGACAGTTCAGACTACAAGAGTAGGAAAAGATGCCTCTGAGTGAGAAATATTTAAACAGACACCCGCCAAATGAATATAACAAGTTAATCAAATGAAGAGGAGGGGAAGGATCTTTTGGGGCAGAGGGAATTGCAGATGAAAAAAAAAAAGAACATGTTTCTGATGCAGGATCAAGCAGAACTTTTGAACAAATGAATGATGCTGGAATGAGGCAGGGATCAGAGCAGGCAGGTAAGTGTTTAAAGTCTCAGGAGGGAATCTTAGGGTCTCTACACATGATTGGGGTCAATGAGCAAGGGTTTTGGCCTTTGGGGGCAAAAGTTTCAGGATCTGTCAGTCAGTTACGAAGTCAGAACGTGATCCCTGAAGGTGTGGGGAGTAACTGATCTTGGGCTTTCTCTGTCTCTGAGGCTACCGGTCTCACAGTAGATTTTTTAAGGTGTCTGCCTCTTCTTCTCATTCATTCTCTCCCTTAGTCTGGCCAGATCTTCTACATCTTCAAACTGTCCACTCCCCTCAACCGCCGTCCCCCTGGCCCTCTCTACCTCCCAGCCTTTTAGCACAGTCATTCCCTTGAAGGTATGGAAGGAAGAGCTCAGTTTTCCTGCTTTTACTAAAACCAGCATGGGCATTTTCTACCTTTCTTACTTTGCTGAAAATTATTTTCCGTTCCTGGAATTCCGTCTCCTTTTCCTATTTGCCTGAAAAAATTCTAAAGCTCTAGAGAGTGGTCTAACTTAGAGCATACTTCCTCCACAAAGCTTTCCCAGGTCCCCATAGTCAAAGGCCCTATCTTGTCCATTACTGCCCATCCGATGGGAGCAGAGTATGTTGGTCTTAAGATATTTTATGTATGCCTGTGTCTTCCAAAAGTTCGGGAACCTATCCAGACATCAGCCATTTTGCATCCACTTTCACAGATCCAGCTTCTGGTCTGTAGTTTCTTCCCTCCTTTTCCTATAGCAGGAATTACCAATTCACTCACATTCATCAGTGCCTTGGCCAATATTGCAATTCTCACCTCCTAGACATATTGCCACTATTCCATGAAGGTGAGAGTCACCTGGGTGCTTGTTAAAAAGTCAGATCCTTGGGTTTTCCCTTAAACCTAGAGAATCCTATTGTTCAGGCGAAGAGAAGCAAAAATTGTATTACTAACAACTGCCCCAGGTCATTCTTATGTCAGAATTTCAGAAAATACCACTGAGTATAATTTAGGTCAGGGAATTAACAGGTGCACTCTAGGCTGGATGTTTACTCATTCACCTATTTTTTTTCCCTGTGGCTGAACAGGTGTTACTGCAATAAGACTTGTTTTTCTGAAGCCTCCAGCCCTTTAAAAGGGAAGGAAGGAAGTGTGTTTTAGATACAGAAGTATTTCAACATGGATGTTTGGAACTGGGAAGAAAGCCTGGGCTGGAGACCTAGATTAGAGAGTAAATTTGCATAGAACAGGCCCCAAACCCAAATTTGGGAGAGAATCGGCCCAGGAGCGCTAATACAGACTAGGAGTTGTTAGGTGTTCTATGTAAGCTCAGTATGAACTTAATCCTGACGAGTTCCCCTATAAAGTAGGTTTTGTTATCCATGTTCTGCAGGTTAAGAGACAGTTTCAAGAGGTCAAATGAAACATGTCATAGAGCTAGTAGGCAGAAAAGCTCCCAAATATAGTGTGCTTGTTTATTCATTTAATAAATATTTATTGTCTCCCATGTACCATGTAACTTTCCTAAACATAATTTATCCTTTCTCTAGCAGATTTGAAGCTTTTCTCTTTTCCTTTGGTTTTTTAGAATTTCTTTATGATGATTCTAGGTGTTGATTCTTTTATGTTTATTGCGATTCATGGGGTTTCTTAAATCCGTGGCTTTACTTTCTTGCTAGAAGCTGCCCTAAGCACCTTGCTGTGTGTTTACTAAGAAGAATGAGACTTTTGTAACATAACAGTTACCAGAGTGACATGCTATCACTTTGCCATGTTCTCTGGGTTAGAAGAAAGCCAAAGGTCTCTCTGCCTACACTTAGGGGCACCGGGTATACCTTAGAGCCTGGTCACCAGAGTCTCCTATGAGACTCCCTACTTTGCCAGCCCTGGCTTTGCTTTCTGTGCACTGGGACCCACGATGCTGTCCAAGCACTCTAATCTGGGGAGTATGCAAGTACCTCTGGGTGAAAGCAGCTCCAATGCCTTCTTACTCCTCTTAAGTATTCCCTTCACATTTTAGCATGATTATTCCTTTTTGTTTTATCATCTCTCCATTAATCTTAAGACAATGTTTCTTATTTTTTATTCAGTTTCTCTCTCTCAAGTCATTTGCAGCCAGAGGGTTGATCGAAATAGCCTAGCTACCATTACTGGAAAAACGAAGTCCTGACTTAGCGTTTAGAAGATTCACGCAGATTGCCGTTTGAGGAACAGCCTGTAAGAATACAAGCATGGAGGCAGAAAGATAACTTAGTTACTGCAATAATCCTGGTGAGAGATGGTAGCGGCTTGGTGTGAGCCGGCAACAGGAGAGAAACCCCAGGCAGAGGGGGTAAATAATTAAGAAAAAAATAATAAGCCCTTTAAAAACAAACATTAAAGAGTTTTATATCATCATTTTCTCTCAAGTAAAATAGTTAACGCTGGGATTGTGCAGAAGCTCATTAGGACTCTGAAATCTACTGGTTTTCTAATGAAAAAAATTCCAGGATTTTTTATGCTTCAGTGGAAATTTATGGTTTCATTGCAACCACGTCTACCATCAGACATACAGTCTAGCTATATATTTTAGAGAACAAGCCGTGAGGTCATGGGTAATAAAGTTCCATCGACAATATTAAAGATTTCCCATTTTTCTGTAGAGAGGACAATGGGGAGGGGCATCTCCATCCTCAGAGGTGGAGGCCTCACAGAGTCCTCAGAGGGAAGTCACTGAAGACTGCAGGCGCCCATCTGAAGGCAAGAAGGCAGAAGAGTGGTGGAGACAGAAGTACCTCCCCAAAAACCTGCTTTACGTCATGAGCCTCCTCCTTCCTCTCCTGTTCTAAGCATCGCCTTTACCCACCTCAGGTTTTCAGTATTCTCTCCAGAGAAGGTGGGCCAAGCCTCAAGGGAATTGTTCTTTTTTGCCCCAAACAGTTTTTCTTTTCTCTGCAGCTCTGTGTCTAATAATCCTGTAAATTGCTTTCCTTGTATTGAAAATGTTATAATAGGTCTGTTATCGGTTAATGAATGTGTCCAAAAAGCTTGCTGTCCTGTATGTCTGAAGCCTGTATCTCCTCTATTATTTTCAGCAAATTTTTGAGCAGGTAAATAAGGTATAAAAATAATTTGAGCAATTCGAGATTGCTTAGGAATAATGTAATAAGAAGAGGCATGAACCAATTTTAATTTCTCTAGTATAATCATTATCAATACCACCAGGTAAAACTGTTAACCCTTTTAAGCCCACAGATGATCTCCCTATTAGCAATCCGAAATACCCAGAAGGTAAAGGTCCCCAAACTCCAGTAGAGATTAAGTAGGTTTTATTACTGTCATTTATCAACTCATTATCAATAGTTATTAGATCTAAACTTGTGCTCCGGGGGGAAGCTGTGATGAGGTCAGAAATGGTGAGATGGGACTTTGGTTGACAGTGATTTCCTATATTTGTTTTTGAGGGGCACCTGGGAGGGTGCCTATGGCTTATTCTCTAGAGCCTTCAGACGGGGGCCTACAAAGACAGCCTGCAGCTTTGTATTGGGTTTGTGACCTAAATATCTCTCAGATGCTGCTTATTTTCTGGGTTTGAGAGGTTGGTGTGGCTCTTGGTGAAGTTCCTTCGGTCACGGGCACTCTGTGTTGCAAACTGTTGGTCTTCATGCTTCTTCCCGTTCTCACCATGCCAGCTTCATGTCAGAGGCTCGGCCAGGTTGGCCCGGGTCTCCTTGTTTCAGTTCCTTTGCTGCTCTGCAGTATTAAGTTGGGGTCTCTAAGGGACCATGCTTAGCTGGCAGTCAAAGATTTATATATTTTTTATATTGAAAAAAGTTTGACCAAATGGTTCAAAATAACACCTAGACCTCCACTCTTTTCATAAAATCAGGACTGGCAACTCTGTACTGACTCTGCCCAGATTTCACCCCTGGTCTGAAAGTCCTCCCCCAGCCCCACTCCCACAGCTGTGGTTGGACCCCAGTCTTTCTCTCTTACTTCATTTCAAGTCACTTTCCCCGGCCTCGTGGGGCCCTCATTTTCTGAACTCACCAAGGTCATTCCTGTCCTAGAGTCTTCCCCCCCCCATTCCATCTGCCTGGAAAGCTCTTCCCTTAGACCTTCTGGTAGCTGGCCCCTACTCACCATTCCAAAGTCCCTGAATCCTCCCTTGGGTTCGGGATCAGTAGATTAAAAGAACACCTACGTTATTTGTATCCTGCACACCAATTAGAAGAAAGGTTAAACACACTCTAAAACAATAGGGAGGGCAGGCAAGCCAGTCTAAGAGACAAGATAGAAGGCTGTAGCCCTGCCTCACTCCTGAAGAACAAAGGAGCAATAGTTTCTCCCGAGCATATTTGATACCTCCTGTTATGGTCTGAATGTTTGTGTTCTCCCCAAGTTCATAGGCTGAAACCTAACACCCAAGATGATAGTATCAGATGGTGGGGGGGGGCCTTTGGGGATGATTAGATCATCTGAGCAGAGCCCACATAAATGGGATTAGTGCTAATAAAAAAAAGAAGCCCAAAGAAGCTCTCTTGCCCCTTCCACCAGGCCAGGTTACAATAAAAAGATGGCTACCTAGGAAGCAGGCTCTCACCAGACACCAAACCAGCCAGCACCTTGGTCTTGGATTTCCCAGCCTGCAGAACGTAAAAAATAAATTTCTGTTGTTTATAAGTCATCCAGTCTATGATATTCTCTTAGAGCTGCCCAAATGGACTAAGACAGGCTCCCAGTTTCTAAACTGATAATTACTCTGAGTAAAGGCAGGCCTGGTAGAGAGGACTCCACACTGAGGACTCTCAGAGATGCTATAGAGGGACCAGGAGACTAGAGGCCCAAAGTGAGGCGCATCTGCCTTTCTGGACATTCCGGATAAAGAAGAGAGGATGATTTTGGGGTCTGGAGACATATTTTTGTGGGCTCAGCAAGTTATCAGCTCTGTGTTGCTTCTTGTCACTGAGTCACATCCCGCTACAGTGATCTTTATTCCAGATTGGCTGATACTGGCTTCAATAAAATCACAACCAATCTGTTGTTTCTACTCAGCTATTTTCCCAATCTGTGACTCTGGGCAAGTCATTTCAGCTGTTTTAACTTCTTTGCCTGTGAATATGGGGAAAATGCAACCATCTCAAGATATTAGTGTTGCTGCAGGGATCAGATTAAGACAAGAGAAGGCGTAAAGATTAATTAAGCATTATGTGAGGAGGAGGTAGGATTATTAACTTACTTGCGTTTTGCCAGATCACAACCATTGCAACCCAAGCCAATAGTTAACAGCAGGTCTTCCAAGTCCTGCTGAGTGGGAGGCCTGCCAGTCTTTAAAACGTATGAGAATCAAGGCTCACCCAGGCAGCTACTTCTGGGCTCCACAGCAGCACGTGTTTTTCCTGTCTAGTGAGGGCTCTCCTGGCTGGAGTAAGTGAGCTCGGGGCTCTCCTCCTACATTCTCCATCCCCCCTGCCCCCCTCCAGCAGATCCATCCTCCATTTCACTTTCCTCTCTTCTTCTTGCCCATCTACTTCCCCTCCCTATGGATCACTTGCTCAAACCTCCCCGCCCGCACTCTTGCTGGCCCCTTCCTCTCATTACCGGCTTCTTCCATCCTATTCCCACCGCCCGCGTCTCAGCAGCTGCTCACCCTCCTCCCGACCCAGGCACTTTTCTTTGTAGGTCCTCCTCCTCTCTCTGTCGCGTCTCTGTCCCGAAAGCCCGTCTCAGCCAGCGACACCTCTGTGCGCCAGCCTCTCTCCCTCCTCCCGTCTTGGCAGTTCCTGGCCTCAGCCGTTTCCTGTGCGTGCTGCGGGTTCTCGTCAGCAGACTTTGCAAGTTCAAAGCTGGCAGGAGCGCACCCGCTCCGCGTGTGCCCACGGCTGGGGGTCCCGGGGGCGGGGCCCCGGGGGCGGGGGGCAGGGGGGGCGGCGGCGCCGCAGCACCCGAGAAGCGAGCAGATCGCATCCCCGCCCCCCCCACCCCCGCCCCGGGCTCGCCCAAGCAAGGTGACCTGCAGGTTGGTACCAACTGGAATTCGAAGTCTTGCGTGTCGTGTGTGGCAGGGCCTGGCGCTGAACCACCTCCCACGGGCACACATCACACTCCTCCAGAACTGGCTTGGGTCGTCTCTCCTTCAGGCCCTGCCCTTGAGACGACTGACTGGGAGGCAGCGTGGACCAGGCAAAGACCACCCGAGCGGGACCCAGTATTCATGCGTGGGAGCGTCCTCCTTGCGCATGCTCTCTGTAGAATGACTGATTTTATAATTATTTTTATGACTGTGAAATTATAATATCATAATTAAAGTGATTATTTGAGGCATGCACTGAATATGCTGCTGGTGAAATTGTCCTTCCATCAGCACCAGCTGTATTTGCTCCCTTAGAGGCCAAAATTCACCTCCCAAAGCAGCCCATCCGGTGCTGGATAATTCAACAGACAACACTAAGCAGAGGCCTAGGGCACTTCCCAGTAAAGATTTGAACACAGGCGTAACATTTTGCTCTCTTTTTAAACCCCACTAAAAGTACAGAAAAGGGATTTCCCCCCCAACTAATGCATTATTTGCAGTATGGGTGAAAGTGAGAGAAAGTCAGGGAATAGGAGCCCCTCATCTGTCCTAGGCCAAAATATAACATGTGTCCCCCCCCACCTATGCTCTGTTGCCACTCTGGCAGCACGCTGAGGATGGCGCTGATCCCTTAACTGAGTTTAAAGGAGTTTTTAAAAAAGGTTTAAAGTCCTCAAAGACGGTGAGAAAAAAAGAGGCAATGACAAAATTTTGGAAACTGAAAAATAGATGGACAGGAGTCTGATGACTTAGTAAGCGGAAACCAGACATTTCTGGGTAAGGAAAGAATTGCCACGACTAAATGACAGAATCCTCAAAAGACCTAGGAGTTGGTGGTTCAAGATATCTCCAGGAAAAAAAGATATCTCTGGAAGCTGAGGCAGAGAGACAATAAGAGATTAGTTGAAAGCTGTTGAGAAAAAGACTTCTAGATCCCTTCCCTAACACTCTCCTGCTCTTCTCACAGACAGAGGATAGGAGATCTGTCCAGAGAAGGTAAAACTGAAGGTCCTTTCAGGCCCACTCAAAGGCAGGGATACCATAAAACTATCAGAAGCTTAAGTGCCTATATACACACTAAATGCCTGGTCATCCCACCCCTACCCTGTGGTCTCCCACTGGCTCCCAAAATGCTGGAACCCAGACCTTTCTGCTCTTCAGGACATTGGAGAAGGTCTCTAGGAGATCTGACCAGCCCACAAGGAAAGAATCAAAGGTCTTGACATCTGGAGTTCCCTAACAAACAGCCTAACCAGATCACCTAACAGTGAAGCTCCAAATTGACAACTCCATCCACAGCTCAGAACTTCCAATCAGCTGCTGGTCCTCCACTATTAAACTAAGTCCTGTCCTACTGTGAATAGGGCTGACCTGTATAAGCAACAAAATTCCCAAATTGATAGCCATGACGTAAAGCAAAGGATCAGTGGTCAAATGACTGAGGTCTTCAAACGAACAACATCTTCAAAATATTTGTAAAAAAAATTCCCATCTAGAATCATATATCCAGCCAAACGAGAAATCCACTGTGTAGGTAGGCTTAGACATATATAGGAATAAGGGTATCAAAAATTTACCTCTCATACAGTCTTTCTCAAGAAGCTATTAGGATATGTTAGGGGCAGGACCAAGGTAAAGTGAGGTGCTTTCTTGCTTGGGCACAAAACTTAAAGGAGCATCAAAAAATGTGGTGATCAAGATAAAAAATATTTTAGTGCAATATTTAAAAAACGATTTGCCAAAAAAGTCCATGATGAACAAAAATACCAAAATGTTAAAGAGAGAATCCAAGAGGGCTGGGATTAAGTAAGGGGAGGCGAGTCAGGCCAAGTTCTGCAAGTGCAGGGTGGGGTCCTGTCTTCATTACCCGTTTTGGTATTTTGTTACTTATACGCATCAGCCCTACTTGAAGTGGGACACAACGACATAGGGTCAGGAAGACAAGGAGGGGAGTCTCATTGGGGATCACCTTGGTTCCTGGATATCACAATGACAAAAATTACATTGTGATTTTACTCGGTAAAATGAGGGTACAAGAATGTGTATGTCTGGTGGGCTGATGGTGGAAATGAGAGTTAAGGGCTCATATTCTATGGTGGGTAGTCGATAGATATTCCTGCCCAGCAGAACCCAGGAGTAATATTAGCATGTCATTAAAAGACATGGGTATAAATACTAGAAAAAAATGGATAAAAGATTTGAAAGCGATTCTTTCTGGGGAAAGGACAATGGAGAAAAACTAGGCAGGGGGCTGGGGACTGCTGTTTGTCTTCATGCCGTAGAATAGTTGACTCTTTAAACTATGTGCATATATGACTAGTAAAAGAAATTAAAATAAGTAAATAAATGTTTGAGATTTCAAAAAAAAAAAGACTCTGAAGTACTCCTCATGAGGAGTGCAAAAATTTATTGGACTGGATTACATAATGTATGGACTGGATTACATAATGTATGATTTTGACTTTGGATTACATGTAGAGGTGGGTGCCAGCACTGTATGAATGCGAGGGCCTCTAGCAATCTTCCTGAGCTTGTCCATTTTCCAGGGGAGAGAGCTGCTGCATCTGATGTAACTCTCACAACTGCATAGCAAGGTATGACATATCCCCAGATGAGGGATACTGACAGATGAGGGAAACTGAGGCTCAGAAAGGGAAAGTAACCAGCCAGAGCTAGTCACTCCATCGCTAGTAAATGACATTGGGGTAGACTGTCCTCTTCTGTCAGATGAAGAGAAATGTTCTGTAGAGGAGTTCTGAGAATGAAATGAATTAGTGTATATAAACTCCTGTCACACAACACCAAGAAGCATTAGGTTTCACCCCTACCTACTCCAACACAAGACCTCTAGGCCTAGGGCTCAGTCACCTTCCCATGACATCATGCAGCTCTCTGACCAGTATGGGAAATCAGGTAGGAATACACCTGACTATGACTGAAGGGAAAGAGCAGTATGAGCAGAGAGGCTTTATAAGGATGACCGAGCAGGACTTCATGGAGACAGCAGTATTAAATCTGGACTTGAAAACGAGACAGGAGGGAAGAGGGCAGGGCATGACCATTAAAAGAATGACAGAGCAGTTAGCACGAAGATGGCGGGAGATTCAACTCCCAGCAGACCTTGAGGCCCACGATGAGGGGAGATTTGACTTCTGGTAGAACTTGAGCTTCAATATATGCTCATTGTGGTACATTAGCATGGTAAATGGCACTCCCATAGGCTCCATGACAGTTCTGAGGCTAACCATAAAAAGTAAAAAAAAAAGTGGGCAGTGGCCCAATTCCTGGGAATCCCAGCCCCTCCCCAAAGTAGTTGGAATAATCCTCCCACTTGTTAGCATATGAAGTTACCCAGCCCATAAAAACTAACAACCTGCAACTCTGTGGCCTTTCCCTTGCCTTTTGAGATGATCTGTACTCTGTCTATGGAGTGAGTATCTACTTTTACTTTAAACCCGTCCCTACACTTCGTGGCCTCTCTGGCCTTCTGAGACAGTCTACACTCAGTCTATGGAGTGTGCATCTCTCTGAAAAAAAATCTACTTTTACTCAGCTATAGTTTGCGTTTGAATTATTTTCCTGCTTGAAGCCAAGGACCCTCACTTAATGGTGCACATTCCAGAGACTGACCTGGGACCTGGGGCATGGCCATCCTCTCACACCTCATTTTTCCTGTATAAAATGTTTTGTTAGATTTTAAGAGATGGAAAATAGACAGGAGGATCCTGAGACTGCACATTTGACAACTAGATAGGGCATGGGGTGGAGTGATGGATGTATAAGTATCCCATAGACTGCAGTGTGTGAAATAGTGTTATTCAGTGCCTATGTGCTAAGGTATCGGCTAGCCCTGGGCCACTGTACTTAAGCTCACACTCCAGGCAAAGAGTCTGGACTGATCCCTCCCCAACTGAGCTCCCCACCTCCATCTGACAATCTGCAGGAGCCCAGGCCCCAGCTGGAGGGGCTGAGGGTGGGGCAGCCCATCAAGGCTGTATATCCTTCAGAAGTGATGGTGGGGATGGGGGTGGGGAGTGCCACAAAGGCTATGGGCAACCCTACTTCCACCCCCTGGAAAAGCTGGCATGAGAGAGAAAGGCCCAAGATCTTGCTTTCCACAACTCAGACTAGCTGGGATTCTATTTTTAGCCAGCACTGTCTTAGTTGACAGCTTGCAACGCCTTCTCCCTCCTTTTCTTCCTTCCTCCTGCCTCTTGCAGCCCAGAGCCCTGTAGAAAGGATGGATGGGAGCAGCCTCAGCACTGGTAAACAACAGATCACTCGCCTTTCTCACTGCCCTTCACTCCATCCAGCCTTTGTCCAGAGTAGTTAGTGGGTGGACTTTAGAGGTATTATTGGCTGTGAAGATAATAAGGCTTACATTTCAGGGCTCCTCACTTGCACAGTTTTCTTCCAAGGTCCTGGGCAGTGTCCTAGCAATTTTGTATATAATTTTGTATGTTTTTCTTAAAAAAGGGGGCACTCAATTTTATAAGCTTCAGGCCCTGCAAAACTTGGGTTCACCCCCTGATGGATATGGTTTCTTTCCCACCTCTAGCTGTGTCTGCTTACAATAGGATTATTTCTGTCTTGCTCTAATTTATTGTATGACCTTGAGCAGTTTATTTTGCTGCTCTGGGTCTCAGTTTCCTCATCTGTTACAAGATGAAGTGTCAAGGAGCCCTCTCCCAGCATACCATGCCTCTGAGCATCCGTGTGTTTCCCCTTGGTGAGGTCATCTGCTCTTCCCCGTTTGTCACTGAGTGTGTCCAGGGGTGATGTTGCTGTCTCTGCCTCTCTCTAGAGCTGCATCAGTCTTACAGGCAGAAGAGATGCTGGGCTCTGGGACTCCTAGGCAGGCCCAGCCCCATGCCTCCCCACCCCACACTGCCTCTTTGTTGCTCTCCAGTAAGGGTGCTTCCATGGGGCAGAAGCTTGACTAGGTTCTGATACCAGGGAAGAATGGTATCTTCCCTGTACCTGTCATGGTCTGACCCATTGTGTTTCCAACACACATCGAATAAACTAAGTCTTATCATACAGTGCTTCCATTTGTCATTAAAATTTTAATAAGCATCTATTAATAAAGTACCTTAATAAGGGCATCACTTTAGGACAATGTGCTCAAGAATTGTGATGTGTCATGGATACCCCACCTCCCACCCCCACTCCCATTCCGAGCTACAATGTCCGACACAATGTCTGGGATGACCACCCAGAGAGAGTTCACACAGCCTCATCTAGCCTCAGACCACAGACTTTTTGGCAGGAGGTCATGCACAGGAATGAGCAGCAGGGGGAGGGACCCAATAGAGAGGACTCCACCCAATCCTGTGCCTCCTCATGTGCCCCAAAAGAGTCCAAAAGGAAATTTAGGACGAAGCCAAGATATTTAGTAGTTCTTGAAGAGGTTGGGTGAGGGAGGAGGGGCAGGGCCATAGTATTTAACTGGAAAGGAATGAAGGGACTTTGCAGTACCAAACAGCCGTGGGTCTGGGAAGCATGAGATTAGGCAGGTTGGTGTTTGCAGCACTGATTGGGGAAGGGCACTGTGAGGTCAAACTGGGGGCCGCCTGGAGCATATCAGGAGTCAGCCCTGTGCCAGGCTCCAGAGCCGTTAAAGACTCAGTGCCATTACTATATGTGTGAGAATTTCCACTGTGTAGATTGTCCACTGCGAGAAACGCTGGGTCTGTTTATGTCTAAGGTCAGTGCCATGTCTCTTCGTGCCAGGCTCAGTCCCGTATCAAGGGTGCTTCGTCTCCTATGTAGGGGTCCGGCTTGTTTCCTTTGTGTCAGGTAAGCCACCTTTTCCTTTGCATTGGGGTTAGTCCATGCTATTGGGTGTCAGTCTCTTGTGTCTGGATGGGCGGTGCTCGTAGGAATTCATCTGTCCTGCCTCAGCCAGGTCCCAGCGTGCTGATGGTGGTGTAGCTCAGTCTGGATAGTGAGGCGATGGAGGGGGTGGGAGGGTCCTCGTCCGGTAGCGGTCTGGGGCGCGCTCGTGGAGGCCGAGGGCAGCAGCGGGCGCACGTTTCCAGGCAAGCCTGGCGAAACCGACGGTGCATGAAGCAGTAGACAAGGGGATTGACACAGGCAGAGGCGTAGCTCAGCAGGTGGATGAAAGAGATGGGCGCACCTGAAAGAGCACGATGTGCACCGGGGCCATCGAAGGCGCGCCACGTATTGGCGCTGTACACTGGCAACCAACACAGGAAAAAAAGCACAACGATCACCAGTAACATCCGCACCACGCGCTTCTTAGCCAACAGCTTGGCCTGGGCGGGCCGGGGGCCGGATCCTGGCCCAGGCGTGGAAGCGGTCAGCGCAGACAGCTCCAGTACAGGCCGGGAGCGCGGAAGCTGCACGTAACAGCCATCTCCGTCCTCACCAGCCAACCGGGTCTCCGACCGGCAACGCCCGTTCGGGTGGGCAGGACCTGAGCACAGACGATGCGAGGTCAGAACAGATGGCAGAGTCCCTTTCCACCGTTTCCAGCCTCTCTTCCGGCTCACACTTTTCCCCGCCCCACCCACTATAGGCCCCGCCCCTTCTCAAAGTCCCGCCCCTCCTGGATTTCACTCACCTTGTCCGGCCCCACCTGGCAGCCCTCCTTGGCCTCCGACCCGGCTCTGGCTTTCGCTGTCACTGTCACCGTCAAAGCGAAGCCCTAAGTAGAGCTCGCGGGAGATAAGCCCGTAGGCCACCGCCATAACCACTCCCGGTACGAAAAACAGAAGCAGGAGCAGCAGTACCGACCTGGAGACAGAGCACAGACCAATCACACGAGTTTCTGACCAGCTTTAATCACGGATGGAGGTAGACCCAAGAACTGATGCTTCTAGGGTTGGTGACCAGGTCCCAGAGGTAGCAGTAGGATTTGGGGTGTGGCTGGGAAGGGCTAGAGAACTGGGGAGGAGCCCCAAATGGAAATCCCAGGGTAGTGGGTGCCGAAAGAGAATTGGAATGGTAATTGATAGAGCAGTTGGAGGAAGATTCTTGAGAAGGGAATTCCCAGGAATGGAATGGGTAATAGTCACCCTCACCAGGTTTGGCGAACCCGTGCACTGGGCCAGCGATGCATGCACTGCAGCACACGAGGCCCTGCTGGCTGCACGGCAGTGTACACCGGGTAGGGCACCATGAGCAGTCCGGACAGCATCCACGTGGCTACGATCACACGAGCTGCGTGGGAGCGTGTCTGCCACACCCGCGCCTGCAGTGGTCGGCAGATGGCGCTGTACCGCTCCAGGGCTATGGCCACGAGGCTTAGCGTGGACACACTCACAGACACCCCTAGCAAGGGAAAAGGAAGGGGTCACCTAGGAAACTTGCACTGCACACTCACCAGTGTGACCTCCCCATCTCCGATGGAGAAAGTCCCGTACACCCGGCAAGGACTTTAGGACAGGAGACGGGCAAGGAAGGCAGATTTGTTGTGTCACCTACCCATGAAGTAGGAAACCGCCTTGCAGACGACTGTGCCAAAGATAAATGTGCCCATGAGATTGGGCAGGAGGGTAAAGGGCATGCAAGCCACCGCCAGCAGGAGGTCGCTGACTGCCAGTGAGAGCAAGAAGGCGTTGGTGACGGTCCGCAGGCGACGGCTCAGTCCCAGAACCACGATGATAAGCACATTTCCTCCAACACTCATCAGAAAGATCACGGCATAGAGGGTGACTCTAATGGCCAGCTCCAATTCTGGGTAGGAAAAAGGAAAGGTGGCAGTAGGGGGTCTGGCCCCTACTCAGCCAGGCTCTCCATCTCTCTTATCATCCATCCCCACTATCCAGCCAGATCTTCTGCTTCTCAAGTCTCCCCCACCCCCAGGACCCACTCAGGAAATGGTGAACTTGAATCCTTCACCCTTCTAACCCCTGGAAGTCTGGTTCAAGTGGCCTAATGACCCTTCCTTTAGAAAGTATGTCTCGTCTCAAGCTTTATTCCCAATCCTTCCTTCTCTTTGCCAAACTTCTTGAAAAGATTATTTGCATCTTTTCATTCACTCCTCAATCTATTACAATCCAGTGCCTTGTTCCCCCAACCTATTCTGCTCGACCTCTCAGTAGTATATTACACGGCTGACCACACATTCACTACCATTTGAAACACAGGTCTGATCATGTCTTTATTGTCTTAAAAAATGATAACCAACCAAACAAACAAAAACCTTCACCTACTCTCAACTGTTTGCAATCCTTTAGCATGGCATCCAGATTCTCCCAGAACTGCCCTCTTCCTTCCCCCACCTTCTCCCTGCAATGCACCCACTTAAGCCACTGGATGACTCAGTTTCTAGGAGGCATCACATGCACTCATGTCTCCTTCTCTTGCTTATGTTGGTTTCTCAACTTAAAATGCTCTGTCACCACCCCCTCCCCATGAATACCACCCAACTAATATCTCCCAGTACAAACTTGTTTTCTGTATCTGATGAATTCCTATTCACTGTTGTCTTTAAAGACTCAGACTGACTGCCCCGTCTTCTGGAAGGCCTTTCTGGGCACCTTATTTGAGCTAATCTCCCTTTCCTCTGACCCATGCATGTTCCCCCTACATCTGTTAGAACCGTTTTTACTTTCTGCTTTGTATTTTAATTGTCTCCAAACATTCATTCTCACTCCACAGACATTTATGGAGGACTCCCTTTCTACCAGGCACTGGGGCAAAGAGATAAATATGGTAAATGCCCTGGCATCTGAGAGCTCACAGTCTAGAGGGAAACTCAGAGGTCTAAACAGATAATTGTCACATGGTGTGATAAGGGGTGAAGTTGAGGAATACACAGAGAGCTCTGGGAGCTCACAGGAGGGACATGGAGAGTCACTGGGCTAGACAGAGGCTGACCCCATGCATTTGTGTCATTGTCTATTGGGAGAAGGATTCATCTTTGGGCTTTCATATCACAGCCAAGCAGATCCAGAAAAAGTTGGATTGAATTACACTCGACCTAGTCACCCATACCCATGGCATCAGCATGAGAAAGTCAAGAGCTTGGAGGGAGAGAGGGCAGGGATGGAGCCTACCAGGTTGCGGGGAGGGAATGGCCCAGAGCTGCAGCCCCCTTTTCCATAGCCCCATTTGGCTGACTTTTGCTTAGCTCTCAAATTAAACTGTTTTTTTTTCATAATAATAGCCAATTTATTCAGAAGCTGTTGTAGGTTTCAAGTGAGTGCTGTTTACAAGGGGTCCCCTAAGTGAACTTAGCAGTGATATTACTTGCTCAGAGCACACAGTGAGCAAAGAGCTGAATCAGAGTAGAAGCCAGTCTCTAAAGCTCTAAAATGCTTCGCCTCCTACTGCTGCCTCACTTCTCTGTCATTCATTGTGCTGCCCCTCCCTTTCCCTAAACTCTAACATGGCATTTCTCACTGTAGTATTATGTCCATTTTCTATCTCCCCCGCTGGACCATGGACTCTTGAGGACTGGGACAAGGTCCATCTTGTTCTCCAGCATATCCCTAATAATGTCCCACCACCACAGGAGGTGTCAACACATGCTTGCTAATGAATCTTAGTGGACCTCTGTCACTCTCCACACAAAGGCCCTGTTTTGCCCCTTCTCATCCATCCTTCACGTCTGTGCCTCTAGAACTCTGACATGCTCTCTCCTTGCTGCCTCTCTCTCTTTGGAGATCCGTGTTGGAGGATCTTTTGGGTGGTGGGAGGAAGGTAGTCAATGACAGGCTGTGATTTTAGATGTGTTACTTTTACTATTCTATACAAATCATCTGTGTCTTTTTAGAATCTGGGCCCCTCTCTGCAGGAAAGGCTTATGGAAGTCTTATGTGTTACAATTTGAGGGGTGTGTGTGTGAAATAAAGAACCTTTGGGAGGGGAATCAGAGAGGTCCTTGGACCCCCCAAAATAGAGCTGGTGGTCTGTCTCACACTGTTTGTGTCTTGTCCCTGTCCAACACCCCTCCCCACTCTCCTCCCTCACCCCTTAATCTCTCTAATTCTATCATCTCTCTCACATCCTCTTCTGGATGTTTTTCTTCAACTGGTTCTTGATTCAATAACCAGGCCTCAAGTTGGTACAGCACTGTATAGTGTGAAAAGCATATTTCTCATTCACTCAGCTGACTAACGTGGACCATGTGTGTGCCCTTGAACTTGACTAACTGTGGTGGAGCTGAGAGATGGGACTAGGCCCACTCTTATGAAGCCCCCAACCTGCAGGGCACCCCTGAAAACTAGAAGACAAAGTCCTAGTAAAAATGACCAGCAATTGAACAATGCTTTGCTGTTTTACTGGGCATTTCCAGCTGTTACCTTATTTCCAGCCATCACTGTCTCTTCAAGTCTTTGCTGTTGAACAGTTAGTAGATGTGAAAAAAACTTATCAAAAGTGATCTTAGAGCTAGGGGTCTGGGGAGAGGGAGGGAGGAATGAATAGGTAGAGCATTGGGGACTTTCAGGGCAGTGAAACTATTCTGTATGATACTGTAATGGTAGATAGACGTCATTATACATTTGTCAAAACCCATAAAACACAACATAAAGAGTGTACCCTAATGTCAACTATGGAATTTAGTTAATAATGTATCAATATTGGCTCATCGATTGTTAATAGATGGACCACACTAATGCAAATGTCAAGATGTTAAGGATAGGGGAAACTCTGTGTCTGAGTGTGTGTGTGTGTGTGTGTGTGTGTGAATGCATCCCTGTGTGTTTGTGTGGTGGCACAGGAGTGACCATGGTGGCTTCAGTGACTTGCAGCCTGAGGTAATGGTGGAAGAACAAGAGATGTACCTCCTGGTTACCACCACTAGTGCCTTGACAGTATACCTGCGGGCATCACTTTGTCAGGGATGGGAGGAGAGCAGAAATCAGAACAGGGGACTCAGTCAGCTTCTGGGGTCTAAAGGATCTGCATTTGTGTTGTCCAGATGATGGCAGAGAAGTGTAGGTACAAAAATACAGATAAAATGACATGAAACAAAAATTAGGCTTTTTTTTTTTTAGAAATATCAAATCACTGTGTTGTGCATCAAGAGCTAACATAGTGTTGTAGGTTAATTAGACTTCAACAAACAAACTCATAGAAAGAGAGATCAGATATGCGGTTACCAGTGGTGAGGGGTGGGGGTTGGGAGGAGGGGGAATTGGATGAAGGTGGTCAAAAGGTATAAACTTTTAGTTATAAGATAAATAAGTATTAGGAATATAACGTCCAGCATTATTAATATAATTAACACTGCTGTATGTTATTTATGAAAGTCGAGAGAGTAAATCCTGAGTTCTCATTACAAGGAAAAATACGTAGTTTTTCCACTTCTTTTGTATCTATATGAGATGATGGATGTTCACTAGACTTGTTGTGGTCATCATTTCATGATGTATAGAAGTCCAAGCATTATACTGTACACCTTAAACTTATACAGTGCAATATGTCAATTATAGCTCAATAAAACTGGAAAGAAAAGTAATTGATTATTAAGGCTTCCTGCCTTATTTATAGGTTTTATCTTGGCATAATGTATCTTAAGACTTTTTCCTGCTTTAATATGAAAAAAACTTATGAAGGTAAAATATAATTTAGATCTGCATATAGGTCTTATTTACTAAGGGCCCATGAAAAAAATCTTGGAGAAGAGAATAGTTCATTTATTATATTTATTGTATCTATATCTCTTTCTCTCTCTCTCTATCTATATAATATCTCCCCCCTTGTAGATAGAATGTAAGTTCCAAGAGGGCAGAATGCATCTCAAATGTCCAGAACGTCTTACATATAAAAAGCATTCAATGAGTATTTTGAATAAATGAATAAATGAATAATTCATGAATTTTCTAACACTCAATCGTTATGAATACATTTGGTTTTTAGTAATGATAGTATATATACACATATTTAAGAAATTTCATTCCGTACTTACCATTTTAACTTAGGATCTGTTTCTCTAGATTATATTTTTTCAATTAAATATTCATTGCTAATGACATTTTCATTAGTTCCGATAGAAATATGGTCACACATCCTAAAGAGAAGCAATATGGCATTTTTACCCATGTGGAAGGAGCAACTATCCTGAACTAAGCCTAACATATTTTTTGTGATATAAAAACAACAAAAATTTATTTTCTAGTGTTCCTACTACATTCCAGCTCTGACCTGAACTTGAGGCTAGTGCCAGCTAGTCTTCTTTTTTTTTTTTCAGTGGTTGCACCATTTCATTTAAAAAAATTTTTAACACCTTTATTGTCGTATGATTCCTGTACAGTAAACTACACATATTTCAGATGTACAATTTGATGAATTTTGATAGATGTATACACCAATGAAACCACCACCACAATCAAGATAGCTAACATTTCCATCACTCCCCAAGAGGTACAAATTTCAATTTCCCAATTTATCCCTTCCTATCCCCTTTACCCCTGAAAACCAGGCTTTTTAAAGAAAGGACTCCACAGAACACTGAGGCTACTGAAAGCCTCAAGTCCTGCCGTCCACTGGCGTGTTGGATCTGGTCCTCATGCACACAGACATCAAAGTGGTACCCATGCCTGTGTGGTGAGGATGGGTAGCATCCAACTGATTATGGGTAACAGCTAGGCGATGGGGACATCCCAACGTCAGTGGGTACCAACCGAGGGAGCAGAAGTAATATGCAGGGTGTGTGTGTAGATAAGATGAGAGTAAACATTAGGTAACACTTTAATCTTTGAGATAGTCTCTGGGCGGGTGAGAGTAATGCATATTTCTGGGGGTAACATCTGGAGATAGGTAACAGCTATGTGTCTACAGGTAATACCTGATGGAGCGTGAGTTGCCTTTAAGTTTAGGTTATACCTGAGTAAGTGTAACATCTGAATGAGCAAGGGTCTGCAGACAACATCTTATTTTGTAGGTAACATCTTCAGGAAGCATGGGTTCCATTCAGAGGCCTGTGGGTGAACGGGGGCACATCCAGCTGATGGTTGTCATGGCTGACTGAGCAGAAGTTATATGTGAGTATGTGTGGGCAACATTAAAGTGAGTGTGGATAAGAGATGTTAAATTAACAGATTAAGATGTCAATCTGATTGAGGAAAACAACTGAGAGCCTGAGTGAACATCCGTAATCTCTGAGTCTTTGTGGGTAATATCTGATTATGTAAGACTAATGTCTATGACTTTATGGGTAGTATCCGGAGAAAGGTTACTGAAGTGAGCACGGCTAATATTTGATTGTGTGCAGACAATAACAAAATGAAAAAGAGCGTGTTTGAAGGATGAGTAGTATCCACATGACCATGGGCAGTATTAAAGTGGGTGTTTTTCTGTGGTAGCTTCTGAGTCAACAGGGGTAACATTCAAGTCTATGTGGATTATATCAGAGTAATGTGAGGAACACCCACATTTCTGCTGGTAACACTGGAGTGAGCCTGGGTACCATGCATCAGTTGGGGGGACGTTTGAGTGAGTGTGGCTAACCGAATCTCCGCAGGTGACCTCTGCCTGCCTGCCTAACACCCAGACGCGTGTGGGCGGCAACAGCTGGATGACGGAGGCCAGTTCTGGCACCTGGGCTCTGTGCTGCTGCACAGTCTGCTTTCTCAAGGGCTGTGACTCCACAAACCATCCCCACTATCTCCTGCACTCCCACCGCCCTCTCTCTTGGCCCATTCCCCATCAGCATTTAAAACGTTCTTATGGCTACTACACACACTCCCCCCAAAGCCAAATAGACACACACACACACACACACACACACCCACACACCCTTCCTCAACCCTATGTTATTATTGCTAGCACAATCCTGTTTCTCTCTTTGTCTGTCTCCCTATCAAACTTCTGGAAAGTTTTGTCTGCACACCATGGGTCACTTCTCATGACCCCTCCCCATAGCCCAAAAGTCAACCTACCTAGTCAGGAGGTAACACCCACAATGCCTCCTAAGGACTTCCTGTTATTGAATCCGAAGGATGCTGTTCTGTCCTTATCTGACTTACATGGGCAGAATTTGCCATCACTTATCCCACCCTGCTGGAAACTTCATTTTCTCCTTGCTTTCTTGTCTCTCTTACAGCTTTGTCTGGTCTCCTTCATGGACTCTCTTTCCTCTGCTTGGCTTTTTAAAAATTGATCTTCCTCGGGGTCCTATCCCAGAATCCCCTTTCTTTTTATCTGACACAATCTCTGTATGATTTAACCTATTCCCATGGCTTCCACTATCTCCTCTAGACAAACAGCTTTCAAGGCTGTATTTCCAGCTCTTACCTCTCCCCTGTGTTCCAGAGCCTCGGATTCAAAAGCTTACCGGGCAACTCCACCAGGATATTTCACTGGCATTTAAACTCAGTGGGTTCCAAATGGAACGTAAAAATCTCATTCAAACCTGTTGCTGTTCCTTCGTTATCCTTCTCGTCATATAGCACCAACACCCATCTGACCATCTAAGCCAGAAAGCTGGATGCCATACCTTGACCTCTTCTTCCCTCTCCATTTCTAATAAATCATCAAGTTCTGTTGATTCCACTTCCAGAAGTGCCTCTCAAGTCCATCCAATTCTCTCCATCTCCACTGCCAGTACCTTCGTCAAAGCCAGCATCATCTTTCACCTGGACCAATGTAATCTAATAGCCTTTTAAAGTACCCTCCTCCCCCACCTCTTGTCCTCCACTCCATCCTCTACACTACAGAACTAATCCTGGCAGTACTACTGAACCTCTCGGTAATTCCCATTGCCCTCAGGATAAAATCCACACCCCTTAGGTCCAGAAGGCTCTCTGGAAACCCCTAGGCTGGTCCGCATTCTGAATGTTCGTTATTCCTCTCTGATGGTACATGTCTCAGGAACACAGAAACTATGACACACCGAACAAAAGTGCCATGGATTTACACTCTGGGCATTTACATATGCTGTTTCTCTGTTTGAGATGCTTTTTACCTTTTTTTGCCCCTTCACTTGGCTGGCTTTCCCTTAGCTTTAGAATTTTTATTTCAATTCACTCTTCACCTCCTCAGGAGGTCAACTTTGATTTCCAAGGCTTGGCTAGGCCAAAGGGGCTCCTCTTCCGTGTTCCCACGCCCCCCTCAAGGCACTTCCCACTTTCTCTGGCAATTTCCTGCCTACTTGCCTCTCTCCCCCATTAAACTGTGAGCTCCACGAAGTAGGAGCTGGGTCAGTTTTGTTCTACTCATGTTCCTGGTGCCTAGCACAACCTCTGATTCAAAAATACTTGTTGAATGAAAGAATCTAGATGTAAACAACAAGAGGGGGTGTGACAACTGATCTGAGAAAGCATGTAATATTTTGTGGGGTAAATAAATATTGAATTACAACTTATTCACACTTCCCCTTCTTGAACTTGGAATAATTTTCTTCTGCTTAGCACTGTTCCCTCTCCTGGAATCCCACTTCTTGCTTGTTTACTTCTAAACTCCAGTTTCAAGGTTCCCTCTGTGAAGTTTTCAGACTCCTTCTCCTTTGGGTGCTCACAATTTGGACCCTCCTGTGGGACTTCCCACACTGACTGTGATTTTCCTATTGGTTTTGTCTCCCTTCTGGAGACCTTGGGGATGAGGGTCCAGACTGGGTCTAACTCATCCCTGTGTAGCCAGCACCTAGCCCAGGGACTACAATAGCAGGTGACTAGTAACCAGGAAAGAAGGAAAGAAAAGCTATGGGAAGGGGAAAAATATGACTTGAGCTAGGTAATCAAGAAAATGTGGATGTTGGCTGATGGGAGAAGTGAGAGTCATTCTGGGGACTGGGTGAGTGGAAGCAGTCTGGGGGTTGGAGGGGAAGGTGGCACAAAGGGATAGGGTGATGAATGGGGCAGCCAGGCTCTGGGCAGGAAACCTAAGGAGAGGCAGGTTGGAGAGGCGGCTTGGAAGGGAGCTGGAGACATGTTTGGAGACAGTGAAAGAAAGTGGATTTAGGGCCTTGAGAACTCCAACTTGAGAGGCAAGGGGATTTGAAGGTGAGGGAAAGGGACAGGCAGCTCTAGAGAACAGCTCCCAGTCTAGTGTCCAGCCTAACTCCAGTTAGGGGATCTCTTTGGGGAAGGATAGGGGCTGAGGTGAGGGACACAGACGACAATAACTCTAACTTCCCATCCAGGCCTTCCAGAGTGCTCCCTCGCCACAACCAGTCCCCTTCTTTCCCCCTAGTCTTGTCTTCTTTTCTTTTCTTCCCCATTGTGGCTCCATGAACTGGATGCAAAGGGCAAAGAGAAACCTGGAAGGACTGGCTAGAGGAGCTCCTTGCCTTCCCATTGTATGTTTGGAGGAGAGGGCTGTGTGTTGGGCAGGGTGCTGTGTTTTAGGGGTGACCAGGAGCTCTGGGGGTGATCAGGAGACCAGGGTGTGAAAGGGCTCTGACAAGGCGGTGTGAAGCTGCGATGGAATTTTAGGAGCTGCGGGGCACCAATGTGTCGGGGTGGGGGCTGTTGGGGGACTGAGGGGGTAGGTACTGTGCAGGGAGAGTGTGGGCGTTTGAGGTGGCAGCAGGGGCATCTGTGGGTGTTGCGGGATGCAGCAAGGAGGAGCTTGTAGAGGGGGCTTAGGGAGGCACCCACCTCGTGTCCCGGCTCCGCGGATGCGTGGTGGTTCGCAGGTGAGGTTGCCTGTGCCGCTGCCATTCAGGAGGGTGCCCCCTGGGCGGCACAGGGAAGCCCCCGGCCCGGGTCCGGATCCCCCCGGCACGCTCCGGTTCAGCTTTAGCAGCTCCATGGCCCCGGCCCAGCCGCCGCCTCCCTCCGCACGGCCGGGCGGGCTCCCGCTGCGGCTCCACCTGCTCGCGCGGCAATTCCCGCTGAAGCTCCCGCCCCGCCTGGTCCCCGCCCCCAACCTTGGCCCCTGCCCCTCGGCTCCTCCTCTGCTCGCCCCGCCTAGGCTCGCGTCCCTCCCAGGCTCGGGTCCTCGGCTGTCCCGCCAGGTGACTCTCCGCCCCTCTCTCCCGCTCAGGACTTAGTCGCCCCCGCCCCGTCCCCCACTCCCCAACACTGGTGTGACTGTCCTCCAGGCTCGCCCCCTCCCTAGACCTCTCCAGTCTTCTCTTCGAGATTGCCTTCCCGCCTTCTCCCCTTCATCACCATCCCAGTTCCAGGGGATTCTCGCACGCGCGCGCGCGCGCGTGTGTGTGTGTGTGTGTGTGCGTGTGCGGTGTGTGTTGGCGGGGATTGGAGAGAGGGTTAGGAGTGGTTGGGGAGGGGAAGGAGGGAGCGTAAGACGGGTGGGCGCGGCCGCCGTGGGGTCTAGCATCTTCCCCTGGTGGGTCGGGGAACCTGGAGGTGGCAACTGAGACGGGTCGGGGGTGCGTGCGGGGGTCACTGGCTGCAGCGCTGATGCCTTAGCCCTCGCAGAGCGCTGCGGGCACCGTACCATGCCCTATGCCGCAGTGGCTGCAGTGACCGCGACACCATCACTGGTAGTTCCCTGCAACTCCTCGCCGCGGGGCTGGGGGTGGCCCCCGCATCTGCTCCCGCACCCCCACCTCCTACCTCAGGCCCAATACCCAGGCTTCCACCCAAAGCGCCCAAGGAACCCTCCGCAGCGGACAAAGATGAGCAAGAGGCACCATTTTTGCTTGGGGAACTCTGGCAAGGGAAAGGGCTGCCGGAGGAAGAGTGCCTTGGGTATTGACCGGGGTAGCGGTGCCTGGGATAAACAGGGTTGGGGTGGGGTGAGGGTGGGGTACGGTTCAGTTCCCAGCCCAGCGCAGGCACAACCGGGGAGGAGGCGGCTAGCTTTCTCTGTAGTCTCCAGGCAGCGTCCACCCTCACCCGACACACTCCCTGTTTGCTCTCAACGCAGGTGGAGCAGCCTGTGTAGGAGGTCAGATTCCCACGGGAGGGAGCTGAAAGGGCGCAGGAGCACTGGGGCGCAGCGGGAACAAAACCGAAGGGGGCATGCGCAAGACTGCAGTGGGTTCAGCTCCTTGGGCAGCACTTTCCTCTTCTTATATTTCAGCCCTGTTGATGTCATTCTTCTCCATTCCAAAGAAAACTCCAGTATGACATGAAATTCCATTCTCTGGCCTCCAGCAGTAGCTGTCAGAGGTGGGAGTTATCAGCTAAAGAGCAGGTTAGACTGGGAATGAGGTCTGAGTTTATGGGAATTCAGAGAGTCCTATCCAATCAGAGTTTTGGAGAGGACCTGGTCCAGCTAGCACTGAGTTTATGGGGGACGGGACATTGAAGGAGGATTTAAGCCTGAGATCAGAGGGAATGTCGTCACCCCCTCCCCCCCCCCCCATTCTCCTGGCACTGCCTGCCTTCCTACTAGCGCAGCCTGCTGTGCTGTTTATTCAGCTCCAGCACAGGTGAGACTTCAGATAACCTGCTGGACTTTTCTCACATTGGATGATGGTAGGGTTTGGTGGGGGGGAAGCAAAGGAAACGTAGGGAAGAAAGGAGTGGAACAGGAGAAGTAGACAGCCATTCACTTATTCAGCAAAGTATGTGCCAGGTATAGGACTGGTACACCAGCTGTCCAAGACAGTTTGTGCCTGAGTAACTACTACTCAAGTGAGGGAAAATGACAGGTAAGCCAATGATTACAACATATGGTCATAAGTGCATCCACCAAGATGCACAAATCAGAAATTTAGAATCTGAAAAGAAAAAAAATGTATGTATACGTATCACTGAATCACTTTGCTGTACACCTGATACTAACATTGTAAAACAACTACACTTCAATAAAAATTAAAAGAAAAAGAAATTAAGGAATCATCCTGAATGCCTTACTCCCTTATATGCCTGCATCCCTGTGGTGAAGGCTGCAACAAAAAGCCCAGACTCTTTCAAAAATGAAGATTTTTTCTCCTTCTCTACTGAGAATGCTGCTGAAAGATAGTTCTCAACTGTCAGCCCCTTTGGGTGTTGCCTGAGCTGAAGAAATCTGGCTCATCTAAGGTCATATTCCCTTCCTTGGGCATCTGTACCCAACAACTGATCAGCAGAGAAGTATAAAGGTTCAGCTCTCTCACCCCAAGAGAGGACAACCCTGAAAGATGTTCACAGCTCCTCATAGGGTTGACTGAGGTCTTTACTGGGACTGCTCAGCTTCTCCCTTTGCCCCATCTCACTTTTTTCCATCTTTTCTCTTACACAGGTGTTGACTCCAGGAGCGCTCCTTAGTAAACATCCTCCCCAGTAATCTCTTAGAGTCCGCTTCCTGGGGAACATAACAGCCTCATTCCCATGTTCAATTAATCATGAAGTGCTGTTGATTTTAGCTACTGAGCATTCCTTGAATCAGTCTGCTTTTATCTCCACTGACATTGCCCCACTGTTTCTTGTACTATTCTCCCAGCCTCCTAAGTGGTCCACGACATTTTGATGATGCCCCCTTATATCCACCCTCCACCTTATAGCCAGAGTGATATATTCAAAATACAAGTCTGATTATGCAACTCTTCTGACCTTGTTTGGGGGATAAAGAAGGACTTTTTACAGAATCTATGAAGCCTGCATGGCCTGGCTACTACTGAACTTTCTAACCAGTGTTTCAAGTCACTACCCCTTGTTCTCTCCACTGAAGACACACTGTCCTTCCTTAGTCCATTTTGGGAATGTATGTCCTCCAGTTACATAGTTTCTGCACATTCTCTCTGGAAGAATACCTTCCTTATCTGATTAACTCCTACTCACTCTTCTGATCTCAGCTTGAGGTCTCAGTGTTTCCCAGGGCTGTTTTTCCTGGCTTCCCCTCCTGGATAGGCAGAATTACAAGATGACCCCCAATGACTCTCACTCTTGTACGATCTCCTTTTCTAGAGTGTGGGTGGAACCTGTGAATATGATGAGATACTACTCCTATGTTTTATGGCAAAAGGGATTTTGTGGATGTAATTAATGTCACTAATCAGTGACCTCAATATTATACAACTAGTCCTAACTAAATCACATAAGTCCTTTAAAAGCCAGGAGTTTTCTCTGGTTGGCAGAAAAAGAGGAAGTCAGAGAGATCTTAAGAACAAAATTTGATACACTGTTGCTCGCTTGAAGATAGAGAGGGCCAGGAGGCAAGGAATGAGGATGGCTGATTGGCTTGAGGATGGAGGAGGGCACAGGACAAATACCTGAGAGTGGCCTTTAGCTGAAAGCCATTTATGGCTGACAGCCAGCAAGAAAATAAGGACTTCCGTCCTACAACCACTAAGAGCTGGATCTTGCTAATGACAAGAATGTGCCTGGAAGCAGATTTTCCCCCAGAGCCTCTGGAAGAGAATTTATTCAGGCTGACACTCTGACTTCAGTAGCCTGGTGATACCCTCCCTGAGCAAAGAACCCAGCCAGTGAGCTACTACATGAATGTTGTTTAAGCCACCAAATTCACAGTAATTTTCTACAGTAGCCATCAAAGGTAACACATGTCTCATCTCAGGAGATAGCAAATGTAGACCCTTGCAAGTCATGCAAGGAAGAAGTAGGGGCATTGGAAATTTGTTAAGATTTAGAAAGATTTGGAAAGATTGCAGTGGCCACTGGTGTGGAGGGCAACTTAAGGAGTGGAACCATGGAGTCCATGACAGTAATTAAGGTGAAAGATGACAGTAGCTTGAACTAAAGTCATGGAGGTAGTGGACAAGATGGATCTGAGAGATATTTAGAAGGTAGAGAGACATAATTTAGAGACTGTATGTGGAAAGTGAGGGAGAAGGATGAGATTAAAACTGAATAACGTTTTTGGTAACTGGATAGGCATTGTTGGATAATCACCTACTACTATATTCCAAGCATATTACCTTTAATCCTCACAAAGAACTACAAATTTAGGTACAACATTATCGATCACTATTTTAAATGAAAATACTGGCTCAGAGAGTGTTAGGAACTTGCCTAAAGCCACAAAGCTACTAGGTAAAAAAGCTATAACTCAAAGCCAGGGATTTGGAAAACCAGAATTCAGGTGTTCCTAGTATGCTGCTTCTCAGATTGAGTATAAGTTTTACTGTTAATCTGGCCACTTTCTTTTTAACATTTTGTATTTTTTCCCCCAAATTTTCTTTACTCAAAATCTCTAATTTCTAGCACTAATTTAGTGCTGGCTATAGAAGGTCAGCCTTCCTGGGAACTGGAGTTTGTCTCTTTCAGTGCCTGTTTTAACTTGAAAGTCCTTCCCCCTCTTTTGCCTGAAAGTAATAATGTAATGCTGCTGTCTGAATAGTTTTTACTGCTTGATTTCCAAATAAATGTTAATTATGATAATAAAGGGAGAGATTTGGGAATGAAAAAAAAATCTCTAATTTCATCTCTTATCCTGGCATGTGCGTTCGTACCCACACGTATGTGCACACACAGACACACACACACACAAACACACACACCATCCTTCACTCACAACGGATCACATGGCTTCTCACTTCATAGGGAAAATTGTGGCTATCAGACAGCAGCTTTTACCAGGGACTCCAGCCTAGTTTGGACATGTTAAGTTTCAGATGCCTCTTAGACATCTAAGCAGGAATTCCAGTAGGAAGTTGAATATACAGGCTGTGCAAGAATGAATGTAAACCATAGAATTAATGAGAGAAGGTTGAATAAGAAGAAATGAGGATCCATGCCAGAAGTCTGCAAAAGACCATTATTTCAAGGCTGGATAGAGAAAGATCAGCCTGTCAAGAGACCAAGAAGGAGCAGACGGGTGGGAGGAGAATAAGGAGGACAAGGCATTATACAAGCAGGAGGAGAGGCGCTGAATGGATTCAAATGCTGCTCCTGGAACAAGGAGAATGAGGACTGAGAAGTGTGCTCTGAATTCAGTGACCTGGAGACCCTCGGCCATGGAAAGGGCCATCTTGATGAAGTTGTAGAGGCAGAAGGCAGATCTGGTGTCCCTAACACTGCATGTGACTGGAGAACGTGGAGCAAGTGACTTTAGACCAGTCTTTTAGAAGAATAGTTATTAAGGAAAGAGGGTCATAACTAGAGGGAGATGTGGAATGAAATATTCTTTTTTGAGATGGAGGGCCTGGAACATTTTTGGGAGGCAGATGGAAATTTTAGGAGTCAAGATGGTTTGTTATACAGCAATGTATAGAAGAGACTGCAGATGCTAGATAGAGAGAGAGAGAGAGAGAGAGAAGGAAAGGGAGAGAGACTGAGAATTACTAGGCAAGCTTCCTGAGACAAGACAGGGATGTATAGAACCCAGCACTGTGTGGTGTGTTCTAGCTTTTGATGGGAGTTTAGACTCAAGTCAGTAGAAGGGAATGGTTATAGATGAAAAGGAAATGTCATGATAACCAGATAACAGATATATTTCCTAGACTTTCTTTGCAGCTGAGTGTGACTTTAGGACTGCCTTCTGGACAGTGGTTGTGGGTGGAAGTCATTACTCCCCTGAGAAGCTTTCCTTAACCCCACTCCTCTGGGATAGGTGCCTCCTAAGCCATGTACTTCTGTAACACCGGC
Source organism: Vicugna pacos (assembly GCF_048564905.1). Lineage (NCBI taxonomy): Eukaryota > Metazoa > Chordata > Mammalia > Artiodactyla > Camelidae > Vicugna > Vicugna pacos. Next base: position 30,396,848 of record NC_132996.1, on the reverse strand, counting down.
ATCTCTCACTGCGCTAATTCTCACAGTTACATGTCTTGCAGCTGCCCTTTTACTTGTCTATATTCTAAGGGTCTGGCGCCTGTCCTTTTCTCTAACAGTTTCTCAAACCACTCTCCACACTACTCTCATTTCTTATTTTCTATCTTTTCTTTATGCTCAAGGCATCTTGAGTTGCTTATAGTTTCACAGTGCCCTCCGTGTTGTTCATCATCCAGGTACCTTGCTCATATTTCTCCCCTCTAAGTGCAGATAGGTGATAGGAGGCGAGGCTGAGGGGTTGGTGGGTGTACATTGTTGCAAGAAGATGAAAGCTGAGGAATAGATTCAGTGGAGAAGGGGGACATATCATGAGCCCAGGAGGAGGGAGGAGGGGATGAAAAGGCAATGCTGAGAGGGTCTAAGCTCATTTTTCAAAATCAGGAAATTCTATCTCTGCCAGGGATTAAGCCAACATTTGGAGAGAACGGGATTGCTGAGGGCCGAGAAACTGGGGGACTTATTTATTTATTTTTAAAAATTGAAGTACAGTCAATCACAATGTGTCAATTTCTTGTGTACAGCATAATGTCCCATTCACGCATGTAGATACATATGTTCCTTTACATTAAAGGTTATTACAAGATATCAGGGGGACTTTAGATTAAAGCAAGGAGGGAACTACAGAGTCAATGTGAGTAGCCAGAGGAAAGAGACAGAGACTGTTGTCCCAGAACAAGACAGAAACCTAAGCGGTTAAGGAGGCAAATGCAGAGGTCCTGAAGTAGGGCCAGGCTCAGTCATCAGGGAAGCTGCCTTTTGGACTGAAGTCTTTTTTTTAAATTGAGGGATAGTCAGTTTACAATGTTGTGTCAATTTCTGGTGTACAGCATAATGTGTCAGTCATGCATATACATACATATATTCATTTTCGTATTCATTTTCATTATAGGTTACTACAGGATATTGAATATAGTTCCCTGGGCTACACAGTATAAACTTGTTGTGTATCTTGGACTCAAGTCTTGACCTGCCAAGGTTGTCAGTTTGGGGTTTTGTGTGTGTGTGTGTGTGTGTGTGTGTGTCTTTCAGGGGAGGTAATGGCCCACCCACTTGTTTGACTCCTGTGGCTTCTGACTATTTACCTTTCCCTTGGGGAAGTCTCCGTCACCCACGCTACTGCCAAGGTTGGGCACATGATCCCTCTTTCAATATTCTATATCACGATTGTGATAAGAGGGGAATGTTTAAACAACACTTCAGTAAATGTTCAGGGGAAAGAACTAAAGAGAAGAGCACAAGGTGCCTAACGCACAGCCACATAACCTGCTGTGTAAGGTGCTGCCTGTTGCAGGTAGCTTGCAGGTCCGCAAAACAGCAGCGTTTTACGTGGGAAACCCAGCATTCACTAGCGGTGCTGTGAGGGTCGTGGAACAGGCTCCACCTCCACACCCCTGGTTCAGTCCTTGGGGACTGGCTCAGTCCCTCCCCTGTGGCTCAGGAGATTGCCATCTCCCCTCAACCAAGGCCTTCTTTTCTCTGCATTTGTTTGCTCTGCAGACATGCTCCTGTGCTGAGCTCCTGCCCACACACTCCCTGCCCACATAGAAGGCCCTTCTCTTGGGGTAATTAAATAAAGAGGGAGTGGGCTGAGAAGACAGACTGGTTGAAGCCAGAGCAGGCAGGGATGTCGGGCAGAGAAAAGAAACCAGGGAGAAGACCAGCCTTCCAGAACCTGGGATTACTCTGGGGAGGGCAGAGCACGCTTCATGGGCTGGGTCTCCCTGGATGGTTACACTTGGCTTCAGATGTGGGCTTTCACAGGCCAGGCAAGAGGGCCTGGATCCTCCAGGTCAGGGACTCACTTGAGGGTTAAAAAGGCCATGAAGTGGGGAGGGAGAGGGTATAGCTCAGTGGTGGAGCACATGCTTAGCATGCTCAAGGTTCTGGGTGCAATCCCCAGTACTTCTATTAAATAAATGAATGAATAAATAAATAAATAAATAAACCTAATTCCACCACTAATAATAATAATAATAATAATAATAATAATAATAATAATAATAATAAGCCACAGGGAGTCATCCAGAGAGAGGGCTTCCGGGAAAACATTTGATTTAGGCTCTGTGAGACCTGTTGCTGAAGGGCAAAGCTGAGGACAACAGGCCAAGGTAACGAGACTGGAAAGGCAGAGCCAGACACAGAGGGCCCATGCATTCTGGGTGAAAAGCACAGGAGTTTTCAAGCTACGGGGAGGGTAGTCCTGAATGATCCCAGCTGTTCCCGGTGCTGCCTCAACAGGTGCCTCAGGCTCCGACTTGGCACAACTTCCTCTTGTAATGTCTCTCACCATCACCGCTGCTGCATTTTAGTCTTTATGAAAACAGCTGAATAAGGTTTTTCACACACCAGTCGAGACCAGGGTTCTGTCCCCGAGATTCCACTTCTCCCTGGGAAATTCTCCCAGCTCTACAAGGCAGTGCCATCCTGAGGCCTGAGAGGGAGCTGGAAGGAGGGGCGGGAAGGAGAGCCCTGCGCCCTCTGCTGGCCAGATCTTGCATTGACAGCACAGCCCTGATAACAGGGGCCAAGCAAGGCTGCACAACCTGTGTGCCCCAGGGCCCTCAAAGGCATGAGGGGCTAGAGGGGGAGGAGTAACAGTCATAACTATTACTCATTACTAAGCAGTTGCTGTCGGCACTGGGAGACAGTTTACATTCATTATCTCTTTCACATTTTAATTCTCCAAGTTTTTCTTTCAACAACCTTGAAAGATTTTGTAGGAGGCCAAGAGTCCCTAGAGAGTAAGTGGTGTTTCAGAACTAAAATCTGACTCTGACTGGCTACCAGCACCTGACTGCCTCCAAATGCGTTCCCATCTGTTGCGCTTTTAGGCCAGCCTCATACTTGCCCTGACTCAGGCCATGCCCTGACCTGCACTCCAGCTTGACCTGACCACCCGTCTCTGAGCCAGGCCTCAAGCCAAACTCTAGTTTCAGCCCTGAGTGAGAATCTACCTACTTTACTTCCTTCTTCTGGCTTCTAGTGTTTGCATCAGATCTTCCCTGGGTTGGTTGGCCCCTCTCCCTAGGAATCTGATTTCCTCCCAAGCTTGATACTTTATTTCCATTTCCCTTTGGGGTTAGCAGCCAAACCCTCTGAAAGAAAAAGGTGAAGCAGGGTAGGTGGAAGAAGGGGAGTAGCACATCTCAAATCTTAGCCAAGCCAAGGAGTCCTGAGGCCAGTGACCCAGGGAGGGAAGTGGGTGAGGCCCTAGGTCCCACGGGAGGGAGAAGAGCTAAGCCAGAAGCAGCTGGGCTCTCAGCAGGAGGGCGCTTGAGCAGTTTTTGACACCCCTGTAGGCATCTAGCAGTGACTCCCCCACTCGTGCCCTCCTCCCCCAGCTGCAGGTGTGCAGGCAGAGGGCTGGAGTTGGCAGCCCTTCTCCAGATCAGTGGGTGGTCCCTTGTCTTTGGCTGCAGCCCTGAGATCATCACACTTCAGCACATTTGGGCAGACTTACTGATGATTCACAGGCTTTGCTCTGCATCCCGACTGGCTCCTTCTCCTCTGGTTACTACCTAGTTCTCACAGTTACTGCATGCAACCATCATTCTTAAGAAAGGAAGGAGCTTGCCTAGCCTTGGCCTCAGGCTGAGGCAGTCCCTTTCCTTATCTTCCTAAAAGAAACAATAAGACAGACCTAAGAAAACCTTGTAAATAAAAAAACCTTGGAGCCCTGGTTTTTACAAACAAAAGCTAGGACAGAGAGTTTCTGAAAATTCCTATTTTTGACACTTAAAAAAGCTTTAAGTCTAGGGGACACAAAGATTTAGGTACTTTCTTATGTTGGGAGGAGGGATACAATGAACAAAACCCAAATAACACTTCAGTGAATTTTCCTGCCACATATGTAGGTACTTAGCTTAGTGACTGATCGCAGCAAACAATATTCTTTGGATTAAAAGATTATTTGTTTTGTTTTTTGTTTTTGTTGTTGTTGTGATTCCAGCAACTTAAAATTGTGTTTCCTTCTGACCCAGCTGTATTCAGCTTGATCTCAAATTGTCAAAACATTGTCTTCCACACAGGAGGGATGTCAAAAGGACCCCGACATGATATTGCTGATGTGCAAGATGTCTTCTGGTGTGGTGGCTCTGCCAGGAAGAATTTGATCTCCTCATCCTTGAAAAGCAGAGGCAGAACCAGATGCATCACTGACCCCAGAGGAATTTTCTTTCTGCATCCATAGTAAGCAAGGTGGCTAGTTATCACCCTCCTTGTGCTGTAGACCAGGATTCTATGGGGGCGGGGGCAGGGGCCACATGTTCTAAGAGAGCCGTCTCTTGGGACAGGTGTGCACATTGTAGTGTATCAATGAAAAGCTTCTTCTTGGCTCCCTAAATCCATCAGAAACCACCAAAATGGCCTTCATTACATACCCACCCATTCTAGTGCAACATGATTTGAGGGCAGAGACAGTAGGAAAACCTCTTGAGAAGTTGACAGACACCTTCCTCCAACATTGGGCCTTTATCTGCTTCAATCCCATTTCTTTGGTTGCCAAGTATCTACTTGGGTACTTACTATGTGCCAGGCACAGTTTTGGTCCTGTGGACACAGTGACAAACCAGACAGACCCAGTGCTAGCCCTATAGATACCATAATTTGTGAGGAAGCTATTCACAAAATAACCACATATTTTAAAATGATTTAATATGCAATCACTCTCCAAATCTCTCCTGACACCTTGGCTCCTGGCACAGCCTCAGTTGCTATGACTATTTTAAGAGGTTATGTTTCAAATCCTTCATGTCTGAGTCCATTTATGTCACCTGCTTCATATCCGAAGGGTTGGTCTGCTTTGAGGGCACGTGCAGCTCTGGGGAACGTCTCCATGGCCACACATCAGCAGATGCTCCCCATACCTCCCGCCCTCACAGCACTGAAGGCCCTGCCCTACGTTGTCTTGTACAACCTGTAATAATCATTCCTGATATTCTGTAGTTGATGATGCAGCATCTTGAAATTAAGAACAAATTAACCACCAAAGTTGCTTACATCTCCCTATGTGGTCTGACTTTCACAGGTGCTTGAAAATCATATTATGAACCCTTCAAACACAAGTCCCCAAACTGTGTCTTGCTTCCTGTCTGATAGGGGATGTCTCCACCTAAAAACTTTCCACCACTGTAGTAATAAAGGCTTTCTGCCCATGTTTTCTTCTTGCTCCTTCTGCCTCCTACCCAGCCCTGGTGCTTCCCCATGTAGCCCTGCATGGCACAGTGTACCCCCACCCCTTGCTAAGGACTAGGAGTAATAAATTCTTCTTTCAACAGCATTGATCTCTGTGTCATCAGTCAGTCAGTATAATACATTGATCAGTGTAATATTGATAAATTAAATTCCAGGCACATTTAAAAATACCACCTGGCACAGCTCATACCCAAAGACTGGCCAAGCCCTGGAAGAGCTAAAGTTGTGGCAAGAGTGAATCTGATTCAGAGATGACACCTGACTCTGCCCCACAGACCCCATAACACCTCTTCTGACCCAAACCTGCAGCCTTTCTAAGTATGCCAGAGTTACTGTAAAACTCCCCAAACACACATCTCCAGTTGTCCCCTGTCATGGTATTCCACTTTACCTAGTCTCTATTCTCCACATGTTATATTTTGGAATACTGTGTAGAGGAGAGCTGGATTTCTGCCAGGACCGAGGCCAGCTCCGACAACCACCTTGGTAGGACAGGGCCAGGTGAACAGTCCTGGGAACTATTCTCCCTTTGGAATCAGTCCTGCATGCAAGGTTGCCCTGACCCCACCCTCCAGGGCTGAACCAAAGGAAGGAAAAAGGGGCAGAGGTATTTACTCTGGCTTACTAAGCTAGATCAAACCCCTCAGAGCTCACAAGGCTGAGGACACAAACTCTGCTGTGAGAAGCAATGGTCAGTGTGTGTTTGTGAATATGTCTATGAAAGCATGTGCACACTTACAGCGGTGTGATGCTTAAGCCTGTTTTTACCTTGACTCAGTACTGCTTCTTGATTCATCAGATACTCCCACCTCTTTGAATCCAACCCACCAGCTACTACACAGCCTGTGCCCCTTACACCTGTAAACCAAGATTCAGACAATTCATCCTGGCCCACATCCGTTTTGCTTTTTCTCACCAGACCCGTAAATGTTTAGTGAGGAAGCAAATACTTTATTAACGTGCAACTTGCAGGGTACTCTGGTGAACCACCCACATAGGGGAGCATTTAAAAGATATCTTGAAACAAGATATCTTGTTTACAAGGGGGTGCAAACCTGTGGAAGGCATCTGTGTGTACTGGTGTGTGACTCTGAGTATATGTGTGTTTATGAGATGCATGACTTGACTGTGTACATCGTCTGTGGATATAAAACATATTTATGTGAGAAAGTATGTGTGCTCTGTGAAGGGGAACTCCAGAGCATTTTATATGGACTGCAAAGTCTTGGCGACAGTGTGTATGTGCACAACTGAGTGTGTGTGTGAGTGTGCGCTGCGCATGGGGGATGAATGTGTGCTACGCTCCTGCATCCCTAGGTGGTGCATCTACAGACCCAGTCCACTTCCATCTCTGTAACCTAGCAGACAGGATGGCAGAGTTTCTGCAGGCTGGCTTTCCTACACCTCGGGATTCCCTTGGTGTCGGGGGTAGTCCTGGGGATAGGCATGGAGTCACTCTGGGCCTGGGAATCCCTCCCAGCCAGCTGTACCCTCTCCATCCTTAGATGTTCCCTCCCCAGGCTCGCCCTCATCATCGGCCTCGGCCAGTTCCTCAGGCACTGGCCACTCCCGAGTCTGCCACTCCAGCCTTTCGATGCGATAAGCAATCTTGAGCGCACTAGACTCCAGCTCAGCCAGGAGGCGTGCAAACTTGGTCTGTAGATCATCGAGTTGCTGGTCGAGACCTCGCAGCCGGGCCTCCGTGGCCTCCTGTAGGGCGATCTCAGCTGCCTCGGCGTTTACGTCCAACTTGTTCAATTTGAGCAAGATCTCGCGGCCTTTCTCCTCCATGACGGCCTGGGCCTGTGGATACTCGCTCAGCACTTCCCGCAGGTCCTCCTTGCTCAGACAAAACAGGTCCGAGTAACCTAGACTCTTGATGTTGGCTGTGCGGCGGTTCCCAGACATGTTCCCTGTGGCCCAAGGGCAGACACAAGGGAGGACAGTGAGTGGGGGGGGGGCGTGGGGGTGTGAGGGGACATTTCACTCCTGAACGAGGGCCCCCACCTCCATATTTGTGCTTCTGAACCTCTCTTTTTGCCTCATTAACTGTTTCATTTAGTAAAGCACTGGGTGGGACTAGGTCCTGGGCTGAGTGGGTATCAGTGACCTGCTTCCAAAAATTCACAGTCTAGAGGAGACAGACATTTGATCGGATAGTTACATAACAGGATGGCTGATACAGTGTAGACGTGCATCTGGTATTGTGGGAAGTCAGGCAAAGAACCCCTAACAAGCTGTAAGGCAGAGAATTTAAGGAAGCCTGGAGGAACTGATGCCTGGATTGAGTAGGAGGTAATGAGGGGAAGAGGGGGAGGAGGGGGGGAGGGCATCTAGGCAGAGAGAAGAACATGAGCAGGAAACAGTTAGATGGATACAGAAAACAGGAGGCAATCCAGAGCGGCTGAAGTGAAGGCTGTGAGGAGAGTGGGAAGAGATGGAGACAGTCCAGGTCACACCAGGTCTTGTGGCCAGGGCAAGGAGTTCAGATCTTATGGGGAGAACAGTGAGAAACCATTGAAATATTTTAAGCAGGGGAACTGTATGGTATTATTGGTATTTTAGAAAAATGTTGGTGGGTCGTGGGTGGAAAGATAGGTTTGTCTGTATCCCGCAGTCTCAGAGCTAGGAGGACCTTAGAAGGCGCCAGGGAGCTGCTGTTTGCTGAACATTTGCTGGGTGTGCCAGGCCCTGCGCTGTGTGCCTTGCCCAGAAAACTCGTTTAATCCTCACAAATAGGTTTTAAATATCATCCTTATTGGGTAGTTGAGAAAACTGAGGCATAAGAAGGGAGTGACTTGTCCAAAGTCAAATAGACAGTGGCCAACTGCCTGCAAGATGTGGAGCTTGAGGGTTGAGGGGGTCCTTGGAGGACAGATGTGAGACCTTTAGGACAAGTGGAGAGTGAGATCCCCAGACCGAAAGCACATCTTGCCTCAGTCAGGAGAGGGTGCTCAGCCCCATCTCCTGAGGCCTTGGTGTCTTTACCAGTAATTAAGTAGAACAACTCCGATGGCAGAGGCTGATCGGAGGAATACATGAGCCAGCGGACAGTCCCTGGCCCGGACTGGACTTGATGGAGTAGATAGGAATTCTTTTCTATATTCCTTCTACCTTCCTTTCCATTTGGCTGTGAGAATTTTATTTCTTTTATTGATTCTGAGTGTGTATACTTATTACTTGTGTGACTTTGGACAAGTTCCCCAAACTCTCTGTGCTCCAATTTCCTTACCTTTGAAATGGGGATAAGCACACAATAAATATTAGCTATTATTATTATTATTATTATTATTATTATTATTATTATTATTATTATTATTATCTCTGTCACTTTCCACTGGTCTATTGGTGCCTTGAGTGGACACCCACAGAGCAGGTCTACCCTCTCTTCCAAGGGCCCACCCTGCTCACTGACCTTGGCTCAGCCTCTTCTCAGGGAACAGACTCTCCATGTCCTGCTTCTCTCTTGAGCCCTCTAGTGACTCAGGCAAGGGCCAGGTATCCTTAATCTGTAGGCCCCAAAGCACCATCTGGTCCCAGTACTGGGTTCTGTTGTCCCCATTCCCCCCACCAATCCTGTCCCTGGAATGAATGCTGGGGTGCTCACCTTTGATGTTGATGATGCTGATCTCCCCAAAGTAGAGCCCTGCACCAAGCATGGCATATTGTGTGACACCATCATCAGCCACCACGGCCAGCTGACCCTCCCGGATGATGTACATCTCTCGGCCAACGTCCCCCTTGCGGCAGACATATTCGCCTGGTGAGTAGGTCTGGGGCTGCAGCTTCAGTACCAGCTCCTCCAGCAGGCTGGCCTCACAGTTCTGGAAGATCTGCACCCGTCTCAGAGTAGACAGGTGTACAGACACGGCCACTTCTGCCCGCAACCGCTCAGGCAAGTGCTGTAAGATGGCTACCTCGTTGGCCATCTTCTTGTTGATCTGCAGGTGCTGGTACCTGGGGGCAAGAGTAGCACCAGTTCTCCACCAGCCCCCTACTGACATGCCTCTTTCTCTGTCTTCCATCAGGGCTCACCTCAGCTTTAGTCAAGAACCCAACTATGCTGAGATCTCACAGGGGTCGTGGGAATACTTGACAGTTGGATGAAAGATACCATCAGTCCACTATCTGTTGGTCACTCATATGTTTTGACCTCCTCTCCCTCACTCAGGGCCTGGAAGACTCCACTAGCTGACAGTGGATAAGATGCCCTTTAGCTCCTGTCAGCTCTACCCACTTACCATTCAGAGATGTCTTGTACCATCCCACCGATGCCTATTTCAATCACCAAGCCCCGCTTTCTTTAGAGGTCCTCTGCTCTAGCTTCCCAACTTGGTGAAGTTGAACTTCCTTCTGTTCAGCCTACAGTATGGACTCCATGACGTACTCAGCCATTTTGTTGGCCATCCCCTGAGGAGTATTGCTCTTCTCTCTTAACCCTTCCCTGGTTTCTGGGTTATCCTTTCTTGCCTACGAGTTTCCTCCCTGTCAGGCTCTTACCCACCCACTCCTAAGTCCTTATCCGATTAGTGGAGAATATATTTCTCCAAGCCCCCACCCAGTGGACCTCCCAATGAAGGCCACATCCTGATGGCCCTGCCCGGCCCACCAGGCAGTGAGAACCCAGCCACCTTCCTCAGATTCTACTCAGGACATCTCTCTCTGTCCTGGTCTGGAAGCCCGGCATCCTCACCAGTCAATGACTCGCCGCTCCAGCCGGCGGTTGACGCGGTGCAGCTTCATGTATTTCTTCACCAGGGCGTGGTCTGGGTAGAAGGCCGCGTCTGCAGTGTTCATGTTGTAGATGACGGAGCTCATGCTGCCCATGATGGTGGCGAACCCCATGACGGCCAGCAGAAAGTCGCCCACCATGAAGAGGCACTCCTCCTCCCGGGCTGGCGGCGGCGTGTCGCCCACGGTGGTCAGGATCAGCGTGGAGAAGTAGAAGCTGTAGAGGTACTGGCGCAGCAGGCGCTCGAAGCCGGGCCGCGCGGGGTCGGGGTACACCCACACGTCACGCCCGAGGCCCAGGTAGCGGGACAGGGCGAAGTACAGGCAGCTGTTCCAGTGGATGACGACGAAGATGTAAAGCATCAACTTGGCGATGCGGAAGGCGTTCGGGTAAGCTGTGCGGGTCTCCGTGCGGTCAAAGGCCTCGAAGAGGCGGGGCGCCCGCAGAAAGCGGTTCAGCCTTAGCGTGGGTGTGTGCGGACCCAGACTCGCGTAGGCCGCGTCGGTGGGCAACAGGGACGCCAGGTCCAAGACGAAGCTCCAGGTGCGGACATAGCGACTCGCGATCCTACCCTTGTCCTCCACCAGGATGCCCTGCTCCAAAAATCCTGATGGGGGACGGGGGTCAGGCATGGGGCGGAGACAGGGCAGCTATCTGCTCCAGGAATGAGGGTGAGGGTGGGCGTGCCCGGGTCGAGGACAGGGAGACAGTTACCCGGACAGAGTGGGAGCCAGCCTAACCGCCCTAGAGTTTCTGGGGTGAGTCTAGGGGTATTGTAAACAGAGAGGCATGTGAAAGTGCTATCAGGGAGGGGTCACTTTGCTACCAAGAGGCTCTCTTTGGGAAGGGAACGTTGAACATAGACTGAGTCCTGGGACTCACTGACCAGTGTGGAAGTGCACCACGATGTCCAGTAAGTACAGCAGGTCGCTCGTATAGTCCAGCACTAACCAGGCCACCAGATAACCGTGCTGCAAGTCCGGGAAGCAGGCTCTGCATAGCAGGGACAGGAGAGATCGGCTTGAGGGCACCCTTTATGTGTGATGTGTTCCCCCCAAGCCTGAGCACTAAACCCTAGGCATAGGCACCGCCCCTACTCCAGCCCCGGGCAAGGGGCTGCCCCTCTCCTGGGCCTCACTGTTTAACCTTGGTCTCTGCTTAAGGCCCTTCCCACAGTGCCCAGCCAAACCTGCATATGACGATGATGAGGTTATACATTACTGGGAAGACCATCGTGTTCAGCCACCAGTAGTAGCAATCCCCTGATGGGTCCAGGACAGGCAGTGACTTCCTGTAGGAGGGGAAGTCGTGTTTCATTTATTCACCTTTCAGTGTTGCGATTGTGACTGGGGGCACCAAACAGGGATCATGATCCAGCTAGTGAGGCAGGCGGATCTGACACAGGGGACCAGTATCTCTCACCTCGCCTTGGACGGGGTAGGAGGGCTGGACTCTGTCGTCTTCACTTTGCTGTCCTGGCTCATGGTTCTGTAGCCTGGTACCTGGGTGTGAGAAATCCAGGGCCTCTGTCTGTAGGTGGTTTCAGGAGGTGGATGCTAGGGCCTGCCTGCCTGGAAGAAGCTGCCCTTGGTCTCCACCTGTGAATCCTCCGTCTTTGGCTTCTGAAGCTCTTAGCAACACAGCCAGAAACAGCCGCTACTGAAGGGGTGGAGACAGTGTGGTTCCAGTGCTCTGCCCTGTCTCCTATGGCCTGGGTTTATACCTGCCCAACTAAACATCTCTAATGAGGCCCCTGGAGATGGTGAGGTGCATGCCTCAGAGGTAGAGCTGGGCCTTGTTCCCCGCACTGACTCCCCACCTTCCCTAAAGCTGAACTACATAGGGGTCCCCCGGTCAGAGGACCTGGGTGCCAGTATAGGCTCAGAAAATCATTATGTTTTACCTTGTGCAAGTTCCCTGCCTGAACCTCATTTTTAATCCATTTAACAACTATGTGCCGAATGGCTCATTTGTGTCAGATGCTGAACTAGTCTCTGGGGACGAAGAATGCCTGTCACATCAGACATGGGCTCTGTCTCCATTACCTGCACCCTTACCTGCTTCTTCCTTGCTGGATGAGTGTGTTGGGGGCCATCCTGTGGCATTTTTGCCCTCATTCCCTTCCTGTTACCTCTCATGCCTGATCCCACCAGTTATTGCCTGTGTCTTCTAGATCCTCAAACTCTTTCAATTTTCCCTTTTGGTGAACATGCTTAATTAAATCTCTCCCATTCCAAAACAAACCAAAAAAATCCTACAAATTCTCCCTTCACGTGATGTCCCTTTCATGACCATCATCTTTCTCAGTCAATAAGTCAAAATCAGAACACCTGCTATGTGCCAGGCCAATATTGTGCTAAGCATTGGGGATAAAAGATGAATGAAACACATTTTTTTGCCCTCCAGAAACCCACAGTCTGGTAGGGGGAAGAGTCAGGTAGATAGATAATTACATAGCAGTGTGATGAATACTCTATTAGGTGGATATACAGAGGGTAATTGCAGTACATAGGAAGGGTCCTAACTGATTCTGGGTTCTGTAGGATGAACAGGAGTTAGGTATAGAGATGGAAGTGTGATGAGCACTACAAGCAAAGTGCACAGAGTGTGCACAGATAAAGAAATTTCAAAAAGCATAGGGGACTGGGGGAATGTCAATTGGTTTTCCTAGAAAATCTGAGAAGCTAGTGGTGAAAGATGAGGCTGAATGGTGGACCCAGGACAGCTCAGGGAAAGCTTTGTCAGCCATGTTATAAAGCTAGGAAATCCTTTTTCTTTTACTGTAGTATAGTTGATTTACAGTGTTGTGTTAGTTGAAAGCTAGGATTTTATCTGAAGGCAATGGGGGAACCCACGAAGTGTTTTGCCCAGTTAAGTGTTATGGCTAGATTTGTGTTTTGGGAGCATTTCTTGGAAGAAACATCTATAGTCCTCAATATTTTATTTTATTTTTTTGAAATCCTATTTTCCCATGGCTTCTATGGATACCATAATTTCTTGGCTTTCTGTTTATTTCTTCGTAGTCTCTTTCATAAGTCCCTCTACTTGTCCCTTCTGTTTTGGTGTTCTTAAGAACTCTGTCCTAGGCCTTCCTCTTTTTCCATCCTCCCAGCTCTCCCTGGCCAATCTTGGTCAACCACAGAATCCCCTTACACATCCAAAGACTCCCCAAAACCTCTCTTTGAGCTCCAGACCTATCTATCTATACCACTAATTGCTTGCTGGATGTCCCTGCTTGGCTATTCCACAGTCACCTTCAGCCCACTGGGTTTATAACTGGGCTCATTATCTTCTCCATTCACTCTTTCTTTTCTAATCCCTATCTCTGGCCTTTCAGCCAAAACATCTAGCCCTAGTATTTATTAATATTACTAACACTATTATTATTGTGTAACATTGTGGCAGTTTTAAAAAATGGTCATGAATTATTTGATGATCTTCCCTTGTGACTGTTTCAGCCAAGAGTGATGTTGTGTGACTTCTGAAGCTAGAACATAAAAGGCCATGCAGCTTCCTTCCGGTTTTCCCAGAACGTTCATTGTCTGGAAGCTCCCTCTCAGGATGCTCCCTCTTGGAACCTAGCTGCTATGTTGTGAGAAGCCCAAGACACAGGAGCAGTCACATGTCTTTATTTGACAGTCCAGTGGAGCTCAGCCTTTAAGTTGTCCCAGCTCAGGCATCAGACATGTGAGAGAAGAAGCCTCCAGATGATTGCAGTCACCAGCCTCAATTCACCCCCAGGCATTTGACCACTCTAGATGAGGTAGGTCCCAGATACATGGAACAGAGACAAGCTAGTCCTTCTGTGTCTTGTTTAAATTCCCAGAATCTGTGAGCATGATAAAATAGCTGTTGTTTTACACTACTAAGTTTGGGATGATTTATTACACAGCATAGTAACCAGAGACACATATAGAAAAGTACACATTTCCTAAGTACACAGCTTGATGAATTTTACAAAGTGAACACACCCATGTAATGAGCACTCACATCAAGAATCCCACTCTGCCCAGTTCCAGTCAGTGCTTTTCTAAGGGCAATCACTATCCTGACCCCTAATTCCATAGTTGTGCTTTGCCTGTGTTTGAATTTATATAAACTAAGCATCAGTTTTTAATCCTTCCTCTTATTTTCCTTTCATTTTTATCCAGGCATCAAGCCCTGGTGATCTAATAATCACATGTCCATTTCTCTATGTCTTTACTATTCTAATTTGGGCCTTAGCCGTCTGATCATAAAATTCTTTATCGTTTTCTATAATCCCAAGGATAAAAATCTAAACTGCTTAACATGGCCTACAAAGCTCCCTGGTATCTGACCTCTATCTGTGTGTTCAGCCTCATCTCACAGCATTTCCTTTGCATATTCCCTAGTCTTCAGACAAGCTGTACTGATTGTACTTTCCAGAGCACCTCCCACACATTGTCCATTCTTCCTTGCCTTGTTATGTGCTGATCCTTTGGGTTGAAACTTCCATTTCTTTTTCTTTTTAAATACTTTTTATTTTGAACTAATTTTAGGCTTACAGAAAAGTTGCAAAAATAGTATAGAAAGTTCTTGTAAACTCCTTATCCATGTTACCGCTGTTCCCCTGTCATCATCTTCTATAACTAGAGAACAGTGATCAACACCAGGGAATTAACATTTGATACAATGCTTGCAACTAAATGACAGACCTTATCTGAAACTTCCATTTCTCAGTCTTTCGCTTGCTTGTTTCTCAAGACTGCTCAGACATCTTCTCCTGGAAGGCTTCCCTAGTCCCCTTGGCCCTTCTTTCCCCTCATTCCCTAAACACACATAACGTGCCAAGTGCTTCTCTTCATGGCAGTTCCACGTTGCAGTTGTTTGGTTATGAGGGCTGAGGTCCTGGAGGGCAGAGATTGGTTCTAACTGATCTGGAGTCCTGCCTGACAAGAAGGCGCTTACTCCGTGTCCCTTGAGTGACTGAAAAAAGCAGTGCCCAAGGGATCGCGGAGCAGCAGGTGCTGGGGGAGCCATCAAGGACCGGTCATCGTCCGGGTACTATCCAAGCCAACTACCCAGTTGGGGCAAAAAATGAGCTAGACTTCTCGCTGTCTGCCCTCTTTAGGGCTTGTTTTGCCACGGGTCCCGCCCACTTGCTGGCTCCTCCCCTCAGACATACCCTCTGGTGTTAGCCCCACCCCCTCCACGCCCCCTCTCCCACTGTAAGCACCGCCAGGCCTCTTGGCCCCGCCCCTACCACGTTAGCCTCTCTTCGGTCCCAGGTCTCTCCTACGCTCCGCCTTCTGGTCTTTCCCGGCCTCTTTAAGTCGCGTCGCTCTTAAGGACCCGCCTTCTGCCCTCTGGTTCGACCTTTCCTCCTCAGGCTCCGCCCCCTACCGCGGGCCTCCACCTCCCCAGAGGTCTTCCCCTATGACACGCCGGAGTCCTTCAGAAGGGCGGGGTTTGCAGCGCGAGGGGGTGGAACCTGGGGGAAGAGGCGGTACTCCTTGCTCGGAATGCCGTCGGCGACCCCTCCCCTGCGCTCGGCCGTTGCCAGGAGACAGGCATCGACGCTCGGGCTTTGGCCCGGCCCAGCCAATGAGCTGGCACGCCACTGCCCAGCGGTGCGTCGCTGGGCGGTTACGTGTGGTGCGCGGGGGCGCGGGTTGCGTGTGGCGCGGGGCGGGGCGCGGCTGGTGCGCCTGAGGAGCGATGGCGGCGGCCTGAGCTCACCTAGCACCGCGGTGGCAATCGGGCCTGGTCAGGGTCGGGGTTCTGTGAGTGAACAGTAGGTACGGGCCGGAGGGTCCGGAGAGGCGCATGAGAGGGGACAAGGAGCTGGGGAATGACGGCATCGGGTTTGGTGACTGTCCTGGTTGTGAGGGGACAGGGTGAGGGGCTGGCATGTGGTGAGGGGCCGGGTGTGAGTGTCTCAGGTAGGGGAGCAGGGAGAGAGCCTCGGGGTGAGTGAGCAAGCAAGGAGCTGGCTAGCATGAGGGGCTGGGATGTTTTCTGAGGGTCAAGTGGAAGGGACTTTTGAACACTATTTCCCGAGGGGCTGGGGCTCCTGTAGGCAGGGGTGAGGGACAGCCCTGGGACCAGAGTGAGGGGCTGAGGCCTGTGCGGGGAGGAGGAGAGGATAGGGCAGAGGCTGGAGCATGCAGGCTGGTGGTGAATTGGGAGGGGGTTGAGGGCACGGCATGCAGGAAGGAATGAGTGTTGTGAGACTTGGGTAAAGGTGAGGTTGATTCTGAAGTCTCCTTAATGATGTGTCCTGCCCAGCGACAGCAATAGTTTTAGATTGAGTAGGACAGCTTGGGTGAAAGTGTTGTGCACTTGGCTCTTCTGCTCCATGGGCTTTACACATTTTGGAGTACCAAAAAATGAAGGCGTCATGGGCAATAGTAACAATGGCAATGAAAATTATTTTTGAGGCTTAGTCTTCAATGAAGTTATCACTGGAATCCTTGTTCCCTTAAGTTCCTCTTTGGGACTGCAAACTTGAAGATGGTCCTTCTTATGGAGATTTTTTGGCTGTGACTGCCTATGTTTGTCTTTTCTCCACCTGCTTCTGGGCATCTTACTCCCTTGCTGTTCCTTACCTGTGCTGAGCTGTGGGGCGTTAAATGGTTGCTATCTATATTGGACTAACCACTGTCAATTATTAATTCTGCTTTCATGGATATTATATAATTTGTTACATACAACGCTGTGTTTAGACTTCCAAACAGGATGACTTTGCTCTCATTTTCTTACAGTTAAATAAAAAAACCCCACTAATTTATGTAGAACAAACTACTTATATTTAAAATATACATGTTTGATGAGTTTTGACGTATGTTTACATCTCTGACACCATCACTACTTTCAAGATACTGAACATTTCTATGACCCCCAAAAGTTTTCTCCTATTAATTTACAATTCATTCCATTGGGTTCACTTTATTAGCATTTTACAGGTCCCCTTTTCCCCGTCAACTCACATGCACGTGAAAATTTGGGATGTTCTAGGAAGCTGGGTTAGCACTTAGTGATAATGGTCCCTTTCACACCACTACAATTTTCTCTTTACTGATAGTCTGCCACAGAGCAGATACCTTCCCCAACCTCAGAAAGAGGTAGACCTTCCCTATCAAGATCATTCTCTGAGAATTAGGGGCAGCCCAATTCTCCATTCTGGTTTAGAGTCTGAACCTTAGAACCAACTTTCTCTGTCCTATGGTATGTTTTTATTGTTTCTCTCTGGAAGCCAAACCAACTTTCATGCTGGTGGATCCCTTGACAATCTGCCCAGAGGGTCAGAACCCTATAGAACTTACACATATAATGAAAGGGTTTAGAGCAGTGATTCCTAAACATTGGGCCAAGGACAGTACCAAGCCATGATAAAGTTTTCATCTATTCCAGGTGTAAGGAGAGAAAGAAGATATGGAACATCAGGTTTTCATAAAGATAAAATTCTTAGATTATCATTCCTATCCTTTGGTGTTAAAGTGCTCTGTCACTGAAGAAGGAATGGTGACAGTGGATGATGGGTTTTAAAAAAACTGATCTATTTGCTAAAATAAAAAGTAACAGTCCTATTTAGAATTTTTTAAAATCTATTTTTACTGGCTCTTGAAATCCAGAAATTTAGAGTGATGATGGTGTGGTTGCTGTGTTATTGAGGAAACGTGTTAATACAGTAATTCTACTATATAACTTCTGACATCTAAACAGCATTAATGCATGAGATAGCAATCTCAAATTTTACTGGATTTACATAGATACTTTGTGAAGTATGCAAGGGCAGGAATTCATATTTTATAGTTGAGGAATCAAATTCAGAAGCTAGAGATCACATAGTGATAAAATAGCAAAGCTGGACCCCAAATTATGTCTTCTGAGAGTGACTTGGGAAAATAAAAATTTTAACAGAGAATGAAGGTGTTGTGGAGTAAAAAGCATGTGATGGATAGGAAGGTTGTGATGACATGGAGGACATGATACTGGCAAAAACCTTTTTTTAATGATTTATAATTGTTCTGTCTACAAAAGGTATTAAAGAGACTGTTAGAGTGACATAGGTTTGAAGATTCTGTTTATTAATGTTGCAAAGGCATAGGAACAGGTGTGTATAATGCCTGGATCACACTGTGATAATGATAGGGTGAGTCAAATCCCATGTTCAGAGGGTTCTTAGGGACTGTCCAAATTCTTGGTTATTCTAAAGGAAGCACTGGGTTTGGTAAGCTTATTGCTTGCTATACTGAACTCTTTGTTGAATAGTAGTGCATTAAATATGATGGATTTTGCCTTGTGCTACATAGCTGAGTAGATCTGAGAAGATGAGACATAGATGAGGATGACAATGTAGAGACAGAAACATGTTCACGGTGCTGTATATAACCATTTATTCCACATCTGCTTTGTGCCAGGCAATCTGCTAAGTGCTGAGAGGACAAATTCATTCATTCATATATTAATTTATTTATTCATTCAGCAAATGCTTCTTCAACATGTAGCCTGCCCTCGAGATGCTCACATTTTAGGAGATAGCAAGATAAATAAGATGTGGTCCCCTGAGGTCTCAAGGAATTCTCAGTCTGGTTGGGAAAGATAGACAAACGAAAAGATAATTTCAATTTAGAGAGAGAATGTGAAATATAAAGATAAATCATCTTGAGGTGATTACTTCTCCGTAACCTAGTCTCAGTCTCTCTATGTTCCAGTCATATCTATGCAGTGACCTACTATATCTCTACAAGCCTGGCAAAGTTAACATGTCCGAAACAGAACTCATTGAGTCTTTGCTCTGAAAGCCTGCTTTTGCACCATATGCTGTGTATCAGTCCAGGCAAGGACTTCAGTATCATCTTCTATTCTTTCTGCTCCTTCCTGCCCCCCACCCCCAAATCTATGTAGTCAGTCATTAAAATCTTAATCCTTTTCCCTCTAAATTATCTCTGTCCTTTTCATCTCCATTGCTACATCTTCACTGTTAAGGCTTTAGTTTACTTCCTTCTCATCTCTCATCTGGATTTTTTCTCCTCCGACAGTCTCCTGCCTTCAGACTTGCTCTTTTCTAGCCCGTCCCTGGACTGATCTTTCTAAAAATACAAATTTGATCATGGAATTCCTCTGCTTAAAAACTTTTGGCTCTTTGTATTCTGTAGGACAACATCCAAGTTCCTTAATATGGCATCATTTGGCCTCGACTCACCTCTCCAGCTTCATCTCCTGCCACTCTCTACTTTGTTCTAGCTTGAATAAATTGTTCACATTCCCTAACAAATGTTACTCTTTTGAACCTTGAAATCTTTGTAATAGCTGCTTCCTCTACTGGGAATGCCTTCTCTTCTCTGCCCAATGAACTTTCCTCATCCATTAGGATCTAGTTCAGTTTCACCTCCTCTTTGACTTCTTTGTTACCCTCCTGCAAGAGGGGTGGAGATAGCTGCTTGTGACATGGGGATTTACTGCTGTAAAGGGGAGTCATGCTGTGAGGTACAGGGGCTCTGCTGGGGTCAGGATGGGAGCCCCCTGCACGATGCAGAGGTGGTCCTGGGGAGGGGGGAAGTGAGGTGGGACCAGATACTCATATCCCGTTTGTCTTACACGTGCAGGCTGAGAGGCAGACAAGCAGGGAGGATATGTGTAAGCTGAGCTCTAGACTCTAGGCTTCTGTGAGGTGGGGTGTTTGTTTTCTTCCCTTTTGTATTCCTATGAGGTTTTAATTGGATCTTTCTACTTTCAGTATCTAGGGTAACAGCCCATCCCTGCCTCTTACGCTATTAAGAGGAAGAGCCATTGTAGGGGGAGAGAAACTCAGAACCTCACTGACCCGTTCTTAGAAGGTTGGTCTCTCTCTGTCTGCTGTAGGTGTTGCAGGTGTATCCCTGCCCCCAGCTCCCGCTCTCTTTGCCTCTCCCAGGGCAAAGGTTCCTAAGTGAGGCTGAGCCACTTCCTGCCTTGTGCCTGCTGTTCTGAGGTTGGTGGACACCCTTGCTGAGTGTGCCCATAAGGCCGTATTTTGGGCCCTACGGTGAGTGCCTGACCTTGGCCATTTGGGGTCTGAAGGATCAGCTCCTTTTTTCCCTGTGGCTGAGCATGTAGGTAAACTTAGGAAGAGGGGTCTACTTTTTTCTAGACTTTGCTATGGGAGGAAAGGGCCCAGTAAGAGTGGTGATTTCACTCTCTTCTTTGTCTTGTTCTGAACTTTTCAGGGTTAACAGGGAGCAAGGGAGTCTTACACAGGTGACAGGGACACCAATCTATGGCTTTCTTTTATGTTTTTGCAGTGTGTGAAAAGGGCCCAGGTTAAGTGTTGGCTTTCAGGTTCTGAGACACTGATTTCAGTGGGTCTTTTCTCTTTGAGGTCTTTGAAAAGACATGAGGGTGGGGTGGGGAGGGAAAATGCTGGAGGCCACTTCCCCCTGGGTCTGTGAGCAGTGCCCTTTGTCAGTCAAGCAGAGGACCAGGAATAGGCACCCCAGGTAAATCGCAAGGTAGGAGCTGTTTGTTAGTCTTTGGAATTGAGTTCCAGAGGCTGGAGGCAGTTTAGTTTTGAACACGTTAAGGCCTTACTTTGCTGAGGCTGGATGCTTGGCCCTTCTTCATCTCCCTTGGGGTATGTGGTTGAGGTGGTGAGGATGGACATGTCAGAGCACGTTAGATCTCTCCCCTCTGTTGGAGATGAGGGCACCTTGGTCAGACAGGGTCAGGAGACAGAAAGGGGAAGGAAAATGTCACTTATAGAGCACCTGCGCTTTGTGCCTGGGCTGCTCCATAAGTTATCTTATTTAAGTCTTAAAGCAACAACAGTATATATTTCATCAGAAATTTATAAACGAGGAAACAGGCTCCAATGTATGAAGTGATTTATTTAACGGAGGACTGTGATTCAAACCTTTGTTTGAGGAACGCCACAGCTCATGCTTTATTTACTTCCTTGTATTACTCTTGCTTGACCTTAGGGCCCCTGTTTGTTTTCAGTCCTCAAATGAAGTATGTTTGAGAAAGCATTCAGTCACCAGTAGACCTCTTGTATCACTTAGGGTCTTTGAAGGTAGCAAGCAGATGGCACAAATTAAGTTTGGGAAAATTTAATAGTAAAGGGACTATATTTACAAATTAGTGGGCAAATGAGTTTAAGGAAACCAACAAGGAATGGTACGGTGTCCCAGGGCTAAGGACAGTGACGGGTCTAGTAGCAGGCGAGATTTCTCATCAGTAATCTCCACTATTGGCTTTGCCTGCCTGAGCCCACACCTTCTTGGGACCTGAAGTACTAGGGCAGATGGGTAAGTGCCTTTTCCAGTGCTCCCTGCTGGTGACGGCCACTAGTCTGTGTGACTGTGTTTGATGGTTTCTAGGAAACCCTGTGTGGGATGTATGCGAGCATCCACTCCATGGCTCTTCCACCTTCTTGCCCTGACCGTGAATCTCTTGGGGCGTGGTTGGGGAGAGGGTGGGTGGGTGGGGGTGGTAGTAGCTATTAGCTTCCGTCTTCCAGTTTTCAGATTTACCTGAAGTGGCACCCGTCCTCTCTGTTTTACTATTTCCTTCTTTCTCAGAGGAAGTGGTATACTTCTGTTTCTCAGACTAATCCTATACCTGTTTTTTCTGTCACTTTGCCCATTGTATTTATCCGTAACCTATTATCTTCTTCGGATTCCTTTTCCTCACTTGACAGACACCTCTGAGGCTCCCCATCCGACCGACTAAAACTGACTGACTGTCAGTCACTTTTCATTGTAGTTTATCTTTCTGTAGACTATACACTATACACTATGGGTAACCTTCAGTTTCTTGAAACTTCGTTTTCTTGATTTCTAGATTATCATCATCTCTTGGATTTCTCCTTCCATTCCTGGCTATGCTCACAAGTCTTTTTTTTTTAAAGACTCCTCTTTCTTTGCTTTCCTAAGTCCTAGTTTTTCCCAGGATGTCACCCTTGGCTCCTTTCAGGATCTGCTGATCGCTTTGGATGATTCCATCCACTTCTATAGCTTCATCCACCACGTATCAGCTAGTGACTCCTAGTCTTGATTTTACTTACCCTTGAGCTCAAGTATAATATTTCTCTTGCTTTCCGGACGTCATGGTTTTCCCATAGGTGTCTCAAAACATAACACATCCAAAACTGTACTCATCCTGTTTTCTAAAACACAGTTCCTTTGTTATGTGTTCCTCGTCTGTTAATGGAGTTATCTTTTACTGAGTCTCTTATGCTTCATGTTAGGGGCTTCTCTTATCCTCCCTTCATTTGGTAGGTCTGATTGCTTCTACTTCATAATTAAGTTAAATCTGGAGGCAGGTTATCTGTATTTGTATCTCATTCTTGCCACTTTCTAGCTGGCTAACTTGGACAATTTATTTAACTTTTCTAGGCTTTGATTTCCTCATGTGTAGAATGGAGATAATAATACATCTAGCATTTTTAGTAGGCTTAAATGAGCTACTCCATGTGGTGCTTAGAATGGAGCCTGGCACATAGTAGTGCTCAATATATGTTAGCTATTATAAGTTTTAAATTCAGCATTTGGTTCCACAGACATATTTGAAGGCCAGGTGCTGTGTTGGCACTGGGATTTCAAAGAAGAGTGGATGCTGTGGTCCCTTTTGTCAGGGAGCTTGCTATTAGTGATAGGTGTAAACAATTTCATTACCACATGGGACATGCTAAGATTGAGGTGAATCTAAAATTTATCTTTTCTTTTCTAACTCTGCTCTTAACCACTTTAGTTCATGCCATCGTGTCCTTGTTTAAGAACATCCTTTGTCTCAATAGATAAAACTCAAATTCCTAGCATGATATTTGATGATATTTATAACCTTCACCCATGTTTCCCCTTCCACTCAGTATTGTATCTCTCTTCTCTAAATAGTCTGTGATGAAGCCACACCAACCTTGCAACTGTTCTTCAGATTTGCCATGCTGTTTCACAGCGCTGTGTTTTTGCACATACTGTTTTTTAAAACATTTTTTAAAATTGAAATATAGTTGATTTACAATGTTGTGTTAGTTTCTAGTGTACAGCACAGTGATTCAGTTACACATATATATCTTCTTCATATTCTTTTTCATTATAGCTTATTATAAGATACTGAATGTAGTTCCCTGGACATACTGTTTTTAATATGAAGAAGGCATTTCCCTCTGCACTTTGTGGCCCGTATCTTGTTAAAGATTTTAGTCAGATATCACTTCTTTTCTGGAATCCTCTTATAGTCTCCCAGGTAGAATTAGTTGCTTTCCTTTGTGCTCCCATGACATTTTTGTAAATACCTCTGTTTATAATATTTATTGGCATTTTTCTTTATGCTCCCTCCAACTGTTTTTATCCATTGTTTGTTTCCAGTGCTTACTTAGCACAGTGTGGTGTACATTGAGCTGATGGATGAGAAAGCCCTGCCTGCTGCTTAGGACTGGCCCCACCCTTTATAAGACTGTCTTTTGTTCTCCATAAAGTTTCCTTAAGCATAGCTACTACCTTCCTTTAGTTTAGCGAGCAGATAATGGTGAGAGAGAGTAAATCTGGGTAGAAGGGGATGGTGCTTAATATAGCCGGAGGGCAAAGTATGGGGCTTTTGCCAGGTCTCCCAGTTCCTTTAGCCCTTGTTGAGTATAAAGAGGAAGGACAACTGAACCCCGCCTTTCCTCTGAAGTTTCCATTACTTGTGAGGTATCGTGGAGAGACAGTCCTGCTGAGGGGGTGGTAGATGTGAGGAAGAAGGAACTGTGAGCCCGGGCTGAGTTCAACAGCTCTTTTGGTGCTTTTCTCCTTTCTCTAGTGAGGATGTCATGTCATGGCCCCAGGAGTGAGTGTCCGATGCATCTGACAGGAGAGGGTATGTGTGTGTTCATGGGAGGGTATCCATGTGTTCTTTGCTAGAATGAAAATTCTTTTTTGAGTGGCTCTGAATTTTCACGTCTTGAGAGTATTCAGCAAATTAAAGGTCTGTTTGTCTGTTTCCTACTGGGTGGGCTTTTAGGGAGGGACCTGCAATAGATAGAAAAAAATTTCTTCCTTGTTGATCCCAGAGGGCTGGAGTCAGATCAAGACTGGATTTCAGATCGTTCATTTGTTTGTTCGTTCATTTGTTCATTCACTGAAGCATCCATACACTCAGCAAATATTTATTGAGTCCTTAGGCACTGCTCTTGGTACTGGGGATACAACAGTAAACAAAACAGAGGCGCCTTGTCCTCAACAAGCTTACACTGTAGTGGGGAAGATAGTCAAATAAATAAGCAGATAAATATTTTTAGATAGTGAAAATACTGCTGAAAAGAAACTAGGATTAGGAAGCTAGAGAGTGAAGGTGGGCAGATGTGCTATTTAGGTAGAATTGTTAAATATGTCCTCTCTGAGGAGATGGCATTTGAAGAGAACTGAAGGATGTGAACAGTGTGAGGATCAGGAAAGAGCACGGTGGACAGAGGGAAGAGGAAGTGTTCAGGAAGGCCTGAATGAGTGAGGCCTGAGTGCGGACCGGCTCGTGCAGATTACGTAGTTCCCTGGAGGCCAGCGTAAAGGATTTGGATTGTTACCAGTGTGATAGGGAACCACTGGAGGGTATTCAGCAGAGGAGGAATGTAGTATAATTTATGTTTTAAAAATATCACTCTGGTGGTTGTGTGGAGAGTAGACTCTCGGAGTTGGGGAGGGGGAAGCTGGAAGCATGGGAGACCAGATTAGAAGTTATTGCAACAGTGAGACTTGTTTTGAGGGTATAGACAATAGGTTGATGAACTGGTTATTGGAAGTACAGAAAAGAGGAAAGAAGGCTGATGCCCAGGTGAGCAAGTAGGTGAATATTGCTATCATTTATTAAGATGGAGAAGGCTAGGGTAGGGGGGGTAACAGTTTGGTATTGGAATGAATTCTGTTTTAGACATGTTGAGTTTAAGGTGCTATGAGTGTGCACGTATGTGTGGAGTTTTCAGTGGAGTGGTGGTTCTGCGTTCTTCCTGCTGTGGGTGGAGAGAAGCAAACTTCTGTTAACCTCTTTTCCCTTTCTCTTTGAATTAGATTTGTAGGTCTGGATTGGGCAGTGACCTCTGGGCTCACTACTCCAGCCTGGTGCATCTTTTGGCTCCATGGACAGCTGCTGGCTCCTACAGACCGGATGAAGCAGACTAGAGACACAAGTGGAAAAAGCCTCCAACTGGCATATTCTCAGAGTGTGGCCCTCTGGCCGCTGGCCCTGCCCAGCCTGCTTCATGGAGAGGATGAACTGGCTGAGCAGACTGGCCTCCCGGGCCCCTGGGCACCGTGTACCACAAGGGGCCAGTCTGCAGACCCCTGTCATGGCTGACCCTGAGACCTGCCTCATGGTCTTCAAGAATCACTGGTCCCAGGTAGGAGACTGTATGCTAAAGGGCCCAGTCTACTGACTGCCCGAGTCCTTCTAACCTTCTCTGTTCTCTCACCATGCCACCTAGTCACCTTATCATCTTAGATTCCTTCTCGCTGTCCTGTTTCCACAGGTGGTGCGAATCCTGGAGCGGCAAGGCCCTCGGGCAGCGCCTGGGGGCGCAGATGATCTCAGTGCTGTGCGAAACCACACTTACCAGATGCTGACCCTGTTGGCAGAGGATCGTGCAGTCCCCTCAGCCCCCTCAGCTCCTGGGCCCCTGCTGGAGTTTGCTCTGCGCGAGGATCTGCTCACCCGTGTATTGGCCTGGCAGCTTCAGTGGGATGAGCTTGGAGATGGGGTTGAGGAACGGCGGGCTGAGCAACTGAAACTATTTGAGATGCTAGTGAGCGAAGCTCGCCAGCCACTGTTGCGGCATGGTCCAGTTCGTGAGGCTCTGCTGATCTTGCTGGACGCCTGTGGCCGCCCTGTGCCCAGTAACCCAGCACTGGATGAAGGCCTGGTGCTACTTCTCAGCCAGCTGTGCGTGTGTCTGGCCCGGGAGCCCTCATTGCTCGAGTTCTTCCTGCAGCCACCTCCTGAGCCCGGAGCTGCTCCCCGTCTTCTCCTCTTTTCTCGCCTTGTCCCCTTCGTCCATCGAGAGGGCACCCTAGGCCAGCAGGCCCGTGACTCCCTACTCCTGCTCATGGCTCTGTCAGCTGGGAGCCCCACTGTGGGCCGCTATATTGCAGATCACTCTTACTTCTGCCCGGTCAGCACCTCCTGGGATGGGGGGTAGGGTATGGCGTGCAGACACTGGGCAGCACCTTGCTGTGCAGGAGATGGGGAGGGGCTATGTACCAGGGTCTTCTCTTTCAAGAAGTAGCCCCTCAGGTTTGAAAGCAGTGCCTGGAGTTGGGGTGGGGATGAACCATGGGCTTATGTGTATAAGGCAGGTATGAAGGCTCTTCATGGGCCAGCGTTCCACATGATGTCTTGGCACCTTGGGTAACTAAATACCTGCTGGTAATAGCTCTTCCCTCTACTCTCATAAAGACTGAGTTAATAGTTCTCTGTTCCCCCTTTTTATATGGTCTGAGCCTTTGGTAACGTGTCCTTGGGGATGGCCCCCAGGTGCTGGCCACAGGGCTGAGTGCCCTGTACTCTTCACTGCCCCGAAAGATTGAAGTTCCAGGTGATGACTGGCACTGCCTGCGACGGGAGGACTGGCTGGGAGTGCCAGCCCTTGCGCTCTTCATGAGTTCCCTAGAGTTCTGCAATGCAGTCATTCAGGTGGGATTGGGGTTCCCAGGAAGGCTGGGCCTTGGTCATTCTGGGGAGATGGGTGGGAGGGGGCGCATTCCCCAGAGTTCTGGTTTTCTGCCATCTGGGAGATAGGGTACCTACGCGTACTATACCATTCTACTCCCTTCCAGACAGTGGTCCCCTTCAAAATCCTCCACCCTCTCTCTTCCACCCCTACAGGTGGCTCACCCCCTGGTGCAAAAGCAGCTGGTTGATTATATCCATAATGGGTTCCTGGTGCCTGTCATGGGCCCTGCCCTGCACAAGGTGAGAGTCATGGATGGAAGGCAGATTAAGGGATTAATTAGGCTGAGGGATGGTCCCCTCAATGCCAGGATCAATGTGGGAGGCTGTGGGGCATGTACTTCTCCCTTTTTCCCTGTCTGCTCCTAGTTACCTTGTTAGAACTTAGGGAAAGTGGCTCAGTGTATATGTGGGGAAGCCCTAAATTTCCAAACTTTCCCTTCCCTTGGTCCAGACCTCTGTGGAGGAGATGATCGCCAGTACCGCCTATCTGGAACTTTTCCTACGGAGTATCTCAGAGCCTGCCTTGCTCCGTACCTTCCTGCGATTCCTGCTGTTACACCGGCATGACACCCACACCATCCTTGACACCCTTGTTGCCCGTATTGGCAGCAACTCCCGGGTATGGCCCCTACCTCTGCCCTGGCTTACCTGGGTGAGCCATCTTCTCTCTCTGACCTTTGTTCTGGGAGGGTGTTCCTGCCCTTCTTTGGCCTTTGTCTCCAGCAATTACTTCAGAGTTAGGTGGCATTTTCTTTCTAGTGTTAAACTTAACTGTTTTGGGTACAATTTTAATGTGCCTACTTGCTTTTATAATACATGAATCACACAGTCACCTTTCCTGGATCTCTTTGGCTGCTCATCGGGGCTACATGTTTTGCATCTGTGCGACACTTGTAATGTAGCATTGGCCTGGGGTTCTCTCTAGCTGTGTAGCGCTCTGTGGCTTGCTGTGGGTGACCTGAGATCTCTTCTTCACATTTTGTGTCTGCTCTGATACGTGGTCCAGGTGCTACTAGTATTTTTACCTTCTCTTCCCTTTGGATTTGCTGCATTTGAGCTGCTGTAACTTGGGGTACCCATCCGCACACCTTCCAATTACATTCCTTCCTCCTGAGCATTTTTACTGAATGTTCACTATGTGTCATACTGTTCTCTGGTACTGAGGATATGATGGGAAACAGTAGTTGCTGACTGCATGGAGCTTCCTTCACAGAGGAAGTAGATAAGCAAGCATATAACTAGAATAATTGAAAGTTGTTATGAAAAAACCAGCAGGGTGCTTAGAAAACCATAGGGTGGTCAAAAAGCCTCTCTGAGGTGGTGACATTGGTAGAGACCTAAAGGTCGTGAGGGAGTTAGCCTGTTGAAGAGCAAGTGGAAGAACAGTCTAGGCAGAGGGAGCAGTGCACTCAAAGGACGTCAATGGGGGACGAGCTTAATGTGTTTGAAGAAATGAAGACCAGTGTGACTGGAGGTGTAGTGAGCAGAGGGGAGAATGAAAGGGAGGTGAGATTCAGATCATGCGTGGCTTGTGGACCATGGTAAGTTTGGATTTTTACCAATAAAAATGTATATAAAATAGGAGTAAATTGTTTCTAAGTAGTAAGTCTTTCTTAGGGCAATAAAGCCTTAGTTTAGCCATGGAATTTATGGCATTTATTCTGGCTCTGGCACCATTTTTGTTTCCTTCTTTTCTTACAAATAATTGAGGTTCTCTGGGTCCTTGTGTTAAAAATAGAAGTTCTTGGATCACTGAGGATTCGAGAAAACTGCTCTAGATAATTGAGGAACCTAGCTGTAGGGTTCCAGATAGGTGAGGCTCTGAAAGAGCTATGATTTGTATAGTTGAGGTTTCTGAATAGCTGAGTCAGGGTATATATGAGATACTGTAGACTCACTCTGACTTGACCAATGTTTCTGAACTAAGTGTACACTTTAAAATTTGAAAATAACAACTGCAACAACAAATTCTAAGCTCTGCCTTAGATCTCTTGAGTTACAATCTTTGGGAGTAGGTCCAAGGCATATGTGCTTTTACGGTGTTCCAAAATGTGATATGATACATGCCTTGGATTAAGAATTTTGGTGTAAACCAATAGGAAGTAGGTGTCAAAGTTTTAATTTTACGAAACTAAAATTTTAATTCTCATCATGCTGAAGTCAGACCATGGTCTTAAATCTGGCCTCTTGGAATGTCCTGTTTGTGTTTCAGGAACATTGATTTCCTTCTTAGGGTTGATTTTTTTTTTCCCCTTCTGCTGGGCTCTGTCCATCTTGTTTTTGTCTTAATCTTATCCTGACTTCTTTGATTTTCCCTTATTGTGTAGTTTTTATTTCTGTTAGTGTCACATTTGGTCCTCTGGTCTCAGGAGCCTTTCATGTTCCTGGGGTATTTCTTCTTTGTTCCCGGTTCTTAGAGGAGCCAGGTCTCTTCTGATTTCAGGATGCCATGGTAAACATGCAGATGCTTTCCTTTCCCCTGTTTGGTCCTTTTAAGCTGGATTCTGTTGGCCTGTGTAACTGCTGTAGCCTGTCTTTTGTGGCTTCGGGTGAATCATGTTGGGCACCCAGTCTGAGTGCCTGAGTATCTGTATTACTTTCCTATTGCTGTTATAACAAATTGCTATAAACATAGTA
The DNA here is from genome assembly GCF_048564905.1 of Vicugna pacos. Lineage (NCBI taxonomy): Eukaryota > Metazoa > Chordata > Mammalia > Artiodactyla > Camelidae > Vicugna > Vicugna pacos. The sequence goes on along the minus strand of NC_132996.1, from coordinate 30,367,606 downwards.
GCTTAAAACAACATAGATTTATTATCTTACAGTTCTGTAAGTCACATATCTGATATGGACCTCACTCCGCTAGAATCAGTGTCATCAGGGCTGTGTCCTTTCTTGAGGCTCTAAGAGAAAATCTGTTTCCTTGCTCAGTTGGGTCATTGGTGGAACTTATTTCATTGTAGTTACAGGACTGAGATTCCTGTTTTCTTGCTGGCTGTCAGCTGAGGACCATTCCCAGCTTCTAGAGTCCAACCAAATCCTTGGCCTGTGACCCCTTCTTCCATCTTTAGAGCCATCAGTGGATGATCAAGCCCCTCGCATGCTTCAAATCTCTCATCCTTTTTGACCCATCTGGAAGAGGTTTTCTGCTTTTAAAGACTTACGTGATTTGATTGCACACCTGGATAATCCGGGATACTCTCTCCATCTCAAATTCCATAACCTTAATCATACCTGCAAAGTCCCTTCTGCCATGTAAGATGAAATATTTACAGGTTCTAGAGATTAGGACCTGGACGTCTGAGGCGGGCAGTTTTTCTGCCTATCACACAGCCGTGTAGTGAGTCTGAATGTATTCATTGTTAGTAAAATTGGTCATTTAGGATAAACCTCCTGAACATCCATCCTGTCCAAAATGTGAACTATCTCATCTCTTTTCTACTATGATTGGCTTTTACAGTTGTTTTGTAAATGACGTGCAGGTGGTGCCCTACACTAAGACCCAGTAGTTGTCTTCAGGGAGCTCCAGGCATACTTGCCACCAGGGAAGTATAGAGAAAGTGCTGTGGGGATTCAGAGGAGTGAGGGAGAGCCTACGTGTGCCTGTTCTCTTTTTACTTCTCAAAAACAAAAGATTTCCCCTGTACTGGACCCACCTTATTTTTTCCTTTTCCCGTCAGCTGCCCTTGAACTTTTCTTTATCCTACCATCTGAGAAATACAGTGGTGTTGGAGAGGTGACTCAGATTCCATGTTCACAGCCCCGCCCACTTCCCAGCTGGGATTCTTCCAGGTTCCCTCTGGTTTCTCGTTGGTAGGCCTTCAGTTACTGTGCTGCTACAGTCTGCAGACAGGCATTCGCTTAGCTATCCTGCTGCTGTTGTCTCCTGTTAGTCGTTCATTCAGTCCCACTATTTCCTGGGGTCTCTTCGTCGGTATTCATTCCATTTAAGTATTGTTGGAATCTCTGCTGCCAGGAATATGTAGCCAGAGAGTCTGCTGACATGTGGTGGTCTATAGAAATACATTGAATTTGACACATGGTTCATTCCTCTCTGTGAAGAATAAAGTCTTGCCCACGAAGATCATGTGATCATTTATTCACTATTTGAATGTTATGTGCCAGGCCCTGTGCATATTGTTGCTCCAGGAGTGATTGGTTGGGCCTAGGGTTGGGGGGTTCCCATTTGGTAAACATCTTGGAGGGTAGAGAGCTCTTATGGTGACTCCCTCCCTCCTCCCCCACCCCCCCAGCTCTGCATGGTCTCTCTGAGTCTCTTCAGGACCCTACTGAACCTCAGCTGTGAGGATGTCCTGCTGCAGCTGGTTCTCAGGTACCTGTGGGAGCAGGGCTGAGGGATGGCTGATCCGGAACCCTCAGGGCCCTTGTGCATTGCTGGGGCAATGGGTTGTATTGGGGTTGCTCATGTGTTTCTTCCTGAAGCCTGGCTTAGCCATGTAGTTCTACTGATGTTCTCCCAAGCCCTGTCCTTCCTTCCTGATCTACCCTGTGTCCCTTTTCTGCTGCCTTTCCCAGGTATCTTGTCCCATGTAACCATGTGATGCTGAGCCAGAAACCAGCTGTGCGTGATGTGGACCTATATGGACGAGCAGCAGACAAGTTTCTCTCTCTAATCCCACGCTGTTGTCGGCACCGTGCCTCCAGCCCACCCTGTCCAGAGCATGCCTCATGGGCACGAGGTGGGCCTAGCAGAGAGGCAGGGAGAAGGGAGGACACGACGGGTATGGCCTGGGTTCTGGGAGAGCCTCGCAAGAAGTAGGGGCTAGGGTGGGAGGAGGGAGGTAACCATGAGGGGCATTCCATCTTTGGGGAGGTCCATGAGGGGTGTTGTAGGGTGGATCCTTAATTCCACCAGAGAAATTCAGCTTCTGAGCAAAGCTGTTCATCTTCTTCACTCCCGTCCTGGACTCTTCTGTTTCCATTGTTTCTTTGCTGTCAGTGGTGGTGAGAGGGGGTGGTAGGTGAGTAAAAGTAGGTTTGGAGGGTGGAGAGTCAGCTGTCTGAATAGGTCCCATGTTTCTGCCGCTTTGTTGTCTTCTCTCTTAGTTACCCTAGCTGTCTTATGCTTCCTCCCACACCTCTGTCTCTTGGATCCTTCTTACATTTTTTCCCCCCTGCAGGCCCTGGAAGCCCAAGTGTTGACTCCTCTTCTGCAGTGACAGTGCCCCGTCCCTCCACGCCATCTCGTCTGGCCCTCTTCCTGCGACAGCAGAGCCTGGGTGGCTCCGAGTCCCCAGCCCCAGCCCCTCGCTCACCAGGGCTTGCTGCATCCCCAGCCTCCAGCCCTGGCCGACGGCCCAGCCCCGCAGAGGAGCCTGGTGAGCTGGAAGACAATTACCTGGAGTATCTGCGTGAGGCGCGCCGTGGTGTGGACCACTGTGTCCAAGCCTGCCGTACCTGGTCTGCCCCCTATGATGGCGAGCGGCCCCCTCCTGAGCCCAGTCCCATTGGCTCCCGGACTAAGAAACGCAGCCTACTGCCTGAGGAGGACAGGGACAATGCGGGGGAAGGGGAGGAGGAAGAGCTGGGGAGTGGGGGGCTGGCTGGGGGTGGAAGAGAGGGCCCCGGCCACCTGCCCCCTCCCCAGCTCAATGGGGTGCCAGGACCGTGGCCTGAGGGGGCCAAGAAGGTTCGTCGGGTGCCACAGGAGGGAGCTGGGGGACTGCTAGAGGGCACCTCCGAGGGCATGGCAGGACTGGAGGGCTTTGGGCAGGAGCTCCGGGAGCTGGAGGTGGCATTGAGCAATGGGGGTGCTGGCTCAGAGCCCCCCCTAGAGCCTGCACTGCCTCTTGAGGAGGAGGAGGCCTACGAGAGCTTCACCTGTCCCCCTGAGCCCCCTGGCCCCTTCCTCAGCAGCCCTTTGCGGACTCTCAACCAGCTGCCAAGCCAGCCCTTCACTGGTAAGCTACTTAGCCTAGGCCTTCTCCTTTGTGTACCCTTTGCATGTTCTTGATGTGTTTGCGCTGGTTTCTGAGACCAGTTCTTGGCCATGTCATTCCTCTGTACTTGCCTAGCTCCTCATCCATTTTGCTTGGGTCCCCTCCAGATCCATATCATGTCATACTTGTGTCTCTGTGTCTGTCTGTACGTCTTCCATGCTTGTGCTGGTTCGAGTATTGACTTATGACTAAGCTTTGTATATCTGTCCTATGTGCATGTTCCTCCTCTTCCCCAGTCTGGCCATTTCCTGGGATGTGTGATCGGATTATTCTGTGTTTGGTGTTTCTGGTAAATCACAGCGATATATGTGGAAGGCATATGTGCTGTCCTGTATGTGAGGCACCTATAAACCATGCTGTTCCATGCTGTTCCCACCAGTCTACCTGTCTGGGTGTTGGGTCTCCTCTCAGTTCTTCAGTGAACCGGGGTCAGCTGTCTGGCGTTCTACCCCCTCCTCAGCTCTGGCCTCCTTCTTCTCAGCCTCTTCAAAGAAGGACTCAATTTCACGTTTCTCCTGTTCCCTATCCTTGTACCTTGTTACTTGCCATGACTTCTCAGTAAGGCTTTCTTAAGGGTTTATGGTTAGTAGTAAGAACTAAGCAGGTCGAGTAAAATACCTCTGTCTGGATAAATCGGATCAGTGAAATACATCTGTCAGGGCAAATGACAAAGCATGGCCCTGAGCCCCCTAGCTAAGTTCTTTTTGCCTCTTTGAAAGACTCTAGAACTCCAACTGGCCTGAGTGGTTGGGTTAACTGCTCTTTGTTTTTGTTTGAGAGCCAGCTTTACCCAGCCCAGCCCTCACGCTGGCTGGGCATTGGGGGGAGGGGGCACTTTTGGGAAGCAGTGTAGTGCTTTGGACTACACATACCTTGAGTTAGCATCCCATCTATGTCACTGATGCATGTAAATCACTTCCTTGTGATGCTGGTACGTTGTGAGAAGTCAGCACATGGTAGCTTTTTACTAGGATTATCATCTCTTGGATGCATGACAGATACAAGTTGGCCAAGGCAACCACCCATCTTCCTGTTGTTTGTAGTCAAGTTATCATGCCTTGATCAATACGTGTCCTAACTGGGCCTGGGATATGCTGCATCCTGCATGTACAGCATCAGACCTTCGGCTTGGGAGTCGTGACAACTCCCTCTTACAGACTGCGTGAAATATCTCTTTCCCTTTATTTAGCCTCTGCTCTCTCCTGCTGTATCTCATTAGAAGGCAGTGTGCTGGTTTTACCATGTTCTCGAAGCATTAATTAAAGCTCCCCCCTTTTTCTTCTTTGTAAACTCATCTGGGCCTTTTCTCTTACAAGAAAGTCCCAGGAAATGAGAAGGACCAAGTTATGGAATATCTTAGGACCCTGCTGAGCTAGAGTTGTTTAAGAGCTAAAGCTAGTCCTGTGCATAGGGAATGGAGAATGTTCTAGGATCTTTTTCAGGATTTGGTGTCCCTTGCTTGTCAGTGTTCTCCTGCCTCAAGTCATAGTGCAGTTCCTAGGCACACTCCCTTCTCCCACCAGACCCCTGAGCAGACAGGCTGTGATGGTTCCAGAGTCCTAGTGCTGGTGATCTACTCGGTTGAGGCTAGTTCTTCCAGAACATCATTCTCATCTCTTCTGTTATCTTCTTCCCGATTAAGGAGTCTTCCCTGAAACAGTGTTTGGCCCTGAACTAGGCTCCCTCTACTATAGATTCTGTTCCACTGTCTTGGCTCCTAGTTCCTTCACAGACCCGATCGCTCCTCTGACTTTAAGCCAGCCGATATCGTCACCTTCTTTGCCTTTGCTGCACTTGCTTCTTGCTTTCTTTCTGACCCAGGTCTAGCGTTATCCTCTGTCTCGTGTGTAACCTGATTTCTTCTTTTGGCCTAATTACTTTCTTACTTGTTCTTTCTTCACTTGTCCTCTTGAGTGAAGCTTTTTAAAAAACTGAGAAATATTATATAGCTTATAGTTATTAAATATTTATGATTTGTTAGATTTTGGCCTAAATGCTGTATATCAATACCTCTTTGATTCTCTTAATAACCTTATGAGGTGGGTATATTTTCTTCTTTTACCAAGTAGTAAACTATGCTTGGAGAGTTTTGATTCATCTAGTAACTTAACGGTAAACGGTAAAGCTAACATTTGAAAACTAGGTCTTTCTGATTCCAGAGCCTATGGTCTGCCCCTTCAGCTCAGATGTGTATAAAGCTGGCCTCTGGACCTCTTGTGGGTCCCTGTGGTATCTGCCATTTTATCTCCTCCAGAATAGGTGGTCACAGGATATTTAAACCTACCCGGAGACTGACATACAAATAATTTTCATCTGGTTGGTGGTGGGGGGTCTCTTGTTTTTGGGAGGAATGAGTGTGACGTGCATTGTGTTCAGGCCTTGTATCCTTGTGCCCACCCCCCAGGCCCCTTCATGGCTGTGCTCTTTGCCAAACTCGAGAACATGCTGCAGAACTCCGTCTATGTCAACTTCCTGCTGACGGGGCTGGTGGCCCAGCTGGCCTGTCACCCCCAGCCCCTGCTCCGCTCTTTCCTGCTCAACACCAACATGGTCTTCCAGCCCAGTGTCAAGTCCCTGCTGCAGGTGTGCCATGCATGCATGCATGGGTGCGTCCAGGCTCCATGGTGGGCCAGGCCCGCAGCTGGAGTGGCCGTGGGGGGGGGGCTGGAAACAAGACCAATGGACTAGAAGGGACTGTGTCAGTCTAGAGCCACCCAGAAATGTCATGAAGTTGTGCTTCATAGGTGCTGGGCTCTGTGAAGAATAAGATTGAGAGCTTTGCGGCCTCGCAGGAGGACTTCCCAGCATTGCTGTCCAAAGCCAAGAAGTACCTCATTGCCCGTGGCAAGTTGGATTGGACTGAGGGCCCTCCAGCAGGACCTGCCCCCCGCCGCTCTGATTCCCTAGGTGAGGCCTACCCTGCCACCCACTCCCTGTCTTCCATGGACAACTAATTAGCTTAGGTTCATTGAGTTCCTGTTAAAGTTGATGCCTTGTGCCAGGAACCGGGGAGTTGCAGAAAATGGAGTCTTGATTTTGTCCTCAGGCTTCTGGTCAGAGGATAAAACATAGTTCTGTCCACTAAGAGCCAAAGCAGTAGTATCAACAAAACTACTCTAGAAGTGGGGGACAGTCAAGGGAACAGAATCATCTCTAGGTTGAGATAGTGTTACAGCTTGGTAAAGGACATGGCATTTGACGTGGGTCTTGGGAGATGGGTAGGACTTGGGTAGGCAAAGGAGTGGGATGGCTTTATTCTTTTTTTTCAGGGAATAACATGAACTGTTAGTTGGAGCAGGGGATTTAGAAGGTGGTGAAACAGTTGGTAGTAAGACTGGAAAGGTTTGACCAGAGCAGAAGGTTCTCAGAGTAGAAGCTGAGCTGGATAGCAGTTACGAATTTTTAGGCAGAGAGAAACCACTGGGGGTTCTTAGATCTGGGAGTGGAGAGAGAAGTATGCCAGTTCATATGCTGGGTGTGTTGGAGCTAGGAGAAAATGGAGTTAGGAGAGCAATCGGGAGGCTTCTGTCATATTGCAGGTGTGACCTGTAAGGCTTGAATTAGAACCATGGAAATAGAAAGGAAGAATTTGATATGGTGGAAATGGGAAGGAAGTATTGGCAGAGTTTGATGAGTGGTTATGAAGTATAAGGAAGAAGGAAGAGTTAAATAAGGCTGTGAAGTTTTAAATCTATCTTTCATCAACAAGTATCTGCATACCTGCCAAGTGTACCAGGTGTTGTCTTTGGTACAGGGGGCTCGGGGAGGTACAAGATGAGATCTTTGCTTTCAAAGAGCTGATAATCTCTACAGTGGTTGGAGGGTTGTCATAACTGAAGGAGCAAAGTCTTAAAGGTGCTGGGAGTAAATGAGATCCAGAGCCCTAGGAAGGGATTGACATTGGACAGGAAAAGGTGGTTTTTTTACTTTCTTTGAGGCAGATGAGGAGAGATCAAAGGAGGAAATGATATGTACCAGTGAAGATTTGGGGTGTGGAGGGGAAGCTTAGGGAATTGAAGTCATACTTTATTTGCTAATCAGAGTAAGAGGCAAAAGTAATTGGCTGAGCAAGAGAGCAGAGGTGAGATGGGAGCTTAAGGAGAAAAGTGTATATAAGTTGGAAAGAGAGTACCAGAAGGGCTATTTGTATAGCTGTGAAGACCCAGCTGAAGTTCCTTAGTATGAGTTTCTCACAGTCCAGTACTGTGAGTATTTCCTGCTTCCACTGTCCTGGTACGTGTTCACTGTGGGGGGCCCGGGAATATAAAGACAAATAAGACAGAGTCCAAGCCCTTAAGCGCACAGATTAGTAAAAGCTGTAGAAAACATGAGAACAAGTTACTACAATGCGGGGCAGTAAAATGGGAAGTTAGTGGAGGGCAAGCTAGAGGAGGTTTCACCGAGAGGTGGGGGTGGGGAAATTAGGCCAAGGACGAAAGTAGTGGGGAGAGCAAAATTAAGGCAGAAGGGGCTACAGAAACGTGAAAAGAGCCTGAAGAGTCCCAGGAAGAGAAGGTGGGTGTGGAGCCAAAGCAGGGGGTGCTGTAGAAAGTTGTGAGAAGAGGGTGGAGAAAGTGTGTGAACCTGGTTGGTAGGGGCCCTGAATGCTAAATTTAATAGATCTTTCTAGCATGTCTCTGCAGCCAGTGTTAGAGGTTGAGAATAGGAACCATGTCATGATCTAGAGACTGGATACCTAGAGTTTAGGGCCTAGACCTTGGGCATAGATCCAGGCAGAAAATTAGAGGCGAGAAGGCAGTATTTTAAATGGTTCACTTGAGTCTAAGCTGATGTGAAGTTGTCTGGCCACACCTGGTGGGAAGGTGGCTTTGGCGGATATAGGAGAGGGATTGCTGGAAGGTAAAGTGCTGGCACAGGAGAGTGGGTCTTGGAGGAACAGTCGTGTGTGGCAGATCTGATAGTCACTGAACTATGGTTGTGTACGTGGCCCTGTGGGTACTGAAGGAGCAGAGGATGTGGGTCAGGTGTTACAGACAGGCGGGGGAGAGAGGAAGTGTTTGACCCTAATTCAGGAGGGTGCTGGGAAGCAAGAGGTAAGGGCATGTTACAGACTGAGGAGAAGGAGCTTGGCCATGGTAGAATGGTGATTGGAAAGGGAGGAGCATTAAGAGAATCCCTCGTGGTGAAGGGGCCTGGAGAAGGAGGGGGTCTTGTCTGGGGATGAACGGCTGAAGTGTTGACTGACTAAAGACTGAGCATGGTGGTTGGCTGGCGGGGAGGCTGGACAGAGGGAAGAAGGCTGGGCAGGCAGCACTTTGGTGTAGGTCCTAGTCGAGAAGTCCATGAACCTGGAGGGGTACGGGGAAGTCTCCTCTCCCAGGCCGGGCAGCGGGGGACTTTGCCTGACCCAGCACCTTCACGACACTCCTGTTTGTTCCCAGTGAAGAGTCGGAGGCCGTCCTTGGGGGAGCTGCTCCTGCGGCACGCACACAGTCCAACAAGGGCTCGGCAGGCGGCGCAGCTGGCTCTTCCGCCTGGGAGAGACGGCGCAGGACTTGGCCTAGGTGGGGGCTCCCCGGGGGCTTCAACGCCGGCCCTGCCCCACCGAGGCGGGGCCCCCGAGCGCCAAGGTGAGGCTCTGCGAGTCAAGAATGCTGTCTACTGTGCAGTCATTTTCCCTGAGTTTCTCAAGGAGCTGGCTGCCATCTCCCAGGCCCATGCTGTCACCTCGCCTTTCTTGTTGGATACTTCAGAGGAGGGATCTGGCCCTCCTGTCTCAGGCTTTGGGGCCCTCAATCCTTAACTTTCTTCCATGGACAATCAGGGCCTTGAGTGGCCTGGGCTGGGGGCCAGGGTGTAGGCTCCTTTTTATGTTTGGAGGCAGTGGCGAGAGGACTTTTTAATTTATTTCCGATGAATGTTTTCTGGAGAACTTGTTGCAATACGTATAAAAGGGAAATCTCTATTCTGTGCTCATTCTTCCTTCCCTCCCTTTTTCTGTGGGGCTGGGGCTCCAAGAAAGTTGTACATAGATTGGGAAGTGGTCAGGGTACTTTCTCTCTGGTGAGGACCAGATGCCAAGTTTCAAGGCACTTCTTACACCTTTAGAGGGCGAGGGGACATGAAACCTAGGGAAGAAATGTGGGCCTTTCCTCCTCCAGACCCCCACAGGAAGAAGTAGCATGGGCCTAGGGGGGGCAGCAGTTGATGTTTATTGGGGACCAGTGTCCCTATGTCAGATCTTGGGGGCCTCACCCCCTGCATCTTTTGCCTCAGCTTCATTCGTCGCTGTCGAACTCCGAGGACAGACCCTGCAGCAGGGGCAGGGACATGGAGTGCCGGTCGGGGTCCCCGGGGCCCCCACCCTGGGCTCCTGGTGGGGGGCTGCGGGGGCTGAAGAGCCAGTTCTCTGCCAGGGTTGGGGATAGTCAGAGCTTGACTCATGCCGTGGTCTTTCTGCCTCCCTGATCCCTCCCACTGGTCTTCTTTGTTGTACCCACCCCCTCACCAGGACCATGCTTCCATCTCACCCTCCCCTGGCTCCCTCACTCCATCCTCCTCGCGAGGGTCCAGTGTGGAGTTACAGGTGCCCCATGCATTCCTGGGCTATACTCCCCATGCCCTCCCCCTCCACCCTGCCCCGTCCCTCTCATCTTCATTTCCCCTAGCAGTACCTGACAGCATCTGGGGCCCTCTTCGGAAGAAGTTTCGACCCTTGTAGGAGAATCTGGTTGGTCTACCCTCTGGCCCTTCCTGGGGAGGAGGTGTAGGTGGGTCTGGGACAGGCACGGGCACAGCAGCAGCTTCGGGGATATCCTCAGGGGCTGATGTGGGGGCCGGAGGTGGCATGGTGCTGAGGTTGGGTCTGACCCAACTGGCCCCCTGAGGCAGTGGGTCTTTGATCAGAGGCTTCTGTGGTCCCAGCACTCCCTTGGGCTGCAGTGAAAACTTGAGGCAGGAGAAGGCAATAGGCAGTGACCGTTGTAACCGGAGCAGCTGGGGCTCACGGGCGGTAGGCAGCAGCCCCAGCTGCAGCCAGGAACAGGAGAAGACCTGGTAGATAACATAGATGCTGCGGGTGCTTCGGAGCCAGGGAAGAGTCTGCTGTAGGCTCACCTGCCCCGGTGGCAGCAGCAGGAAGGCCATCTTCTTGCGCAGGCCACCCATATGTAAGTGGATCCGGCAGGGCTGTCCATCCAACAGTCGCGTTTCTCCATAGGCTATCTCTGCTCGGCCATTTGGTGAGTATTCTCGAGTGCAGTGGGCAAAGGCTCCCTCAGACCCTGCCTGCTCCAGGAGGTTTGGTAGTGGCCCCACTGGTTGTAGTGCCCGCCGGCCCTGCCGACCTGGCAGAGCCAGGCGGGTGTGGGCTGGGCGGGACTGTTTCACGAGCACACCCAGTAGGTCATAGCAGGTTGCGTCCGACAGGAAAGGTACTGCCACTACATTGTGCCCAAAGCGCTCCTCGATGACCTGCAGGTGGCCAGTTTATAGGTCAGGGACTGAGTGCATTAGGGTCAGGGCTAGGAGTTACCTGATAGCCTGCTCTAGATTGACCCTCCCACTGTCACTGTTGGATTACATCTCCACAATGTGCTCAAAGTGTTATGCTTCCTGCTTGTCTCCCAGTTCTCTCCTGTAGCAAAACCTTGAATGTCTATTATCTGCCAGACTCTGCCAGATACTGGAAATGCATAAAAAAATGAGACTTTGTCCTTGTCCTAATATAGCTCAGTCTAATGGAGGAGACAAACATGTAAACAGTAGGCAGCTAAGTAAAAGAACAGAGAGCAAGCTATGGGGCAGGTGAGCTGTGATTTAACAGCCTTTGTCTTTGATAGAAGAGGATCAAGGATAGCTTCTAGGTGGTAATACTTTGGCTTCGAAGGAATTAGGCAGGAGAAGGAACAGCCAGTGAAAAAAACTTGAACTTAATAAACTAAAGGGCACAGTCAGGAACATATAATTTCCTATTCAGTGTAGGGTGTGGAGAGGGACAAGTACACAGGAACTTGAATTTTCAAGGCCTTGTGTGTGTGCTAAGTGGTGGGAATTTTATCCTGAGGACAATGGGAAGCCACTTGAAGGGCTCTGGCTAGGAGAGGCAGGATCAGATAGGCATTTAAAAAGTTTATTTGGAAAGGAAGGCATAAAATAAAGGGAGACAGAAAAATCAGTTAAGAATGTTATAAAATTCCAGACAAGACATGGTGAGCCTCTGAATTAAAATAATGGGGGAAGATATTTAGGTTATAGAATTAGTAGAACTTGGTCACTTAAGGTGTGTGGGAAAAGGAATCCTCAAGGATTATTCTTATGTGATTGGTTAGATGGGTGATGTCATTAACCAAGAATGGATACACAGAAGTAGCTTTGGAAGTCCACTCTTACACTGTGTCTGCCCTAGCTGCAGGGGGTACTTCTTTTAGGGATTTGTGACCTCATTTTTGGAATGCTAGTTCCAAAAGGCTTTTAGGGATTACAGTTCCTCTCGATTTTATCCTTGTCTTGGCCTTTTTGGGCTTGGTAACCCAGTTTTGGAAAGTTTAACTTCATGACCAACTGGGAAAGCCTGTAAGATCCTCTTAGTAATTATAGTTCGTTATGATCTTAACTCATCCCAGATATCGTTGGCTGAGAGTTCTGGGTCTGCATGCCGCTGGGGAGCATATACCGTCCCTTCTTTGGGCCCCTTTCATTTTAGAGTTCTAATTTTAAAATGCTGTGTGCTCTACTTCCCTCCCCCAGCCTCCCAAATCCAACATGTCTGTGCCCCAAGATGGCATTGCTCACTTTGCTGGCCTGGTAGAATTCACCAGTGGTCCCTTAAAGCTGATCTGCTTTTTGCTACATAAAGCTGATTTGGAAGTGCTGCCCCCTAGCGTAAGAGAAGGGTATCTAACTGATGGAGCTGTGTCTGGGCTTTACACAAGCTGTGATAGCTTTGAAGACTCCTGTTTTTTGTCATCTAGCCAAGGAAATAACTGGTGCTCTTTGTTGATCTGCAGAGAAGAATTTCCCATCATTCTTACTCCTTTGTTTCACTAAGACATGGAACACTTAACTTTTGAGTGGAGGCCTCGGGTTGAAAAAGGCCCCGAGAAGGGCCAGTTGGGTTTCCAGGGGTGACAGCAGAGCCATGGTGGGTTAGGACTTTTGTATAGAATGTTCTGCCCCATGACCTTGAAAGCATAGTCACCAGACATAACTTCAGAACCCCGCCCTAGCTGCGACTTTGGTGCCTCGGTTTCTGTACAACTAAGGTGAATGAAAGTGTCTCCGGGGAGGTCCCTCTAACAGGAGTGTGATGTTTAACGTGTCTGGTTCTCATGGTCTACGTTTCTGCTAGAGGGTGACTTCCTGATTTATCTGGAAACTTTTCCAGAATATAGACAGGAATTTGCCTGAATGGAAGTTATTAAGTCCTTATTCTTACCCTTGAGGGCCCAAATGGCTACCCTAAAATAGGAAAACTAAAGTGCTCAGTTCTGTGCTAGGGTGAGTGTATTCTTGGCAGAGTCACCATTTGAAACCACTACCTGCTTCTGCTGCACTTGTATTTCTGGATGGAAGTTCTGAAGAGCTTAGAGGCCTGCAAATTTAGCTCACCCAGGAGCAGCCCAGGAAAGTGATGGTGGAAGATTATCTTCCTGTAGGTACCTTGTCTGGTTTGAATTCTGATAGGGAGCCCTTGAGTCACATTCTGTTTAGGGAGATGTTCTACAAAGTGCCCAATAAACTGTCAGCAGTTCTGAAGAGAGGAAACCAGGTCACTCAGAAAGGTGTCCTGCTCTTTAAATTTGCCATCCACCACCAGTGGTTTATCCTGCGTGTCCCTACACTGAATTTCCTGACAATTTTCCATTTAAATAGCATAGGGAGTTTTTCTGATTCTCAGAGCTGGTGTAGCTTTCTAATAGTTAAAGACCCCATTTATTTCACCCTAATTGTGATTCATGTAGTCCAGGCCCAACCTTTTACACTGCTGACACTAGTGGCTCTCATTCTTGGGAGGACCTTGGCTCTCCTGGTTTTGCTTCTTTTGGAAGCTGACCTTTGTGGTGAGCAGCTGCTCCACTTCAGGTGGGACCTACGTGCCATTCAGGCTGCCTTGAGTCTGGTTGGCACTCCTTTAAGGTGGTTGTTTTAAACCTGGTGGGCTGCCTTCTGCAAATGCTTTCTGTTCACTCTCCTTCAGATAACATGACCAAAACTTGAGCCCTCAATTCTCTAATCTCAGAAATTAGTCCCCATCTAGATTTGGTGGGGTTTTCTGGGCTCTTGCGACTCAAATATAGCTGGGATTTGCTAGGTCCTGGAAATCCATATATTTGGCTCAAAACCCAAATTTCTCATTCTGTGGAAGTTAAGCGGGAGAGAATCTGTGAACTGGCTGAAGGTAAAGTTCAGGTTCTTTAGAAAACTTAAAAGGCCTTTCATGATCAGCCCCTATCCCTCTTTAACCGCATTTCCACCAGTACTTTGAACTCTGTTCTAGAGGACTGTTTGCAGTTCACAGGTATACATTTTCTTTTTTCTCTCCTGGCTTTGGCATACATTCTACCTTTAATTAGTACACTGCTCACTCACCAACCCACCTGCTTATTAACTCATTCAGGTGTTTATTAAGCACCGTTTATGTGCCAAGTATTCCTCCTCCCTCTGTGTGGGAATACCTGCTTGCCTAGCTAGAATGTCACTCTCTCCAGGAAGCCTTTCCTGACCTCCTAAGTCCTGACCCTGCCTTAGCACTTCTCCTTTCTGCTCTTACGGCTCTCTGTATGTTGTCTTTCAAGGAACCTTTCTGTCTGCTTTTGCAGTTGTAATTAAATTGGGCACTCTGTGCAGTGCCTGGCACACAAGCCAGCACTGACTAAATGTTAGTTATTATCGTCTCCAGGCTTTCCACCCCTTCCTAGTCAGAAACTGCTCAGACCCATCTAGCTCACACTTTGTTACTTCCTCTTTAGCCCTCTTTACCTACCTTATCTTTGATGAGGGTCCAGGTGGCATCAGCTTCATCCAGTGTCAGCAGGTGAGGGGTACCAACCAACATGGTGGGGGTGTGGGAGGGGTTAGGCAGGGCAGTGGCTGCTGCAGGAGCCCCAGGCTGCCCAGGGAGGTGAGGCCCCAGGCCCTGGGCTCTGACCTACTGCAGTATGAGGTCACAGAGGTCCTGCTGGGTGCCGGGGCCTTGGATGAGGAGAGGGCAGTCACTTTCCTAGCCTCACTGTGCCTACAGCCTCAGTTCATTCTCTTTAGTTGCTTATTCATTCTCCTGCTTTAGGGGAGGAAGATGCAGGTATCCATTAGGGCGTTTGTACATGTCTGCATGTGTGTGTGTATGTGTGTGTATATGTGTGTGTGTTTGTGTGTGTAGTTCTTGGTCTGAGTTCTTTAAGGAAACAGGATCAGGCCTCTCCTCCCTTTAGCAGCCTCCTTAAAGCAGTTTGCTTTGCTATCTTGTCAGTTGCAGATGACTTCTTTGTGAGATTGGATTGGGGTCCTGAGGGACATGAGAGAAGCAGGGATCAGCACCTAAACGAGAATAAAGCAGTGACTTTCAACTTTGGCTGTGCTTTGGAATTACCTGGGAGCTTTAAAAATTACTAGTACCTGGATCCTACTCCCAGGGATTCTGATTTAATGGGTCTGGAAAATGCCTCGGCATCAGGGTTTCTTAAAGTTCCTCAGGCAGTTCTAATGTGCAGCCTAGGTTGAAGCTCATTATTAGTGAGTGGGTTACAGTTACAATGAAAGCCGGGTGGGTGTGTAGGAGGGTGCCGTGCTGAGCGGTGACAGTGTGGAGGATGAGAATCGAATTGCAATAATGTTGCCTTAGTTACTGGAGAGAACTTTCAGGAAACCAGATACACCCAGGTAAATTTAAGAAAATGTTCTCCATCCTCCACTCCCTTTCCTGGGCTGCCTTGTGTCTAGTGGGTGCTCTCCCTCTGCAGCCCTAACCTGTGGGTGATTTTCACTTGTGTCTCTGTCCGGAGATCTCAACCTGGTGTTTTGCTGGGAAAGAAGAGCGGTTTTTCCCTGGAGAAGAACCACCCTAGAGAGTCTTCCTAGAAGCTCCTTCCCCACTCCACTCCTGTGTGCCCAGGAAGACCCCCATGTGTGCGGGGAGCACCCTCTGCTATCCTGGCCCAGCGTGTAGAGCCTTCTCACAAAATTGGCCATTGTTGGAGCTGACTGAGGTGGTATGAGTATGGGGCCCCGGGGAGGGTCCTACTGTGGTGGGAGAGTGCTGCCGGGAAGTTCCCTAAAGGACAGGTAACTGGCCCCAGTGGAGAGCAGGTCTCCCTGGACAGAGCAAAGCATTTGGGTGTCAGGTCTTTCAGCAAGGGTTTGACAGTGAGCATGGGCCTGTGCTCCAGGAGAGGAATTAGCATCTAAATATTTGTTGAAAGTGAATGTGTTAGGGGCTTTTCCAAACACTTTTGAAGGCATTATCTTAGTTAACCCTTTTAGTAATCTCTTGAACTAGGTACTGTTATCTCCCCATTTTACAAGTGAATTAACAGGCTCAGAGAGATTAAGTAAACTAGTGCAAAACATACAGTGAGTTCATGGAGGGTCTAGGGTTCAAATCCAAGTCTGCCTGATTCCAGCTTTAACCATTAAACAGTAGTTTCTTCTGGTGAAGGGAGAGATCAGCATGTTCCTTGTGCTTGCCCGAGGGCTGTGTGCCAGTTTGAAGTTCGAAGTGCTGGTTAAAGGGAAGTGGGCAGAATGGGAGAAGAGCCACCATAGACTCAATCAGAAACCCCAAGATTCTTGTTAGGTAAAACCAAGTCTCCTCCTCCTCATGTCCCTTTAGCACATTTTTTATTATGGTCGACAAGGAGAGTTCACCTAGTAAAGTATAGCTGGCACCTCTGTTTCCTCAGAAAGGAATTCTGAGTGAGGTAGACAGAGGTGGAGAGAGACAAGTACAAGAGACAGACACGGGTCATAGCTGACAGACGGTGCAGGGAGACAGATGCTGGGGGACAGACAGTGAGAGCTGCTGAGAAACAGGCAGAGAGTGATGCACATCTGTACCCTGAGGGGCTCCAGGATGCGAAGGGGCGGATGAGGTAGGTGCCACCAGGTTGATGAGCTGTTGGTGAAATCAGATGAGGCTCTCTTTTGGATTTTTGTTCATAGAGGGGGCTCAGAGGGGAAACTTGGTACTGTTGAACTCAGCCAGAAGCCCATACCTCTGTCTTCTCTCTCGCTGTCTGATCACCATGATCCTCCTGCTCCCTAAAAAATCTCATAAAAAAGTCTGTCTTTCCTTTTGGCTCATAGAGTCTGAGACTGAAAGTTGCTGAAGGAAAACAGGTGACAGCTGAGTTCTGGGTGGAGTTGATGAGCCCAAGGGCTGGGCTGTTCGGGCCATTTCTTGCTCAAGGGTCTTGCCACCACTGTGGCAAGTTCTGGGGTCTCCCTGGGGAGGAAGGCACAGATCATCAGCGTATCTGAGGAGTGAGCAGGGTAGGGAGCACTAGGGGAACAAACAGGTGGGGCTGACCATCCAGAGAGCATGCTGCTTTCTGCAAGCACCCCTAGGGCCGCACTGAACAGCACCAGTGGTGACGAGGAGCCCTTCTCTCAGGCTGTAGGGATGCTCGTACAGGTCCCTAATCCCTTATTTGAAACCTTTTGGGATGGATGGGTTTTGGAATTCAGAGTTTTTCAGACTTCAGAAAGGGAATAGAGTGCCTTTATGATATATAAAGGAATACCCCAGTGCGATTCAGGGCAGTGCCCTATAATCAAACCCATCAATAATTCTGTAGCTAAGTGTATGAATATTCACACTAAGTGAGATAAATATATACTATAAATATGATTGTGATGGGTCAGGCCAGATTTTGGATCAAAGTTATGAAAAAACTATTGTTTCTTAAGAGATTTTTTTTTTTTATTTTGGAATTATAGATAAAGGATTATGGGCTTATAATTGTTCTCAGGTTGTTGTGAGGAGTGAGAGTGCCGGTAAAGCCTTCTAAACACTCCACATGGTAGGTATGCAGTCTCCATCCAAAACAAAATACGAGTGTCCAAGGGGGTGGACCTTTGGCTTGAGGGAGGAAAGTTCTTACAGGGAACAGTATACAGCTTCGGACTCAGCTGCCTTGGGAGTTGTGTGCAACCAGAGTGAAGGTGCCTTAGAAGAGAGGCTGCCAGTGGTGGGAGGGGGACTGAAGTCATTGCTTATGAAAATTGGCTGTGTGTGATTTTCCCTTTTCACGTACCAGAAGGGAAAGACAAAAACGGTGTGCGTGTGTATGTGTGACACAGGACTGTCACACATTTCTTTATATTTCTTTATAATAATGTTGTAATAAACATCTTACTGCATACATCTTTGTTCACATCTCTAATTATTTTGTCAGGATAAATTTATTGAAGAGGAATCACTCAGAGAAGGATATGTACATCTTAAAAACTCATGACTCATTAGGATTAGAATTTTGTCACAGTTATCTGCAAAATCATTGCCTGGAGTTCTTCTTAACTCACAACTTCATGAAAGAGATGAGCCTTGAGAATGACTGAGCCCACACTTGGGCTGAGGGAAACTAGATTTCCTCCTCGTCCACTTGGCTTCAGCATGACAGCACCTCTGAAAATCATACCAGGCTTCTGGGCTCTCTCTTCAGTTTCTTGTTAATGAGGACCTGGCGAGGCCCCATGTGGCCCTGGAGATGGCATCACTTGCTTTTTCAGATCTGCAGCCTCCTCCTGTGTGGTATCCCATGGTGCTTGGTCCAGCTGTCTGTGCGGAGCTGTCAGGACAGCACCAGGCTTCAGGTTTTTGTGGCTAACTCCTATACCCACGGTTACGATTGTTTTCCCAGAGAACCTGGGTCTGCCTGTGCAGCCTGCAGATTTCTCTAACCTCATAACATTGACTCTCTGCTTTTTGTCTGAGATTATACTCATTCTGGACTTTATACTGGTATGAAAATCTTTTTGTGCAATGTCTTTCCAGCGGAGTCTTTTAGCTGAAAGTGACTCTCATGTGGGGCAACACTGTGACACTTCCTGTTCAATATCTGTTCTCTGGCAGCCACAGCAGTGTGAAATATCCCTATTTCATCATACTGCACCAACATCGCGTGTGTCTCACGATGTTGGCCAGGACAAATGCGAGTGCTGATGAGGATTCTATTTGGAAATTCTACATTCTTGGCTGAGGATGCACAAAAGGGCAGATAGGTGAGAGACCATAATGACTCTGGACCTCAGGCAAGCAGGTGAAGTGGTTACAGTGGTTTTCTGGGATATCAAAATTTCTTTCGTTTGGACTCCTGACCCCTGAAACTGCAGACCCCTGGGAGAGCAGTTCTAGCCATTAATTCCTGAGACTTTGGCAGGGTGGGAACGGGAGGGGTAATAGTGATTATACATGGGACCGAGAAGATTGTCTGAACTGAGAATGTCTTAAAGAACGGTATCTTGGACAAATTTGGGACTCCAGGGCACATTATCCAAATTCTCAGAAGGTGGGGATCAGCCTGTATACCTGCTGACTGACTGAAAACAATCTGGCTCCAGGAGTAGAGGGCTGTGATTCCAAGCACTTGCCTTCGGAGGCAGTGTCACTCTTCCCAGACCCCCAGGTCCGGAATCTGTGGAGGATCGTTCGTGAGGGAACGTGGGGAGACTTAGGTGGGGGTGGGGTGATGGAGTGGGGTGGGGGGAGGAGGAGGGGGATAGCTATTCTTTAAGTTAAACGGAATGCACTATGATCCTATAATAATTCCCTGATCTCTTATTTTTCCTGCCTGATAACACGTGGTACCCTGTCTCCTGTTTCTTCCCAAGCAGGATGCATGGCTAGGCCAGTTTACAGATGCCAGTGGTACACATAGAGCCTTCACAGCAAATATCTGTTGGGTGATGATCACGTCGTATGCAGACCATGGGACAAAGATGACATAATCCACACTCCAGACCCCAGTCTCCTCTGAATGTCCCCTAGCCTCCACCCCCAGGCACCATTGTTTTCACTGTCCATTAGAACTGGCTTTTTCTGAATGTGAAGATTTCTAGGAGGTGGTCCCTGATCTGCTTGGTGCGGGCTCCATAGATGAGGGGGTTGAGGGCAGGTGGCAGCAGCAAATAGATGTTAGAGAGAAGGATGTGCACGGGCTTTGGGATGGTGTGACGACCAAAGCGGTGTGTGAGGTAGGAGAAGAGGCCAGGCACGTAGAAGGCCAGAATGACACAAATGTGGGAACTACATGTGCCAAAGGCCTTGGCACGGGCTTCCTGGGTGGGCAGCCTCAGCACAGCCTGGGCAATGAGCCCATATGAGCCGGTGATGCCTAGAATGTCTACACCTGACACGGCCAACGAAAGTGCCAGTCCATACAAGTTGTTGGCCCGTGTGTTACCCACCACCAGCTCCACAACTGCCATGTGGGCACAGTAGGTGTGGTCTATGGTTGTGGCTTGGAAGTGCTCAAATCGTGCCACCAGCAGAGGGAAAGGCACAACAATAGCCACAGCCCTCAGCACCAGGGCCAAGGCCGCATAGCCCATGCGGACTTTGGTGACTAGGACAGGGTAGTGCAGCGGACGCCCTACTGCCACCGCACGGTCACAGGCCATGGCCAACAGCACCCCAGATTCCATGGCAGTCAGTGTGTGAACAAAGAACATCTGGACCAGGCAGGCAGCGTATGGCACAGGCCGGGGCCCGAGCCACAGCACAGCCAGCAGCCCTGGGGCTACAGATGTGGCTAAGCCCAGGTCTGTGGCTGCCAGCATGGCCAGGAGCAGAAACATGGGTTGGTGCAGCGTGGGGTCTATCTGCATCACTGCCAGCAGTGCTCCATTGCCCAGCAGGGAAAGCAGATACATGGGCCCAAAGACCAGGGTCAGCCAGGCCTGGGCACCTGCTAGCCCTGGAATGCCAGTCAGTATGAAGAAGGTTGGGCGTGAGAAGGTGGAGTTGGGCTGTGGAGCTTCTGCCATCCTGTAGAGTCAAAGCTTTAGGGCTCATGAGGGCATGATTGCTGATAGGAGAAGGACAGGGAGAGATTTGGGGGTGTCACAGTGGCATGGATCCATCCATGTGTGTATAAGAATGGTGCAGGGCCGGGAGGATCACAGTGTTATAACCTTTGACTGGGGTTTGGATGGATAATCAAGGTCGCAGCCCTAGCTAGGATGGGAGAATCCTTGAGCCTGAAGGCCCGTGAGTGTTGCAGGGGAGCATGGGCACAGAGGTGGAGAGGAAGTGGGGTGTCACTGCTGCAGTCGCTGGTAGAGCTGGAGCCCTGCAGGTGGAGGTCAGCTGAGAGTGGAGCTGAGATGAATGTTTTTCTTCCTCAGGGTCCAAGTAGAGTCTGTCTCAGTCTCTGTAGATGGGGGAAAGCTGGTGCTGGGCTCTACAGTGGGGATGGGCACCATGCTCTTAAGTGTGGCTGAGCTTTAACATTCTGGGAATCCACCCTCCAAGAAGAAAGGAGGAGAGCAGAGAGAAAGGGAGAGACAGGAGGAGGAGGCAGATGGGACCTGGAGTGAAGCCAGAAGGCTGGCGTGACAGGAGAAAACCTGGTGGGTTTTTGGGGTATGGAGTGCTTACATTATTCTTAACTTGATGCTGAAGTGGCGAACTTGAACATGGGCTGGAGAGTTGACATAGGTCCTGGGAAGCAATGGAGAAAGAGAGATGGCGGCAAAAAAAAAAAAGGAACTTCTGTCTCCTTTCCTTCTTCACAATCCAGAAGGGGGTCACACTAGATTCTCATTCCTGTGGTGCCAGAGGGAGTGCAGGTGACAGGGAGAAAGTGGCTCTCAACCCAGGGTAGCAGCCATATGAGGAAGAAGCATCTCTGATGCTGGAGGAGGCAGGATGTATAGAACTGATTCCTCCCAGAATCTAGCCAACTGCAGAAGCTTGATGCGTGTTGGATGGATGATACCTGAAGGAGGAAGGAAGCACCAGCAGAAAACTTGACTGGGGAAAGAGACTTGGATCTGGGTGTTGGCAGTTTCTCCTCGCCTTGACCAATGCCTGGGGGACCTTTATGTGGCTGTTCTCCCTGCTTCCCTCCGGGGACCCTTACCCCTCCCACCCGGCCACATTAACTCTTCCCTTTCTGCCTCTTTGCTCAGTGCTGATAGGCTGGGTGGCTCAGGAAGTAGAGTCAGGAGGCAGAGGTGGGGGCAACAAGGAAAGAGACTGATTTATGGGAGTGGAAAGATCTGGGGCAGAGGAGCACTTCCTCTGAGAGGTCTCTGCTGACTCCCTGAAGTCTGGAGAGAAGACCTTGCTTTCTTTACTCTTAAATGGCATGTCTGCCTCTGTTGCATTGTAATCACTCATCTCTCCCCTGCCACCAGACTGAAAGAGTTACAGGCAGTGCTTCTTATTAGCCCCAGTATCACCACTGCTTGTCACAATGCCCCATAGTCAGTTGTCTATAAATAAATATTTATTGCTTTTAATTGTGGGACAAAACTGCTGGCCCAAATAGCATTTGCTGACTAACAGGGGCTCCTACAGTTTCAGAAACCTTACATATTCATGGAAATGAGAGTTATTCACCATCAGCCACAAGTCCCACTGCTATAATGAGATGTATTCTAAAAGTCAACACACTGTGCAAGATAACATGACAAAACCATAGGGCCTATGGGAGGGAAAATGGGAGTAGGGGCACAACATTAAAAATGTCATCAGTGACACATTTAAAAAGGATGGGAACCTAATAAAAATGGTAGTAGTGTTTGACATCCATTAAATGGTCAGAAAGTACATGAATATACCAATAAATATGACACTTCACCTTGAAAAAGACCTGGAGTTTTCCTTGTGGAAGTCAGTGTTGGAAGCAGCTCGTGAATTATTGTTAAGGTAGAAGGAGATGCAGATCGAAAATTTAGTGGAATCGGGGAGGGTATAGCTCAGTGGTAGAGCACTTGCTTAGCATGCACAAGGTCCTGGGTTCAATCCCCAGTACCTCCTATTAAATAATAATTAAAAAAACCCCAGCCTAATTACCCTCCAAAATTAAAAAAAAAATTGGGTGGAATGTTGTAATACCACTTGTGGATGGGTGTAGCTCACAACACAAGCAGTGAACAGAGGCAGCTGATAAATGTTTGCATGTGTGCACGTGTGCGTGTTAGGTTTTCCTACGTGGCTTGATTCAGCTGGGTGCAGTTTTCTGCGTTCACCTAGTTTCTTGCAGATGGAATCACACATAAGCAAACAGGAAATTCACATTAGGCTCAGTCCCCTAATATATCAACTGGTTGGAACACATTTACATTTCAAACCCAGCTTTATAGCAGAACCAGATGACTCTTGTGTGTGCCCTGTGGTGAGGATGCAATGGTGATAACAAGACCTTGCTGCTCTCAGGGAGATCGCAGTCCAGTGGACACAGCAATGCAAGCAATTGTCGGAGGGCTATTACGGTAACTGCACTAATTTAGGTCAGTACCAGGTATGGTGCGGGCATAGAGAAAGGAGTCTCTCCCTCTTCCTGTGGGAGTCAGGGAAGTCTCTGAATTATAGTAATGGCTGCAGTCCTGTGGAGTTTCCTATGAGCAGGCTCTGCCCTAAGCCCTGTCCTCATGACATGCATTTGCAGCAGGTACAAATATTTACCCCATTTTACAGACAAAGAGCTAAGGCATGAAGAAATTAGGTAACTTGCCCACGGTCACACAGCTGGTAGACAGCAGTTAGGATACTGACCCTGGCATCCCTGCTCTTAGTCGCTGCTTCATAGACTTCCACGATTAGCACAGGAGTAGTTTTCTAAGGAGAACTGGGGCAAAAGTCATCTGTTCCTGGGAGGAGTTCAGGTGACTTTGGGATTGGCAGGTGGTCCTAGGATTGCTGAATGGGGATATATAGAAAGAGCTGCAATTATTTGGCAGTGGATGGTGATCCCTCACCCACCAAAGGAGGAGAGGTGCTCTTGGGAGGTGGGAGCAGTGGGCTGAGAGCCATGAAGGAGAGGGCTGGGAAAAAGTACACTTGATGCCACCACATTCAAACAGTCCCAAGAGGACACTAACAGCACTTCTGGCTGACACATGCCTATCCTGGGCACTAACTGTTTGTATAATGATTGTTCATAAGATAAATCACAGACCCCTTAAGCCCAACAACATTGAAGTTATTAAATTCTTGCAAATCTGCTATATTCTGCATTTCCCACTCTCTAGTAATGCAGGAAGTATTGGGGGATATCACTGACTTTGTCTCTAGAAATTTTCCTTTGTTGGTCTCCCAGGCTCCAGTCCAACATTATAGGAGCTCTCTGACCGCATTTTGATGGGTGATCTGGCTGGTCTTTGCCTGTGACACTGGCCGTTAGAGGAGGGGTTCTAGCAATGCACCTGTGACCTTGTGGGGCTATTACTCAGAGGCGGATGCCAGCCCTCTGGAGGTAGTAGAGGTGGAGCGGGAGGAAGAGGGGAGGCTTATTAGATCTCACAGTGGCTTCTGGACTGGCATGAAAATAGGATAGGAGGGCTCCACTTGGGGACTGACCCCCTGATTTTCTCACTTTGTCTAATGTAGCTGCCACCACACCTGCTGTAGAACAGGGTTCTGAGAGATCAACTGTGTCTGTGTGGGCCTGATCTATGGTTTTCTGCTTACAGTGACCAATGAGCAACAAGACATGAGAGTGATGATCTATTTACGCAGTAGATTACAGACCAGAAAATCTTGGGTTCTAGTGGTGCCACTCAACACTGAATCCTCTTCCAGAAAACTCCTAAGGCAAATTCTCAATTGTCAAGTCTCTATTCCCAAGTCAGTGTAAGTCCCCTCTGTGACCAGTAGCACCACTGTAGCCCAGGCTTCATATTCCCTCGGTTTCTGGAGCGACAGAAGGACTTCATATCTCCATTCTCCTATGGAGATGTGGAGGAAGTATGGAACCACTGTACCATTCTGTCTTCTGGCTTCACCTCCCCCTTCCATCTGGACTTCCCAGTCCTTCCATGAGAAGGTCCTTAATGGGGCACTGGGAGTCCCCAAGCCCTAGGACAGTGGATGTTCTGACACCTAGGCTGTAGATTTGGGAGAGGAGCGATTCTCCTTCTGTTATAATATGATCCTATAGAAGTCAGGCTCTGATAGGGGTATGAAATAGGTCAGATCTAGTTTTTAACAATTTTCCTGTAATATTGTCTGCTCTCCTTATTCATTAACCCTTCCTCTGAAGCTGGGTCAGCCCTTTGACCATATTTAGCAGTGACACTATTGCTCTCCTCTGTGCTGAGGTCACAGTTCTCATCCTTGTCTCCCAGGCAACATTGTAAGACAGGAAGATTAGGTTGGGACCCTGAAACTCCCCTTAACTTATCCAATCATTCTTTCCTTCAATGTGAGGTATGGAACAGCCATTTTTTTTTGACTAAGCCTCTCTGAACACTGTTGGGTAGTGAGAGCCGTGCTGAGATGGTCTCCTAAAGACCTAGCACAGGATGAGGGGTTTCCTCTGAAGGCTCTCTCGCACTTAGAGGGGGACTTCTGAATTGACTAACTTTGTTGGGGCCCCTTTTCAAGAAGTTAATTCCCTGAAGTTCTTTTTTGAGGTAATAGGTAGCACCTTTATCTTTTCCCATCATCGCCTCCCTTCCTCTAGGCTCACGTTGCATGGCTGACTCTTACAACCAGGAAAAGTGCTGTGTCATCCATAGCAAACATTAAAGAGTATATGCAAGCACAGTAATATGAATGGGGAAACAGCCTCTCTTACTACATCCAAACAGCCACTGAAGCCCATGTCCTTGTGTGTGTGTGTGTGTTTGTATGTCTCCTCTCTGTCCCCACTGCAGTGTGTCCTTTTTTATACCCAACAAATTTATCTCAGAATATTGCAGCAGCTTCATAACTGATACTTGTGTCTCTGATATGCTTCTTTGTATTTTTTTGGTCGTATTTTATTTGAGAAGTAGCTTTTGTGTGTGTGTGTGTGTGTGTGTACGTGTGTGTGTACGTACATGTGTGTATAAAGAATAAGAACAAATGCACGTGTGTCAGCACATCCAGAACTGACAATTACTAACATTTCGTCCAACTTGCTTTTAGCTCCTTTTTAATAAAGGCAATAAAAATTACAGATAAAATTGAAGTCTCTTTTATCTCCCATAGTGTTTGATTCTCCCCTTAGAGACAGTAATTATCCTGAATTTAGTGTATCTTTCTAATTCAGTTTTTAATGCTTTTGCTAGTTGGTACTTTTAAATATTTATGTAAATTATTGCCTACTGTATACAGAAAATTATGTGTTGAACTCTATTTATTCAGAGATACAGATCTTTGTCATCCCTTTAAATTGCTATATAGTTTTACAGCATACGATTAGGCCAAATATAATTCATTTATTGATGTACTTAAAACTGTTTCTGATTATTTTGCTCTGCATACTGCTATTAACATCTTTACACATGTGTCCATTTTCAAATGTATGAAAGATTCTCTGTAGTGTACCTCTAGAAGTGGAATTGCTGGATCATAAGATATGCACATTTTCACCTTTAGTTGATATTGTTAAATTGCTCTTCAAAATGCTCGTTTGTGTATTCCCCCCAGCAGTTTGAGAGATACTTTTTTTGACATCCTTGATACATCATATGATCATACATACATTTTAATGCATCTGATTTATAAGAAATATTAGCTCACTATTTTAATGTCATTTTTCAAACATTTTCATGTATTGGTCATTTAAATTTCCTCTTCTGTAAATTGCCTGATCATTTTCTTCGTGTATTTTTCTATTCAGTTGTCTTTTAAATCCCTGTAGTTTTTCTAGACATCTCTATATATTCAAGATACTAAACTTTTGTTTTATATTGAAAATATAACCTTCCATTCTGTTAATTATCTTTTAATTTTATTTATGGTGTCATTTGTCTTACAATAAACTTGAATTATAAAAAAAAAAGCTCATCGAGGCCATATGCTTTTGTTTATTATTTAATAAGTTCTTTTCTACCCTGAGATTGTAAAGATACTATTTTTATAGTGTATATACATTTATATGTTTAATTCATTTTTATTGAAGTATAGTTGATTTACAATGTTGTGTTAGTTTCTGGTGTGCAGCATAGTGATTCAGTTATACAAATAATATGTATATATTCTTTTCCATTATAGGTTATTATAAGATATTGAATGTAGTTCCCTGTGCTATACAGTAGGACCTTGTTGTTTATCTATTTTATATATAGTAGTTTATATCTGATAATCCCCAACTCATAATTTATCCCTCCCCCTTTTCCCTTTTGGTAATCATAAGTTTGTTTTCTATATCGGTGAGTCTGTTCCTGTTTTGTAAATAAGTTCATTTGTATCACTTTTTAAGGTTGCATATATAAATGATACCATATGATATTTATCTTTGTCTGACTTACTTCACTTAGTATGATAATCTTTAGGTCCATCCATTTGCTGCAAAAGGCATTATTTCATTCTTTTCTATGGTTATCTTTTTTATCCAGTCATCTGTCGATGGGCATTTAGGTTGCTTCCATGTCTTGGCTATTGTAAATAGTGCTGCTATGAACATTGAGGTGCATGTATTTTTTTGAATTAAGTTTCCCTCTGGATATATGCCCAGGAGTGGGATTGCTGGATCATATAGTAAGTCTATTTTTGGTCTTTTGAGTAATCTCCATACTGTTTTCCATAGTGGCTGTACCAAACTACACTCCCACCAACAGTGTAGGAGGGTTCCCTTTTCCCCACAGCCCCGCCAACATTTATCGTCTGTGGACTTTTGAATGATGGCCATTCTGACTGGTGTGAGGTGATACCTCATTGTAGTTTGGATTTGCGTTTCTATGATAATTAGTGATATTGAGCATTTTTTCATGTGCCTATTGGCCATAATTGTGTAAAAATTTTAATCAACTTTTCATTTATTGTCTCATTTTTTCTTGAGTGACTGACCCTAGAGGGTGCCTAAGATTCTCCCTCTCAGCTCCCTTAATCTATGTTTCTGGACTGAGTCTGAACACTTTGACATGTTCATCCGAGGGGGCTTTTGTCTTCCCTCCTTATCAGCTATTTCATCTCTCCAAATCTCTATTTTCTCATCTGCCAAATGGATACAATAACCATGCCTTATCTCACTGGATTGTTCTGAGAATTAAATGCAATAATTTATATTAAACCCTAACCCCACGACAAGGATTTAGTAGGGCTCAACGTTAGCTGTTATTATGTTATTACTTTATTGCTGGGATTTCTGTCACTGCTCTTATGCTGTGTCTTCCAATACTTCATGTGCATTTTGTCTGGAGCATTTTATCCCTAGAATTAGTGCTCCCTCTTGGCTCCCTTGACTCCCTTCTTGGAGAAGGGTTTTCATTTCTCCTTTGGTTCATGGACCAAAGGGGAACTGATCCCAGGGGTGACTCTAACACCTGACTCCAGAAGAAGGAAGCAGATGGCTTCTCAGTTTCTAAATATAAGCACCCTGTACAGAGCAGGAGTAATGACAACCCTCATGCCAACATGGTCAGTCTCCAGCTTTCTCTTTCCTTCTCATTCCTCTTCCCTCAGAACAAGCAAAGTTTCTAGCTGTTTTCTGACACTTTCGCAACCCCTCATCTGATACTGTAATGTCATAGGTGAGTTTAAGGGCGTTGACGGTGGTAGAGGGAGGGATTGGCAAGAGTGCATGTATGCGTGTGTGTGTGTGTATTTGTGTGTATTTAAGAGTATCAGTAAAGGACAAAGATGAGCTGGGAGAGAGGAAATGTGGGAGAAGGACAAGTGGTCAGCGAGACAAAGGATGAGAGAGGGATTGCAGCATGACAGAGCTCAGGGTGGCAAGGGGTGTAGGCACTGAGGGAGATGTCAGTGGGACTAGGAGGTGGAAGTGGTTAGGAACGAGAATGCGGAAAGGGGCCAGGAAAAGTACCAGGAGAACACAGGGGGAAGAGAGACCTCTTGATAAAAGGTTTGAGGGCAGTTCATAAAGTAGTCAGAATCAGACTGTACCAGGACAAGGGATATCAGTGGGGGCTCTTCAGGAAAATGGCTCAGATTTTGATCATCATTTTGGAGAAACAAGCAAAGCTACTGGTGAAGGATTAATTGACTATTTCCATAGTTCATTTGTTTAAACATTTCCTAAGTAATCTATGATGTGTGAGACACTGTGCTGAGTGCTGTGAACTCCCCAATCCCAAAGTGAGGAAAGCTCTTAAGGAAACTTCCTCCTGGTAATCTGGGTGTCAGTCTGGGTGTTTAAACTGGAAAAATCCTCCTCACTCAGTCTCCTATCCTGCATTTTACAGAACAGATTCAGAGGCTGGGAGAAGAGGTTGTGTCTTGGAGCTGGGGTCCTCCATGTTTTTGCTGTCACATCATAAGAATATTATGATGATATTTACACATGATACACCACCATATGCTTACCCAAATGTTGACAGAATCCACAAAGTGTTTATAGGGAGTGAAGCAAATGGGTTGATGGACATTTTTCTTGAGATGTTTAGATTTATTAAAAAAATATGAGTTGCTATTAAGGGTATGCCAGTGAATTAAGACTATCTCAGTGCCTCTGCAGCATAAATAATACTGGCTTTAGATTATGAAAGCGTTTTACATGCTGGCTTTAAGTGCACATGAACAGGAGTGAGGCTATTAGAGGGATAAATCTGAATTTGTTCCAATTTATTAAAAGGATAAGCCATTTACAAATTTTGGTACTTTATATACTGTTAGAAACAAATGTCTCATGACACATCTCACAACTAATGCTTCCATATATTGTACTGCCAACCTAGGTCCACTTTTATAATCTGGGGTTGGGGTGGGGAGCAGGCTGTTTCATCTGTTAAGGACATAGCTTCAGTGTGTAGAGTCTGTGCATTTAAAAGAACCTAAGAGTGGTGAAAAACACTTGAGATGTGAAACACAAGTACAAGAAAAATGGCAAAATGAAATTAATACTTGTTTAAATAAGTTGCTAGATAATACAACTAGGCAAAAAGTAACTGACTCAATTCCTATATATTTATCTAGCAATTCTATCTAATGTGGCTTGTGTGTGCATTTAAAAATATTTTTATTTATTATCATATTGTTTAATTATTTTATTTGGTGGTGGTGGGGAGGTAATTAGGTTTATTTTTAGAGGAGGTATGGGGGATTGAACCCAGAGCCTTGAAAATCTACCACTTGAGCTATACCCTCCCCCTGTGGGTGCATTTTAATATGTCGCTATGATGTTGAGAGAGTCTTCCAAAATTAAAATGCATAAAGATGTAAAAGGCTTTTACATAACTCTCTAGAGAGGGAATGGGCATAAACAAAAAATAGAGTTGGGTGGGACTCACTGGGAGAAAAGAAGACACTAGAGAATAAAAGAATCTTGTCGGGGGCTGCAAGGGAGAAATGACTTCTCTTGTCCTCAGCCTGGACTTAATCTTCCCCATGATTCCCTCTCCTAGTTCTCCTTGGTTCTAGAGCTGAAGCTATGACTCCCATCACACTGCCATGTCCCTGGGAATTCTGTAAACGAGTCCCACAGTTTAGAGACCCACGCTCTCTTTTGTGATCTCTGCACATACTCACAGGTGCTTTCTTTTTCTCTCCCTTTCAGCAGATTCATCAGCTTCTAAGTCATCAGAGAGGACCCTAAAGTGCATCATGACTCACACCAACTTTACCATCTTCCACCCTGTAGTTTTTGTCTTACTGGGCATCCCTGGGTTGGAGGCTTATCACATTTGGCTGTCAGTACCCCTCTGCCTCATGTATATCACTGCAGTCCTGGGGAACAGCATCCTGATCGTGGTCATCATCATGGAACGTAACCTTCATGAGCCCATGTACGTCTTCCTCTCCATGCTGGCCATCACCGACATCCTGCTGTCCACCACTACTGTCCCCAAGGCCCTAGCCATCTTTTGGCTCCATGCTCATGACATTGCCTTTGATACCTGTGTCACCCAAGTTTTCTTTGTTCACATGATGTTTGTTGGGGAGTCAGCCATCCTGTTAGCCATGGCCTTTGACCGCTTTGTGGCCATTTGTACCCCCCTGCATTATGCAACAATGCTAACGTGGCCTGTTGTGGGAAGGACTGCTCTGGCCATTGTCACCCGAAGTTTCTGCATCATCTTCCCAGTGATTTTCTTGCTAAAGCGCTTGCCTTTCTGCCGGACCAACATCATCCCCCATTCTTACTGCGAGCATATTGGAGTGGCCCGCTTGGCCTGTGCTGACATTACCATTAACATCTGGTATGGCTTCTCAGTGCCCATCATCATGGTCATCTTGGATGTGATCCTCATCGCTGTGTCTTACTCACTGATCCTCCGAGCAGTGTTCCATTTGCCCTCCCAGGATGCCAGGCACAAGGCCCTCAGCACTTGTGGTTCTCACCTTTGTGTCATCCTCATGTTTTATGTTCCATCCTTTTTTACATTATTGACCCATCGCTTTGGACGGAACATACCTCAGCATGTCCATATTGTGCTGGCCAATCTTTATGTGGTGGTGCCGCCAATGCTCAACCCCATTGTCTATGGTGTGAAGACTAAGCAGATCCGGGAGGGGGTCGCCCACCGGTTCTTTAACATCAAGGCCTGGTGTTGTGCTCCTGCTCTGGGCTAATGGCTCCCCTTGAATCCCTACTCCCAGCTTTATCAAGGAAACTAGGTGAATCACAGAGACTTTCTGGACTGAGAGCTTTTCCTTCTCTTCCTCTCTCTCTTCCTTCTTCCTCTTCCTGCAACTTTTCTTTTTCTCTCTTCTGGATCACCTTCTTTGCCTCTTATGTTTCTCTACTTTTTGTCTTCTCTTCTTAAATCCCTCCCCCATAACCCAGAAATAATAACTAGGTGTGTATGGCTTTGACATGAGCATTTAGTATCCTCTGTACTCCAGAAATACAGGGAGCTGAACACCACATGAAGTGAGTTATGCACAAATAGGTAAAAAAAATTTTACATTTAACACCAAAAGGGATTCCAATTTTTTAATCCCAAAATGTGCATTGATTCTTTGTACAGACTCCAGGAGCTCTCCATTCACTTCTACAATGGCAGGTGTTTTTGAAAAACAGCCACTCATGCCCTTCAGCCATCTGGAAAATTCCTGTTCATTCTACAAATTTCAGTTCAAGAACTGTCTTTCCTGAGAAGTCTTTCCTGGTTTTTCCAGACATTCCTAGGTTCCTACCTTTGTATGTCTGTTGCGTCTTTTACAGATCTCAAAAAATATGTAATGAGTTATGACGGGCTGTTTATTTGCGCCCCTAATTGACTATAAGCTCCTTGGAATCAGAAGAGTGTATGTCATATTTGAGAAGAAGGGATATTAGCTGAACCTATTGTGGTAATCATTTCACAGTGTATGCAGATCAAACCATGACGCTATATGCCTTAAACTTATACAGTAATGTATGTCAATTATTTCTCAATAAAACTGGCAAATAAATAAATAGAAAAAAAGAAGCATGTGTGTCATTCACATTTGGACTCTCAGTACATCACAAAATGCATGGAACATAATCAATGTTTGAAAAATAAATGAAAGCACAATTACCTCCCTCAAGTTAGAACAGGCATCGCTATCAAGCACTTAAATGATCAGCTAAATTAGTCCGCAAACCCAGTGATTAGTAAACCAATTTCTCACAAAGCTAGCTTGGCGTCATGGTGGCAAATAAGCTGCTGATTGCAGGACTTCTTACTTTGTACGTCTTTGCTGTATCTCAGAGACTGGGGAAAGACAAGAGTAGGAGGAAACAGGGTACTCTTGATTTTCTGTTCTACCAGGCTTCTGACTATCCTTAACATTAGGAATTATAGCACACTGTTTCTGACCAGGTAAGCAAAATTGGAGTAGTTTCTTGGAGTTCACATTTTGACCCTTACTCTTTCATGCTTTTTCAGCACAAAAAAGCTCATTTCCTTAGCCACTGCCTACATTAAATGAGTCCCCCATCTCTCTATCCTAGAGTTCTTTTGAGTTTTAGATACGCAAATCCAAATATCAATTGATTATCTCCTCCAGGATATAGAACTCCCACTCATGGGAGCTTTTCTTCCTTTTCCTGTTCCTTTTCTTGGGAACTTGAGTTCTGTGAGGGCAAAGATTATGTCTTATTCATAATTACAATTCCAGCAAATAACATAGGGTTCAATATGTATATTTATGGATGGACTAATTTAAAATGCTGGTGATGTGGTTGACCTCCGTACCCTTTGCTGGTAAATATCACCTAATTTTATGACTGAAAATCACTTGGACACCCCCCCACCCCCACACACCACTTAGCTCCTTCAGAGCTACTATCTCGTCTATATTTCTGCAGGTTTCTATGTACATTAAGGTCTAGCAAGTATAGGAAGGGCTTTAATATTCTATGTACTGATTAGCAGCAACTAGCTGCATTAACCCACTCTGTGTCCACAGGTTAGCCAGAGATATGGAGTCCTTAGCAGGTGCAACTTGTACAGGCTGCTTCAGGCAGGACACAGATTACCCACCCTCTCTGGTTCCTGAGTCAGTGATCTCTGGAGACTGGTCCTTCAGGGGTCTGATTCTGTTCAGTTAAGTGGGATGGTCCCTAAAGACTAAGTAAGGTAGAAGCGCTCTCCTTACCCAAGGGATTCCTGATGAGGTATAAATACTATCCTGTTTTGCTCCAGAGTTCTGCAACTGGCAGCTTCTTTTACATGTTAGGGAAGAAATTTCTCTTGAACTGAGGTAAGGGAATAAATGGGAAGGGAAATCTAGGAAGGGAATAAAAGTTTGGTTCCTGGGAATGTTAGATTTTCCTGGAATAAACTCAATAAACCGTTGATTCAGACACGATCTTCTTGAGTCCTCTGTATAATGTAGTATAAATATACACTGTCCAGTGTGTACGGCTTGACATCTTGAACTGTTGCAGACATTTCTGCTATGCAGGGTTGGGACAATGGCTAATTTCTCCCCTTAGAATATTAAAGTGGGTTAAAAATATTGAAACAATTGAAAAGTAGGTAGAGTAAAACTCACAGCTTAAAGTTGAAATGTATTATTTATATGAAAATTAGAATGTATTATAATTTTACTGATTTTAATGGAAGAAACCCATAAATAATATTTTCAAAATAAAATTTTGGGCAAATCTAACCACTAAAACCACATAAAACTTGTACAAGTGGTCCTTGAACAACACAGGTTTGAACTGAGTGGGTCTACTTATACACAGATTTTGTTTTTCAATAGTAAATACTACAGTACTACACCATCTGTGGTTAGCTGAATGTATCTCATTCATCTTTATAGTTGTAGCAGATACAGAACGACCAATACGGAGTGTCCACTGTAAAGTTATACACAGATTTTCTACTATCTGGAGGGTTGGCGCCCTTAACCCCTGCATTGTTCAAGGGTCAATGGTATATAAAGGGCTCTCATTTTTCCTTTTGCCTTGGGTTGCAATATGGTCCAGTATAGCCCTATCAACCCTATCTTTGTTTAAAATTTTGATATTTTGTTCATTGTGACAGTTTGTGGCAATTTGCTTAATCTTTATTTAAATACAGATTATTTAAAAATATTATTTATCTTGCTTACGGAGGTTTTTGGTACCTTCTTAAATTTTGTACCCACTCATCTCACCTTAATCCTGATCCTGGGAGAGTTAACATCTGGAAGGCAGACCTGAAGAGTCATAAAGAAATGGAAATCTGGATGATGTCTTGAATCTTTAGATAAATCTGATACTAGAAACATAATTTTCAGTTTCAGAAACAAAGACATTCCTTTTTCTCAAGCCAAACTAAGGTTGGATGTTCTGCTACTTATAATGTAAAATGTCCTAACTGATACACACAGAGAAAAACATTATCTTAAGCACTGAAATCTTCAATTTGCTTTTTTACTTAACTGTATGCTACGGCTATTACTCCTTTTCTAAAAAATGGAAGCAAAACATTCCATTGTAATATATGTACCATAATTTATTTATTATTCTATTAATGGATATGGAAATTGTAATAATTTCTTTTACTATTGCAACAGTGTAGCAATGAATACCCTTAAAGATATATTTGTTTTCATGCAATGCCACCAGCGCTAGGGGCTAAATTTTAAAAAATGTTTTCCAATATGATAGGAAAACTGTGATATTTTAATATGATACTGATTTTCATTTCTTTACATTTTGAACATCTGTTCAAACATCTGTATATGAATGAATATTGGCCATTTATTTTTCTTGTAGTGTGAATTTCCTATTTTGATTCTTTGCACATTTTCTAATTTTTCCATGTTCATTTATAGAAACTTAGTATTTAAGGATATTATCCTTTAGTCTGTTATATGCTTTGTAATTTTTTTCTCCTAGGATTTTTATTTATCCTTGACTATATTTTTGCATAATAATATCATTCAATTGTTACTGTTTCTGAAATATGGTTTTCTTATCTCAGGAAGAGCTTTCCAACCCCAACATACTTTTCTATATTTCTAAGGACTTCATTTTAATTTTTAATATTTTTGTGGTTAAAAAAAAGTGCATCTTTAATTTATTTGGAATTTTATTTTTTTACTGAGTGAGGTGGAAACTAATTTTATTCTCTTAAAAAATAATGTAGTCCAACATCCAAATGCCATTAATTGAGTTGGTCTTCCTTTCCTCACTAAATTAAAATGCTACTTTATTACATTTTAAATTCCAAGTATAGTAGTTTCTGGGCTCTTTATTAAGTTTACTTTATTAAGTTTAATCAGTGTACTGTTTCACTGAATAACAATAACTAGTGTTTATTTATTCTTTCTATGCCAGGCACTATATTAGGCTGTTTATACAAAACATTTAATTTAATCTTTGCAAAATAAGAATGAATAGTCCATTTCCTCAGAAAAGGCTACATTTTTTGAGATGTGAAAAACTTGCTTTTTGTCAATAATCAGAAACTTGGAAAACCAGAATTTGAACCTTGGGAAGTCTTCCCATATGAGAAATATTTAGTTTGTGACTTAAGAGCAATAGGATTTTTAATATTGAAGGTAGAAAGTAGGCTCCTGATTAAGAGAAACGCTTGAGCAAAGGTCATGAAGGTTGGAACACTCGGATTTTGTGTGGAGAATGGATGGTGGTGTAATTCAGCTTTGCGAGCGTCTAAAGGGGATGAAAGATGGAGTAGAGAGAGCCTGCGGGCGGGCGGGACGCGGAAGGAGAGCGCTGAGGCGCGCGGCGGCCGCTCGCTGGCCCGGGGGTCCCAGGCCTGAGGTGCTTGCCGGAGACGCGGGGAGCGCCTGCGGCGGAGGCTTCCGGCGGAGGGCCGCGCGCGACGGCGTCCCTGGCGGGCCCCGAGCGGCCTCGCGCGGTGGGCGGGGCCCGGCAGTCCGCGGTGACCTCAGGGGTCCTTCGGCGCGACCCAGGCGTCGCGAGGAGCAGGCCCTTGGGACGAGGCCTCCTCCACCTTCCCGTCCCGTCGGTTACGGCTTTACCAGCTTCGCCGTCAAATGC
Organism: Vicugna pacos; assembly: GCF_048564905.1. Classification (NCBI taxonomy): domain Eukaryota; kingdom Metazoa; phylum Chordata; class Mammalia; order Artiodactyla; family Camelidae; genus Vicugna; species Vicugna pacos. Next base: position 30,331,998 of record NC_132996.1, on the reverse strand, counting down.
GAGGACCGAGGAAGTCGGGTTCCTGGACCAAGGAATCGTCAGAACCTCTCGGGATGAGGAAGGTGCGTGTAGAGTTTAAGGTTTAAGTTTAAGGCTGTGCAGCGACTTCCGTATTCCTGGCTCCTCCTCCTGGCCTTCTGACCTGTCGAGCGAGTTACTTAGGCCCCCGAAGCTGGGCCGTGTCGCTGTAGAACGCGGGTAGTAACAGAGCCTGCTTTACGAGATCGGCCGAGAGGGCGCCCTCTCCCGTGGGCGCCGCGCCCGAGAGCGAGCCCGTGGCCGTCCGCGCTGTGACTGGGCGGCGGGGCTCAGCCGCCGCGCTTCCTCTGGCTCGCGTGCTGGAGCCCCACGAGTGGAAGGGTGGGGAAGGAAAAAGACTCAGCTCTTGGCAGAGGAGCGAGAAGTAGCTAGCTGGTTCCAGGGGGGTCGTTTCTGTGTCTTCAGTGATAAGGTGACAGATGGACATTTGGTTCATGTCAGCCGACATTGCCCGCGCGGAGGGTGCTGAGAAGAGTCCGACTCCCTGGCTGTGCAGGAGCTGCCCCTGTACCAGTGCGGGTGAGGGACGTGGTCCCTTAACGAGGCCTGTGGGCCGGGGTGATGCGGAGAGCGCGGCGGAAAGCCAGACGAGGGGACAGTTGTGTGCGGCCGGGTCAGGGAAGGCTTCCGAGCATTGAGCATTAAACTCAGCACTTCGTTGGAGGAACAGTAGATTTTCCCCGCCTACAAGAAAGGGAAGGGATATTACACCAAGAGAAAAGCAGCATTAAGTTCTATGTTAAAAGTTTTCAGATTCCTTGTAATTTTCCACGCTCTCTTATAAACGTGTGGTGTTTGCATCCATAGCAAAAGTTACCTGCTTTTGAAGGACACGTGAAGACTCAGTTTTATCTGCCCAAAGTCACCCAGTTGCTGAGTCCCAGACCAAGACCAGAACCCCTGTATGTTAGGATGGTGTTTCTACCGCGCCTTACGGCCTCACACATGTAAGCATCTTGAAGAGTCACAGCCTCTACGATTTATAAAGCACAGTATTTCAACCTCGACTGCCTGTCAGAGTCACCTGGAGGGCTTTAAAAATTACAGATGCCCGAGCCACCTCCAGACCTGTTAAATCAGAAGGGGTGTGGAATGGATGGAAGGGACCTATAATTTTCTTTTTAAAGCATTGCAGGTGATTTTGGTACACAGGTCTGAGAATTACTAGATTCCAGCTTTTTTTAATGTGACAGCACATCTATGTCTGAAAGGTTGATTCACATGAGTGTTACGTTTCACATGCTCAGAAAATAAGAATTCTTGAGTTCTCTAGGCTCATGATAGACAAGAAGTATAATTAACATGTTCCTCCTTGGCCAGGAGATTTTTCCTTCATTTTCAATCCTTTCAATCCAAAAATGAGGGCAAGGTAAGATCAAGTACATGAATGAATGCACAGGTTTTTATTTATTGAGAGGAAACCAGAGTAAGTGGTTTTGGGAGAAATGCCTAAAAGATGAATACATTCTGGTGTGATTGGTTGATTAGGTGGTTGTTATTGGTAGGTGTATTCATCTGATTTGTAATTAAGTTAGCCTATGTCAATAAGTCTGTTAAAGCAGTCTCTGGAAAAGTAATCCCTGGTGATAGTTGTGGGAAGAGGAGAATTCCATGGTTGTATGTGATAAGTTGGCCCCCTGTAGCTGCAAGGGAAGCTGAGAAAGCAGAGAGCAGGATTACAGTGATGGGCTTAGGCCAGTCACAGTCCATCACCCAGACGTGTCACTGCCTTGAATCAAACTAAAGTGGTGCTAAACTGAGAAGAAAGTTGAGAATGGATTTTGGTTAAGCAGCTAAAAGAGTCTGCCACAAGTTTGTTGAACCTGTTGTTTTCCAAATGTTTTGGATACAACCTGTTTTGTGAAATAACCATGAAATCTTGGAAAGTGCCAGCCTCACACACGCACATACAGCTGACATACAAACAATTTGGGGATTGGACTGTGTTTGCACTGAGAATTTTTATTTATTTCAAGGTGAATCAGACTCCCTGATTGGGAACAGTCTTGATTTGTCAGACTGACTTTTCCTGAACAGGTTTCCTTAGAAAATGCCATGGATGTACTCTGCCTTTAGACACTGCAGATTAATAGGACGTGTAGAGATAGGCCTCAGACATCCATATGTCTGCATGTTTTTATTTCACAGATTTGGAACCTGAGGTCCGGAGAGATTAGGTAATTTACTCTAAGTGAGAGACTTTGTCTCTGGGCATCCAGGCTGGCATTTTCCCATTTCATTATATTATCTTTCTTGTCCCTCACTCTACCTGTAGCATTTTCACTCATAAGATGATGTAGGGCCCCACAATTGTACATATTTATTTGACTTTGGATTTTTTGGCTTTTTACATTTCAAGTAAAGATATTTTGTAGATTATGTTTTTAATTACCTGCTTATGTTGTTCAGTGATGCTTGTGGAAAAAAAAGTAAAGAATTAAAAGCATTATTTTTAGCTAAAAGTGTAATTTTAATTATCCCATAATTAGTGAAAGTTGGATTGTATTCAATTTTATGTTAATGTGGTCGTTAACTACAGTTACCACTTGCTTGTGTGTTTTTAAACATGATTTTAAATAATCAAAGTAAAGCTTTGTACTTTGTCTCTTAAAATTAATATTGTTACACTTTACCTAGATAATGGCTTAGCACTCAGTTCTAAGCTGCTCTCAAATCCCACTTTGTCCTGTAGTGCTTCAAAATTTGAAAGCAAAATTTCAAATAAAATTTCTTCTTAGAGAGTCTGTACTGAATCAAATCTTCGTTTTATACCATATGACATGACTTCTGAGTAGATGCTAACTCTTTCAAAGCCTTGATGAATTTGCTACAGTAGATAAAGACCTGGCTTGCTCTAGGAAAAAATCCCAACCTACTATGCAGAATGTAATCAGTTGGCACAGAACTATCTATCTAAAAGCAAAATAGATTTCACAGCCTAAGGATAGGCAAAGGATCTGAACAGAGTTTTTCCAAACAAGATTTACAAATGACCAATAAGGACATGAAAAGATGGTTAACATCAATAGCAGTCAGAGGAATACAACTTAAAACTTCATTAAGATACCACTTCATGCTCCCTGAGGTGGCTACAGTCGAGACAGATAAGAAATAATACCAAGTGAGAATGTGGCAAAATTGGAACCCTAATATACTGCTGGTGAGAATGTAAAATGATGCAGCTGTCTTTGAAAACAGTCTGGCAGTTTTTAAAAATATTTAAGGTTAAATACAGAGCTATCATGTGACCCAGCAATTCCACTCCTAGATGGAGAAATGAAGACATACTTACTCAACAATAAATTTTTTTTAAATGGGCAATAGATTTGAATAGATGTTTTTCCACAAGAGATGTACAGTGGCCAATAAGCACAAGAAAAGATGCTCGACATCATTAGTCATTAGGGAAATGCAAATCAAAATCACAGTGAGATACCACTTCACACCATGAAGAAAGCTGTCATCAAAGTCATATGGTAATAAGTGTTGAGAATGTGGAAAAAGTGAAATCCTTGTACGTTATTGCTGGGAATATAAATGATATAGCCACTTTGGAAAACAGTTTGACAGGTTTTCCATTCCTAGGAATATACCCAAGAGAAATGAAAAAATATCCACACAGAAACTTATACATGAATATTCATAGCAGCATTATTCATGATAGCCAAAAAGTGAAAAAAATCCAAGTGTCAATTAACTGATTAATGGATATATAAAATGTATATCCATGCGGTGGGATGTTTGGCCATAAAAAGGAAGGACATGGTGATCCAGTCAAAAAAAAAAAAAAAGCCAGAGAAGAGATTAACAATGGGATTGTGGAAGGCTTGGCATTCCCAAGAACTTTGGGCTTTATCTTGTAATCAATAAATCATTATACAAGGGTTGTAAGAGAAAACACAGAAAGATTTTTTGTTTTTAAGCATACCACCCAGGCTGCAACATAGCTGATGCCTGTGGAGAGGTCGAGGATGGGAAGCTGAGAGAGGAGGAGACTAGATTAGTTAGGAAGCTATTGCAACAGAACAGGTGAAGAATGACCAAAGCCTGAGCAAGGGCATGTAAGTGAGAATGGTGAGTCATGTCTAGATTCTAGACATTGCTGAGTTGTGGTCGGTCACCTATGTTTATATTTATGTTTGCAATGACAGTGTAGGAAGTGAAAGCAAAACACTGTGTCCTCTAAGTCAAGACATTCATGATTGATTCTATTGTCTAACGTTTAACTTTACCAAAACGTATAGCTGATTCTGCTCACTAACTCCCACTTTCTGTAGTCTTCATAGAGAGATTCTTAAAGCAGGTATGTTTGGCGCTAACCTCACCATCTTCCATCCCACTGTGTTCATCCTGCTTGGCATCCTGGGACTGGAGAACGACCACACCTGTCTTTCCATCCCATTCTGTCTCATGTACATCACTGCCGTCTTGGGAAATGGAGCCCTCATCCTCGTTGTCCTCCATGAACGCATGCTCCATGAACCCATGTATATCTTCCTCTCCATGCTGGCTGGCACTGACATCCTGCTGTCCACTACCACTGTGCCCAAGGCCTTGGCTATCTTCTGGTTCCATGCTGGGGAAATTGCCTTTGATGCCTGCATCACTCAGATGTTTTTCATTCACGTTGCCTTTGTGGCTGAGTCAGGAATCCTGCTGGCCATGGCGTTTGACCGCTATGTGGCCATTTGTACTCCCTTGAGGTACACAGCCGTCTTAACTCCCGTTGCTATTGTAAAAATGACCCTGGCAATCTGGGGACGGAGCACTGGGACCATTTTCCCTATCATATTCCTGCTGAAGAGGCTGCAATATCATCCACCACTCATACTGTGAGCCCATTGGGGTGGCCAGATTGGCCTGTGCTGATATCACTGTCAATATCTGGTATGGCTTCTCGGTGCCAATGGCATCAGTTTTGGTAGATGTTGCACTCATTGGCATTTCCTACTCTTTGACCCTCTAAGCTGTGTTTAGACTTCCTTCCCAGGATGCCCGGCACAAGGCTCTCAATACTTGTGGTTCCCACACTGGAGTCATTCTCATCTTTTTCATCCCATCCTTTTTTACCTTCCTGACCCATTGCTTTGGCAAGAATATCCCCCACCATATTCATATCCTTCTGGCAAATCTTTATGTGTTAATTACCCCCATGCTTAACCCTATCATCTATGGAGCAAAGACCAAACAGATAAGAGGCAGTATTGTTCACATGTTATCTACTGGGGGGAAATCTTGAGAAAATTCGTGGTTCCATTATAGTTTTCAAACCAGCAGGAGAAAAGAGAACTTACTAAATTCCCATGTTTAGGCACTATAGTGTGCTGCAGCAGAAAGCACGTGGGCTTTGGAATAAAATACATCTGGATTCAAATCCTGGCTCCCTTACTTTCTGGTCTTTGACTTTGGGCAGTTTCCCACTTTTTGGAAATTTAGTTCTAACCTGTAAAATGGAACCAGTTGTATTGATGCTCTAAGGGTTTTGCAAGGATTAAATCTGTAAACTGCTTGGTACATTGCTTATCATTTAATGGGCTCTCGGTGTTAGCTATAATTCTAACATGAAGTTTGTTGCCTGAGGAAAATGTTTTAGATTTGATGTGTGTGAGATTTCCAGTATTTCCAGGGGCTTCTCTACCTTCTGCTTACCTTCCAAGATGGCATGATGACCTTCATCATCTCCAGCACCATTGTCATCCTAACCACAAATTTGTTGTACAAATTAAATTAGCAAATGAATATGAGTACTTTTTTTTGAATTAAGGTATTGAAAAAGACTAAAGTTGATATTGATTACATTTTATATGTAAAGAACTATCACCATTATTATTTTAAAAAGTTATCTTTACTCATGCAGGAAATGAGTTGAATGACACAGACTCAGGCATTGCTCTTAGAGAGCTGGTTGTCTGAGCTGGACACACAAACAAAAAACTAGTTATGGGGCTGGTTGTCAGAGCTGATTGTCTGAGCTGGACACACAAATGAAAAACTGGTCACTGATAATAGAAAATATGCTATATCACACAGGTATTCGGGGTTAAACAAATGAAGCAAGCTAATACTCTGTGATTCTATGTCCTCTTCTTTATCTGTATTTTTTTCCTAATTAGAGATAGTTGTATGACTTTCAATTCCATTTCTAAATTAGAATAACTTCCAAATTGATACCTCCAGCCTAGACTTTTCCCTTGAGATCCACATTCATATAGTCAGTGGTTTCTTGGCTGCTTCAGTTATATGTCTAGTAGGCATCTCAAAATAAACATGTCTGTATTAGGATAGCTTAAAGCTATGCTTAATTTCAATGAATTAACAAAACAAACTCATTCTTCTCTCATTTAAAGTGTAGTGTGTGTCAACAGAATCTGTTTTCCATTTAGTGACTCAGGAATCCTAGATCCCTTCAACTCGTGAAGCTGTCATATCAAGACTTTTCAGCATTTTTCAGAGCTGCCAAAGCAGGGAAAGAGAAGGAAGGGTGAAACACTCCAGTGAGTAACTGCCTTGCTTTTGAAGTGATCCATCACTTTTGCTCACATTTTCATTGTTAAGCATGTTGCCTGAAAAAGGCCCCAACTCAACTGCAAGGGAAGGTAAGAAATGTAGGCCTGTTCATGGATTTGCACTGAATATTAATTGTCTCTGCCAACTTAATATTTCTTTATTCTCCTCTTCCCATCTGTAGAACACACTCAAATCCTGCCCACAGGAGAGACCCCAAAGTCCCATCCAGGCACTTTACCAGCTCACAGTATAGGACCTGCAGATAATACACAAGAACGTCTCCAACAGATTTGGTTGAGGCTCTTCTTGGTCTAGAGAACTATGATTTAAAGGAATATTTATCCGCATGAAGAATATGAGATACATAATAGCCATTAATTCATAGCAATTTTGAAATCCCCAAAAGGCAGACATTGAGAAGGCTCCATACCTTGGGCTTAGAAAAAGTTTCTTAATTAGATGCTCTAGCAGAAACTATCTTGTCCAGTCTTCTCTGTGACCCATGGAAGTTTCTCTCTGGAAGCTCCTTTCTTTTCCGTTATCTTCTTAAATCATATCTGAAATGGGCAGTGGGGAATATGTCCTTCTTGTGGACAGCACAGCTTTCTGAGCCCACTTTCTGGTGCTGAAAGCTTGGGTCCTGAAAGTTATGTGAACTCTTGAATGGTCAAAGTTTTTCTTAGCTGAACTCTTGAAAACTAGGCCCTCACAGCAGATTGTTAATATATGTTGATTAAAAATCTAGTATATTTCTTTTTTATTTGGTTCCACTCACTTGCCAGTAAAAATGCCCCCAAATCTTTTCAAGACATAATTATCAAATTTTCTCTATTTCCCCCTTTATCAGGTCCATGCATGTCTCTCTGGAGTAAATGGAGGCTAATGGAACTATGATGCTTTAGTAAAGAGGTACCACCTTTAATTTAAATTTTGCCCTCAGTTTCTTTATCCATCTGAGGTGTTTACTAGACGGTCTACCCATAGCATAATCTTGATCGTTAGGCATTTTTTAAAATGACATATTTTATAGGGAGATTTTGCTTGAAGCTTTTATTTTTTAATTTAATTAATTTATTTAATTGCCCTATAGTTGATTTAGAGTATTGTGCTAGTTTCAGGTGTATAGCAAAGGATTCAGTTTATATATATATGATATATGTATATATCATATATATATATAATTGAAATATATATATCATATCAATTATATATATATTTCAGATTCTTATCCATTAAAGATTTTATAAGATATTGAATATAGTTCCCTGTGCTATGTAGTAAATCTCTGTTGTTTATTTATTTTATATATAGTGGTGTGTATCTGTTAGTCCTATACTCCTAATTTATCCCTCCCTCCTTTCCTCTTTGGTATGATAAATTGGTTTTCTATGTCTGTGAGTCTGTTTTGTAAATAAATTCATTTGTATTATTTTTTAGATTCCACATACAAATGACGTCATATATTTGTCTTTCTCTGACTTACTTCTCTAGGTCCATCCATGTTGCTGCGAATGGCAGTATTTCATTCTTTTTTTAAGGCTGAGCAATATTCCATTATATATATAAAGTCTTCTTTATGCATTCATCTGTTTATGGACACCACTTAGGTTGCTTCCCTGTCTTGATTATTGTATATAGTGTTTTACGACAACTGAGGTACATGTGTCTTTCAAATTAGAGTTTTTGTCTTTTCTGGATATATGCCCAGGAGTGGGATTGCTGAATCATATGGTAACTCTAGTTTCAGTTTTCTCCCTCTGGCTGGAGAGCACCATCATTTCCAACATGGACAATCAGAGCTCAGCCTCATCTCTTTGACCTTGTTCCCAGATATAGCTCCTAACCCCCACACAGGTGAAGAGACTGATGTAAGAAAGGCAGTTTGAGAAATCCAAGGATAGTGAGCCAGATTCATAGATGAGACAGAGTCCTAGGTAGGTGGACTGCCTCCACCGATTGCTCTCCCATGTTCTTGACATTAGCTGGGTTACTTATTACTGCAGAGGGGCCCTGAAAACATCCTCAGGCTGGAGCTTCCTTCTGGGCTTCTTCCCCTCCCCTGGCTGTTGCTGCTTCTGCTTGGCTGTTGGTTGCTCAGAGCAAATCTGTCCCTTTCCCTACCTCTCCTGGGGTTTTCGTTATACAACACAGCTGTGGTCCTGCCCTCCCTGGGCTCATCCCATGGCAGTGCTCATTGTCATCCAACTACCACTCCAGCTGGACGGGACCCTGGTGACTTTGGAGTTTTGTCATGGTCATTCTGGGACAGCTCTATTCAAACCTAGTCCTGGGGAGCAGGGCCACCAGATGGACAGCTCTTCCAGGTCGAATTGTTGGAATAAAGTATATTCTCCTTTCTGTCTAGGCCTGGGTTCCTCCCCATTCACTGTAGCAAGTACAGTCTGTTCTGTTCTAACATGACACATGAGTTCTTAAAAATCACCATGCTGTGCAAAATCCCACATGAAATCTGCAGGATTTATGGAAAAATGGAGTTAGGAGCACAGTACTTAAACATTTTGTCAACTGACATAAAAGAATAGAGAGTAAAGGAATATAAGCAGTAGCAGCGTTTTACACGCCTTAAATGGTTAAGAACAATACGAATACTACAATGACGACAATACTTTACTTTGAGAAAGACATAAAGTTTGCTTGTGGAATTAGCTAAAAGGGTTGCAGCTTGTGAGTTATTTTGAAGTACTAAAAGGAACTTTATCTGAAATCAGATGGAAAGTTGTGAAGGAAACTGAGGTAGTTAGTGGATATTTGGAGTGTGTGTGTGTGTGTGTGTGTGTGTTTGGTGTACTCTTACGCATCTTCTTTTCAGTTTGAGGCAGTTTCCTGCATTCAACCAGTGTTATTAGTGGACAAAATTGCACAAAGGCAAATGTGAAATTCAGCTATGCCGAAACTGTTTTGTAATATACCATTGGTGTTGGGACATATTTGTATGTTAAAACCAAGTGATGCAGCAGAACTGAGAGTATCCCCTTGTTCCTCTGCCAACAGTCTTCCTCTCTCCCAAATCACGCATCTCAGTAAATGAATGTTCTAAGGACTGCCAACTTAAAATGAATGTCTATTCCACATACTTCTCCCTAGGTCTTTCCATGGTACTTTCACATCTCAATCCTGTATCCCCAGGATCTGCCCTTCACCGACCTATCCTCTTCTAAGAGTCATCTTTGTATATTACCTTTCTTCACCTTTTTAATCTATGGCCATGTAAAATTTGTCTTATCTCTAAACTAAAACTGCTTTTGCTCACTATTTCCATACTGCCTGATTGAATGAACACTGGAGTAGAAAGAGACCCAGTAGAAAAGAGATGGCCCACTCAAATTAGGAGAATTAAAAATTATTGATGTATAATCCATATATAACATTATATTAGTTTCAGATGTACAACATAATGATTCACCAGTTGTATATATTGCAAAATGATCACCACAATGAGTTTAGTTAACATTGATCACTGTAAAGAGTGTGTGTATGTGTGTGATGAAGACCTTAAGAGTTACTTTCTCTTAGCAACTTTCAGATATGCAATGATTAACTATAGTCACCATGCTATACATTACATTCCCATGACTTATTTTATAACTGGAAGTCTGTATCTTTTGACCCTCTTCCCTCATTTTGCCCCTTCCCCCGACCCCCTTCCCTCCAACCCCCTTCCCCCTAGCAGCCACCAAACTGTTGTCGGTATCTACAATCCTGTTTTTTTTTTTTTGTATTTTGTTGTTTTTTGATTCCACATATAAGTTAGATCATAGGTACTCATATTTCTCTGTCTGACTTATTTCACCTAGCATGATGCCCTCAAGTTCCATCCATATTGTCACAAATGACAAGATTCTTTCTTATGGCTGAATAGTATTGCATTGTATATATACACCACATTTTTTTCTTTATCCATTCATCCATAAATGGACACTTAGGTGGCTTCCACGTCTTGGATATTGTAAGTAAAGCTGCAGTGAACATGGGGGTGCAAGGATGTTTTCAAATTAGTGTTTTCTTTTTCTTTGGATAAATATCAGAAGTGGAATTGCTGAGTGATACTTTAGTTCTGTTTTTAATTTTTTGAGGAACTTCATACCGTCTCCCTTAATGGCTGCTCCAATTTTCATTCCCACCAACAGGGCACAGGTATTCCCTTTTCTCCACATCCTGGCCAAAACCTGCTTTCTCAAATTGGAATAATTTGAGAAGGGATTACTTACAGAGGGACAATTAATAAAGATTTGGCCCTTAAGAGATCCTAAGTGATAGTGTAGTTACTTAGGACTTACAACAGGACATGTCACCACCTCTAGACATGGAGGAATGGGCAACTGTATTCCTGAAGTAGAGAGTTAGCATAAAGGTTACCTTGAGACCAGTTTTGTTTGTTTGATATTGTTAAATTAATTCTATCTTTTTAGATGTGATTTGTGCTTAGCAACTTTAATGCCACTCTTTCATGTTGCTTTTCCTCAAATAGATGGTTGTATTTGGTGGTAAAGAAAATTGCACTGGACAGGATGAGCACGCAGAAGTTGATTTTATTTGATATTTGATATTATTGCTAGGAACAGGGGAGAGAGCACAGACCAAGTCTTGGCTAAAACAAGGTGTGGCTGGGCCACAGTAAGGTGTCAGGTGGAATGGGTTTAAGAACTGGGATGAGCTAGTGGAAAAATACTGGGGGAATTTAGTAGGAGGTTGATCAATGGGTTATGTCAAACATACTGGGTTATTCCTGAGATTACAAATGCTTTTTTTGTCTGTGATTTCGCCATCTGTGTTTGCTAATTGGAAAGTTAGACTCCTACCCTCCACAGAGACTGGGAGATAAATACCTTTGATATTTATATTTCATGAGATAGTTCCCAGGTCTTGAGAAAGACATTTTCTAGGTTGTAAAACTGTCAGGAGGTTAGCAGAAGATTTATATACACTGCAAATTATCCCAAGCAAATTACCTAAGGAAAGGGAGGTCAGATGCTAATAGTCAGGGAAGAAAGCTGTCTAAAGTTTAGACCAAGTATCCCGGTCATTGGCTGATTGTTTTTGTTTCTAGTAGGCAATCTCAGAATGCTGCTGTATTTGTTGGATGCACCCTGTTGGAGGGGAGACATGGGGTGTGCTAGAGCTTGATTTATAGTTGAGCTTCTTTTCCATGTCTCATGGGGCCTGGTTATTTATGGCCATGTGGATCACTGTCCTGTTTTCTGATCTGATCTCCAATATTCTGGAACACCCACCCCTCTGGCTTGATTTTTGGTTCATTTTTTGGTCTAAGAGTGTATGTGTAAAAGGCTAGACCTGCCTGCCTGCTTATACTGTGCTACCTGTTAATCACCAGTTTGATTTTCCCATGGCCCCCTGCTTCTTTTAGTGTCGGACATTTCTGAATCAATATTATTTTTGTAGTGGTCCTTTCCCATGCACCTTTTGGGCTTCTATTCTTTCCCATAATCCCATCATAGTCATCTTTCATCTTTTGGAGTTGCTTTTTTTTTTTTTAAGATTCCACATATGAGCGATCTCATATGGTATTTTTCTTTCTCTTTCTGGCTTACTTCACTTAGAATGACATTCTCCAGAAACAACCATGTTGCTGCAAATGGCGTTATGTTGTTGGTTTTTATGGCTGAATAGTATTCCATTGTATAAATATACCACATCTTCTTTATCCAGTCATCTGTTGATGGACATTTAGGCTGTTTCCGTGTCTTGGCTATTGTAAATAATGCTGCTATGAACATTGGGGTGCAGGTGTCATCCTGAAGTAGGGTTCCTTCTGGATATATGCCCAGGAGTGGGATTCCTGGGTCACATGGTAAGTCTATTCCTAGTCTTTTGAGGCATCTCCATACTGTTTTCCACAGTGGCTGCACCAAACTGCATTCCCACCAGCAGTGAAGGAGGGTTTCCATTTCTCCACAGCCTCTCCAGCATTTGTCATTTGTGGACTTTTGAATGATGGCCATTCTGACTGGTGTGAGGTGATACCTCATGGTAGTTTTGATTTGCATTTCTCTGATATTAGTGATATTGAGCATTTTTTCATGTGCCTATTGATCATTTGTATGTCTTCCTTGGAGAATTGTTTGTTTAGGTCTTTTGCCCATTTTTGGATTGGGTTGTTTGCTTTTTTTTCTTATAAAGTCATATGAGCTGCTTATATATTCTGGAGATCAAGCCTTTGTCGGTTTCATCATTTGCAAAAATTTTCTCCCATTCCGTAGGTTGTCTTTTTGTTTTACTTATGGTTTCCTTTGCTATGCAGAAGCTTGTAGATTTCACTAGGTCCCATTTGTTTATTGCTTTTATTCCTATTGCTTGGGTAGACTGCCCTAGGAGAACATTTTTGAGATGATGTCAGATAATATTTTGCCTATATTTTCTTCTAGAAAGTTAATTGTATCTTGTCTTATGTTTAAGTCCTTGATCCATTTTGAGTTTATTTTTGTGTACGGTGTAAGAGAGTGTTCTAGCTTCATTGATTTACATGCTGCCATCCAGTTTTCCCAACACCATTTGCTGAAGAGACTGTCTTTATTACATTGTGTATTCTTGCCTCCTTTGTCGAAGATTAGTTGACCAAAAGTTTGTGGGTTCATTTCTGGGCTCTCTATTCTGTTCAGTTGGTCTATATGTCTGTTTTTGTACCAATACCATACTGTTTTGATTACTGTAGCTCTGTAGTATTGTCTGAAGTCTGGGAGAATTATTCCTCCAGCCTCTTTCTTTTTCTTCAGTAATGCTTTGGCAATTCTAGGTCTTTTGTGGCTCCATGTAAATTTTATTATGATTTGTTCTAGTTCTATGAAATATGTCTTGGGTAATTTGATAGAGATTGCATTAAATCTGTAGATTGCCTTGGGCAGTATGACCATTTTAACAATATTGATTCTTCCAATCCAGGAGCATGGGATATCTTTCCATTTTTTAAAGTCTTCTTTAATTTCCTTAATCAGTGTTTTATAGTTTTCTGTGTATAATTCTTTCACTTCCTTGGTTAGATTTATTCCTAGGTACTTTATTACTTTGGGTGCTATTGTGTCTTTACTTTCTTTTTCTGTTGATTCGTTAATGTAAAGAAATGCAACTGATTTTTGAACGTTAATCTTCGATCAGCTCTAGTAGTTTTTGTGTGAACCTTTTAGGGTTTTCTATATGTAGTATCATGTCATCTGCATATAGTGACACTTCTACCTCTTCTTTTCCAATTTGGATCCATTTTATTTCTCTCTCTTTTCTGATTGCTGTGGCTGGGACTTCCAAGACTATGTTGAATAGGAGTGGTGATAGTGGGCATCCTTGTCTTGTCCCAGATTTTAGTGGGAAGCTTTTGAGTTTTTCTCCATTGAGTACTATGCTGGCTGTAGGTTTGTCATATATAGTTTTTATTATGTTGAGATATACCCACTTTGGTGAGAGGTTTTATCATAAATGGGTGTTAGAGTTGCTTCTTATTTTCTGTTTCATGAATTCCTCTCCTTTTTTTTTATCATGTTATGGATTGATTTACTATTGAATATTTAGCCAGTGTCACTAGGTTTTGGAGTGGAAGGAAGAAGCTGCAGTGAGTACTGAGTTAGTCATGTTAATCAGAGATCTTTGGAACTTGTTTACTCCTTGGAATTTTTGAGCTTTCTTCATGGCCCAATATTTTATCAATTTCTGAAAATACTGCATGTCAAGAACATGATGTGTATTGTCTGTTTTTACTGTGAGTTAGCTATTCAACATCCATTCAAACTCACCTTCCCATAACTTCTATCATACATTTTGGAAAGCTGAAGTACATAACTTTTGAGTCTTGTAACTAGAGATAAACATTAGACTCATTCTGACGAATCAGACATATAAGTCTATTGAGGCTATTCTTTGTTCTTGTCTGGAATGTGGAGTTGAAAATGAAGGATAGTAGTCATAGCTTTGATTGGCAGAGCAGAAAAGTAGAAAAATCTCTGTCTTTTGATAGCATAATAGAAGTGCCTTATTTTGTGTGTGTGTGTGTGTGTCTGTCTGTGTATGTGTGAGATGAGATAAATAAACCCCAATCTGGCCAAGCCACTATAATATAGTGTCTCTTACACACAGCTAACCACAACCTTAATCAATTGCTTAAATATTAGAGAGGCACACTTTAGTTAAGTATCATTCTTTTTTTATTGTCATTTTAATTTGCTGTTTTAAAAATTAGTCATGAAGCTGATAGAGAGAAAGGATTAACATCAGGGACTTTTTTGGCTTGGATTCTAATCTCACTCTGCAACTTCCTTCTTATTTGACCCTAGATAAGTTTCTCAACCTTCTTGCTTCATCTGCAAAATGTATAAAAAGCAATTGGTCTTGTTTCACAGGGTGGTTATGGCAATTAAATGAATTACTGTTCGTGAAATGTTTAGAATAGGGTCTTGCACATAGCATGTGCTATACAAAATAGGTGAGTTAATTTCAATTGGTGATCCCAGCAAGTGGGGGATGTGGAATTTTGACCCAGAACTACTGGACTCCAAAGCCTGTGCTCTTTCTGTAATACCAATGATAACATTCTGTCATTGAAAGTTGGCTTACCTCCTAGACACATTCTCACCCAAACCAAGTACCCTCTGAAAGCCCACTCTCAGTTCCTGCGTCCTAAGGGCATACACCATAGGATTAAGTGCTGGGGGAATGACACTATGCAGCACATTGAGGAGAACAGGGATGAAGGGAAATCTTCTTCCTGCCAGATGGGTGACAGACACCACAATAATGGCTGTGTAGAAAAAGAGAATGAGGATGAGATGAGAGCTGCAGGTACTCAGGGCCTTAGCTGTTGCTTCTGCAGATTTCAACCTCAGCACTGAGCGAATAATCAAAGCATAGGAAGCAAAGACCAGACCCATGTCACTCCCAACCACAACCCAGGCTAAGGCCAAATGATAAAACCTATTAATAGTGATGTCATCACAGGCCAGACTGGTGACCCCCAAGTTAGAGCAGAGGCAGTGGTCAATCTCATTCCTGGAGCAGTAGTGTCTCTGGGCAGCCAGTACAGGCACTGGGATGGTCAATAGGATATTCCTGAGTATCATAGACACTGTGACTTTGATCACAAAAGTCTCAGTGACTATGAAGGGGTACTGAAGGGGGTAGCAAATGGCTACATATCTATCCACAGCCATGCAGAGGAAGATACCTGACTCCATGCACATGAAAGAGTTGATGGCATAGATCTGAGCAAAGCACTCAGGGAGGCTGATGGTCTTGGCATTAAACCATAAAATGGCCAGGATTTTGGGCATGATGGTAGTAGCCAGGCCAATGTCCACTACCGCCAGGATACCAAGGAATAGATACATGGGCTGGTGCAGGGTGGGCTCATGTTGGATGGTGATCAAGATGAGGAGATTGGTACCAAGAGCTAAGAGGTAGAGCAGGGCCAGTGGCAGTGAAAACCAGTGCTGCCACTCATGAATGCCTGGGAGCCCCATCAGGATGAACTCAGACACGTGAAACCTTGAGCTGTTGGTTATGCTCAGGGTGGTATCCATATCGTGGGATGTCTCGATCTCAGCAGGTACCTGTAAATTAAGGGGAAACAAGAATAGGCTGTGGTTAGGTCAGCTGAGGGCCAAAATCTGTGTAGAGGTGTAAGGTTCACCAACAATAACTCAGTCTTTTTTTTTTTTTTAACGTGATGCATCTTTTATCCCTTTAAGACTCTCGGAGAAAGTTTACCTAAGAATAATAGAAGGTCCACGATAGATCCTAAGATAAAGATTTTGATATAATTAAAGTAGAGATTTAATGACTTTATGTGCCTGAAGTCCCCGGTAAATTTTTGTATGTGGGGGAAATGGACATAGTGCAGGAGACACATATATTATAAGGAAACAGACATTTCAGTGGTGTACTAGTTTCAAGGGCTGCCTAAAGAAAAAAAAAATCACAGACTGGGTAACTTAACCAACAGAACTTTATTTTCTCATAGTTTTGTAGGCTGAAGTCCAAAATCAAGGTGTCAGCTAGTTTTGTTTCTTCTAAGTCCTCTTTCCCTGGCTTGTAGATGGTTGTCATTCTGGTGCCTTTACATGGTCTTTTCTCCATGCACACACATATCTGTGTCCAAATTTCCTCTTCTTAAGGACACTGCACATAATGGATTAGGACTCACTGAAAAGATTTCATTTTAACTTAATTACCAATTTAAAGACCTTATCTGAAAAGATGGTTAATTCTGAGGTACTAGAGGTTAGGATTTCAAAATGTGAATTTTGAGGGATACAACTGAGCTATAATTAAGAATAAAAATGAGAGGGTAGCCTCCATTCTTGGAGGCCTTCAGGAAGAGAATAAGTAGTCACAGTGAGAACCCTGACTAGGCTTTTCTTTTGGATGCCTTGTTGGAGAATAATTTCTGACATAATCCATTTAAGCTTCACTCTCAAGGTGTTATTATTGATGTGAAGACATGGAGGTTGAATGATTTGTCTAGATAAGAATCATATATTGAAGTTATTAATAAGTGACAAAGCTACAGTAAAATTTTAATATTCTGCATTTAATTTGAGCATTCATTCTGTGAAATCTTAACCAGCAGATCACTGTCCTATAGAATAGTATTGTTTCCTCATCTGATTATGAAAGTACATTAAAGACATATGTAAAGCTATATTTTGAAATCATCAGTGTTATTAATACAAAATATAATGAGGAACAAGTGGAAACAAACTTAAACACTTCTGTATTTCTGTATGGTATATGTTGGAAATACAGGAAGCTTTTTTTGCACACATTTAGACTTTTTCTTGTGTTTAAGTAATTTCATGGTTTAATCTTGGTCCTTTCATACTTGGTCTTCCTCATTTTCACATTCCTGACTTTGTTAATTCTTTCATTTCTGGAAAACTTTCAAATAATTATATCAAAAAGTGTACTTGAGAGACTTATGTCAGCAAAATGACAGACCAGGAGGCTCCAGGTCTTGTTTTCTCATGGGAACACTAACGGAGTGACAGATTAACCAAAATAGCTTTGTGGGAGTTCTATAAACTAAGAAACTAAAGTCTTATAGTGACAAAGTAAACGCCAAGCCAAGAAAATGCCACACTCAAAATGACAGGAATTTTTCTCATTCTTTCCCCATAATCTGCCTTGTGCAGTACAGGAGAAATCCACCCAATTCCCAGTTCCTCCTTGTGGTCAGCACAGTGAGAAGGCAACCCACAGTATGGGAGGGAATATTTACAAATCATATATCTGAAAGAGGGTTAATATTCAAAATATATAAACAATGTCTACTATTCAACAACAAAAACCAAACAAGTCAATTGAAAAACTGACAAATGTCTTGAATAGACATTCTTCCAAAGAAGATATAAAAATGGCTAATAAGCATGTGAAAAGACACTCAACACTAATCTAATCATCAGGGAAGTGTAAGTCAAAGCCATGTTGAGATACCACCTCATACCCATTAGGATGACTATTAGCAAAAAAAAAAAAAAGAAAAAGAAAAAAAAGAAAAAACCTTAGAAAAGAACAAATGCTGGCAAGGATGTGGAGAAATTAGAACTCTTAGGCATCTTAGGTGGCAATGTAAAATGGTGCAGTGGCTGTGGAAAACAGTATGGCAATTACTCAAAATATTAAAAATAGAATTATCATATAATCCAATAATTCCACTTCTAGGTATATACCCAAAAGAACTGAAAGCAAGGACTTGAAGAGATATTTGTATACCCATGTTTATATCAGCATTATTCTCTGTAGCTAAGAACTAGAGGCTACTCAAGTGCCCATAAACAGATAAATGAATAAGCAAAAATGTGGTACATACGTGCATGGAATATTATTTAACTTTAAAAAGGAGGGAGATTCTGACATATGTTATAACATGAATGAAACTTGAGGACATTATACTAAGTGAAACAAGCCAGTCATGATTCCACCTACATGAAATACTTAAAGTAGTCAAACTCAGAGACAGTGGAATGATGATTTCCACAGATTGGAGGAGGGGAATTGGGAGTTATTATTTAATAGGTAGAGTTTCAGTCTTTCAGGTGAAAAGTGTTCTGTGGATGGATGGTGGTGGTGGTATATATATACAACAATGTGAAGGTACTTAATGCCACTGAACTATACACCTAAAAATGATTAAGGTGGTAAATTTTTATGTTATATGTATTTTACCACAATTAAAATAAAAAAAAATACCCAATTTTAGGAATCCTTGACTATCTAAGAATTTTTTTGTTACTTTTGTCTGTGAATAATACCTTGTTTTGTCAAATATCTAGGTATCAATATTTCCTTTCCCAAATCCCTGGCTTTGTTTGATTTAATGGTATGATGTATAAAATTGAGGCTCCATTTCCCATCACTCCTGAGAATGAGTGACCATGTCATTATTAATTATAATAAGCATATATTAATCATAAAATTGATTAAAAGTAGGAAAAAGAAAACAATAGAAGTTCAGGAAACAAAACAATGAAGAAAAATATCTATAAATCAAGATCCCATTAGGCAACTATATGATAGTTAACACTTTAGAATTTTTAATTTTCAGTGTTTTCACAGTTGAAATTTTATGTAAATAGAATGATTCATCTTGTGCTTTTTCTTATCATGATACACTTACTATACAAGGTCCTAATTCATTGGGAAATTATAAAAATCATAATTCTATAAATGTTATTTTCAATGGCTGTATATGGTTTTATAACATTTTCCCCAATTTTTGCTTGGTTTTACACACTGCTTATATATTTTTAGATATAGTTAATTCTATCTTTAAAAAATCAGACTTAGAGCATTTTCCTTTCACCCTTTTTCCCAGATGTTTTAAGCTTAAAGTGAAATCTTTAACGAAGTATTTACAGATAGTCTGTATGGTAGTCTGTGAACTTCATAAATGTATGGAAAAACCCTGTCATCATTGTTATTATTATTAGGAGAGGATCTATTTAGCTTTCATCAGGTTTTAAAAACATTTCACCCCTCAAGTAAGAGATGCAGAAAATGATTCTTTACTCAAAATTTGGACCAACATTCACTTCCTTAAGTCTTTAAATTTTTACTAGTTGAGCTTTTTGTTTTGTGACATTAATTTTGCTGTTAATGAGAAATATGTAAAGAAATTGACTTTAAACAATAATATCCACATCTTTCTGCAACTGATTATTATGCCCTCTTTGTCACATGTGTGATTTGTATATGTATTAATTCTGTCTCTGGACAGTCTGTTGTTTTCATATTTCTTGCTGGTTATTTCTGTGCCATATCAAACTGAATTAAATGTTCTAGTTTTGTAAAAATTTACTGCACAATAGGACCATATTACTCTTATTCTCTTCAATTTTAAAGCTCTTTTCATGTGTTTATTCTTCCAGATTAACCTTAGAATTCATGTATTGAGTTCTAAAATAGCACACTTTTGTTTGGGACTTTGTTAAATCTGTAGATTCATTTTGGAAAAAAAAAAGGTGACTTTATACTATTAAACTTTATTTAATAATGAAGACCCTCTCTGTCTCTCTTTGCTTCTTCTGAAGCTTCTCTATGTATTAAATATATAAAATATATTAAAAACTCATTCAAATTTTGTACATTTTCACTCTTATTATGAATTTTAACATTTTGGGGTATATGTAGCGAATATGATTTTCTGTAGTATGTATTCCATTGTATGCTTCTAGCCCATTAAATTTATCTTTTTTAGTATAATTGTATTGGCTTTTGTTATTTCATCTTGCTTCAGCCACTTTGATAAACTCTTATCACTTATAATGTGATCATTTCTCCCCTGTATTATCATAACAAACAATTATCTGTTTTTTGAAAGGAAATATTTTGTATGTTATATATTACAATTGCATTTGTTTTATTATTTTGTTTTGTATATCATCCACGTTGCTAAACTATTATCAATTCTTACAGTTTTCCCATTGGTACTCTTTAGTAGTCTAGGTAGACCAAAAAGATGCTTCAAAATAATGATGTTTTCCCTCTTTACAAACATTAACATCTCTTAATTTTTGTCTTATGTCTCACTGAAATGTCTGGAAACTCATTATCATGTAAAATAATTGTGATGGCAAATATCTTTAATTGTTTTTGGTTGAATTTAATAGAGTTAGCTGGAATTTCATTAAATATTATTTTGTTTTTAAAGTCTTTTGTCAAATATAAGAAACTTGTTTTTCATTTTTATCATTTCAAACACATTTATTTAATAGCATTTTATTTAATATCAATGATTCTTGAAATTAATTTTTGTTCTGAGAATCCTGGATTTAGAATTTAGCATTCTAAACCTCTTTGTTTATCATTTATTCAGTTCAGTTTTACGGAGTCTTTTATGTAATGCTGAGAAATGGATACTTTTGTTTTCATTTCTTGAATATGTCATTCTATTATGACTTGTTTGCATGATCTTCTGACTGGAAAGTCCCATCCTCTCAAGGGTGTCCCATCATGTTAGAGTTCAGCCTCTCTTATTTCCTAACCGCAGACCTTAGTCTCTACAGAAGTGAAAAGCTTGAGAGGAGGGAGTACTAAAGATGAAAATTCAACCGCGGAGGCCAACCATTAGGCATATAATCAAATTTAGAATCCGGGACACAATTACAGAAACAGGAGACACATTCATCCCCTCACCTCTGAGGATGCAGGTCGCTGACTTCAGGAGGGGCTGTCAGGAGGCTCCCAGGCTGCAACGCCTCCTGCAGCTGCTTCTGCTCTCCTGCTGCAGCTGCCAGTGTTTAGCCTTTTGTTGTTCAGAGCAGATTTGTGACTTTACTTGACATCCTTGGAGTTTGAGGTTTCAAAATCAGTTAGATCCCTGAGATTCCCTGGTTTGATGTGCTGCTCTATAAGTCCTTCCCACTCTATTCCAAACATCCTCCAGGGTCTAATGCTGTTTTACATTGGAATGGGAAAAGGCCCTCAGTGCTCTCAGGGGTTAGCCAAGTGACTTCTGGGAGTAGACCTATCAGCCCACCACACGGACAGCTCTCCACTCCAGACTCCCAAGAGCTTAATTCACCCTTCTCTGATGCATAGTGCCCCTTGTTACAGGACCGCTCTGAAGTATCCCATCTCAGAATATATCTTTATTTCATACTCCTTCCAGAGTTTGCCCCTATCTAATTTCCCTCTCACAAACTTTGGGTGTAACCTCTTCATTTTGTTTCCTCTTCCTCATCTGACAGAAACTTCTTATTTCTCTACAGTTTAATTTTTGTTTTAACACCACATGGAAATCACTTTTGCTAATGCTTTCCAATTGCCAAAATCAATCAATTAATTAATTAATGGGGGCAGCAATTTGCTTTGCATTCTACCCTTTCTTATGTATACAACATGAATTACTGATTTTTCAGTGGTCAGTGTTTTATTTGTTGTTAGGATGGAGTGGCAACTTCCAAGATCCTTTCATGCAGGAAAGGAAGCCAGCAGCCCCTACAATGAACTTTTTAATAAATTTTTTGTCAGCATTTAGACTCTTTTTTGTATATCTTTCCAAAAATAGACTCAGTGGAAAAAACATAATTTGCACATTTAGAAACATTTTGCCAAATCACTTTTTGTATGTTTGGGCCAATTTACAGTCTTACCAGATGTGTACAAGTGTCAGTTTTGAGGTGGCATTGATGGTGAGGGACGTTTTGTTTTCTACTCTTACTTGTTTTTCAGATTATAAAAAATTCAGTATAATTTTAATATGCATATTTTAATTAGTGTTGCTGACAATTTTAATGATTTTAATGGCCTTTTTTTTCTAGTGAGATAAAATAAGATTATAACCTAGGTTATAGTTTCTTTATTTACTATATTTATAGTTTATTGAGAGCTAAAATCTCTATCCTTTCCTAATACCTTAATGATGTTTCATTATCCATTATAATTTACAATTATGTATATAATGATTGTTGAATGATCTCTGTCCCCCATCCCTACCAGATGGTGAGTTCTGTTGTATTCTTAGCATAGTGCCTGGCACAGAATAGGCTCTCAATAAATGTTTGCTCAATAAATAAATTTCACTATTTAATGGACTGTATCTTTACTATCATGTTTCCTCATCAGTCACATTGGCGCAGTGTATGTTTTTGATTAGATGAATACATAATCTCCACGTGTAACACTGTAGGCACTCAAAGTTTTATTGAAGAAATGAAATAAGTTGTCACAAAACAACCATTGCAATTGTAATCACTATCAACACTATTGTTTTCACTGCCATCTTCATGACTAATACCACATTGACTTAATCTTTACAAATATTGTTAGTTTTAACTGGTGGTATTTTGGACATTGTGCAGACATATTAGAGGGGACATGATTATTCTTGTAATGCAGACTCACTGCTGTGTATAAGCACAGAACAAAGAGAAAACTAGAATTTGTTGTCCTTTTCTTTATTATTTTCTACATTATTCTGAGTATGTACTAGGCTATCATTTTGATGATGAAGTGAAGTTGGAAATACAGAAATTATGATAAAATGCGATGGTGTGTGGTAGAGATTGGCTTCAAGTCACAGAGGACTAATTCTCATTGGGAAATAAGGGTAGAAATGAGACACAGGGTGGCTCAGGTTAAAGACATGCTATGAATGACCAGGGTTTCGAAGAAAATGGGCCTGAGTTGTTGGGTGGGTACATGGAGGATTAGGGCTAAACTTATGATCCCTAGGGGGAGTCTGCCTCAGTCTTTCTCCTAAGTGGCTTCTGCTCTATGCCATACTCTACGATCCCACTTTTCTCTATTAAATATTAATCTTCAATATTATTGGGAAGAAGATCATTCTTCAAAGAAAGGGCAAAAAGCAGAGACTCTCCCTCCACTCTTGTCATTGCTCCATGTGTAGAAAGTGGGACAAAGATCTGCAGGAGAGATGGAATAGACACAAGATTGCAGAGGATTATGCAATAGTCTCAAGACTTCTTAGTGGGTGGAGGATTGAGTGATGTTTACCTCTGGATTTAGAGTTCTCTAAGTGCTTTGGTCAAACTACTTTTGAATGATCTTAGTCTGAAAATGTTGTATTAGCATAAAATCTTGATGATATGAACAATCTACCACTTCCAGTTACTAGTATCTCTTCTGGCTGCCCTCTTTCATTAAATGTTCACTTGGTCAATATCTTCCCTATATTTTGGCCGCCCATAATCTTGGTGGGAGACTTCAGTATTATTGTGAATGACCCATTGAAAACTCTGGATTTTCATATTCTTGATTTCTTTCCCCCCAAATCCTTATCTCATTTACCCATTCCCGTGACATATCCTTGAACTCCGTAGAGATCACTGTATCTAACAGATCTTCCAGCATCTCTGCTTCACCCCTTCCTATGCATACTCCTAGCATGATACTTGATAATGAGATTCTGATTGTCTTTTAATCTTCTGCTTAAAATCTTCATGACTTTCCACTGCCCTTTGATATGACCTAAAACATGCATGCTAAGGTTCTTGCTTACAGACCAGGCTTAGTTCCTGAGAACTACATCCCTAAATTTCATGATTCTGTCAGGTCTTTGACAATACCAACCTCCCTTCCCTCCTGCCTCAGGAATTTTGTATCCTCAGCCTACCCCGACACCTCCCTTTACTTTTAATACATTCTTATGGTCACTAACTTGAATTAGGGTGGGCTCCCATACTGAGAACATTCTCATATGATATGTTTTAAGACACTGTAGTTTTAGGTCATAACATTTATAATTGTAATTAGATATCTGTGATCACATATCTAATATATATTCTCCAGTGAGCCATGATGACAAGGACCATTTATACTATTAATTGTTCTTTCCAATATCTAGCAGAGTACATGGATTTAATAGATATATATCTTATCTGTTGAATGAATGAATGAAAGAGGTTTATCAGCAGCTATGAATAAAATAACTTAATAACTGGATGAATAAAAAGACTGTGAAATCAAAGCATCACTCCAAAGGAGAATGTGGCCACTAGGGTAGACTGGTGATCAATCAGAGATGGGACCAAGGGAAGGGTCTGCTTAGTGATGGGAAGATATAATAGCAAAGATCTTAGCCCACCTCTTTGGGAACCTGCGGGGACAGACTGTTTCAGAATCAATACTCATCCCATACTTGCTATGTCTGTGGACTATGTCACAATCCCCCTGAAGAGAAGCAATCAGTTCACCTGAGACAGTGACATTTGCCTTAGGTTGGAGTCTCCAGAAGAAGACTCTGAGGAAGAGATTTGCATGCAGGAGATTTACTGTGAAGTATACTTGAAAATTACACGTGTCAGGGTGTGAAGGAAGCAGAGTGGAGAGGAGAAGGAAGTTAACCTGTGATCCTGTTACCCCAGATGTCTGAGCTAATTCCTTGGGGTGCTCTTGAGGGGGATGGCCCTTCAGTGTTGTTTCAGATTGAAGAAAGAGGGTCAGGTCTGTGTATTTGTACATAGAGCAGACATTGGCTAAAAGCTGCACCCAGGTAGGAAAAGTAACTTTGAGTGAGTTAGCTCTCTTTGTCCAAGGGAGAGTGACTTGATTATGGGCTTTTAGCAGCCTACACTTGCAGCAGATGGAAGAATAAACACATTTAACCTCAGAGTCTGCTAAAGAATTTCCTGGGGCTGAGTTTGACCTATGAATACAGAGCAATGTGAGATTTCCTAGCCCACTGAGCCTGTGGTTTCCCACACAAGTCATCAGGATGTACAGGCTTGGGGTGATCATCAACACAGGACAATGTGGGCCCCTTGCTCAGGCACAGTTGCCTTTCCCTGCTCTGTCTCTCTGCCCAACCAGCCCTCCCTGGGGCAGCTTAGCTCTGTGTGCCTCTAGTGATTCCTGAGGCTAACTTTAGCTCTGTCCAGGTAGGTCTGTGTGTCTTCTGGGACCTGCCAACCGGTAATAAGAGCTTCCCTGATCAGTGCCTTGTTCATAGTCACCAACCTCTGCCTTGGGGAAGTATCAAGAGTAGACTTGTCTTTTAGAATGAAGATGACAGAACCGGCTAAGAGTTCTTGCATGGTATTTGGAAATGACTATGAAGGTCATTTTCTTGCTGTGGAAAATGAGGTCAGGTTTGGAGCTTATGGTTTTGGGGAAGACTGTTGACAGTGGACTTCTGCCTTCCCCATAGCCCTGGCTTAGGAGTTATTTCTTGGTTGGCTACTATGGCTCTGAGTCTTCTAATATCTCTGGTTTGACATCTCTTAGTAAATCTATTTCCCTTTATTTCAGAGTAGCTGTTCTCCCCAAAACTAACTGACTGACTCCTCAAAACTAACTCTCTCTTTTCCAGTCCCCTTAGCTTCTGCCTTTCAGGTCACACATGCTGTGTGCTAACCTGTGAACTTGCAGATACTTCCCAGTGCCATTAAACTTTCATGGTCAGCTGAGGAATTCACAGGGGCCGTTAGCATTCTCCTAGGTTGTCATCCTCATCATCATATACGGTGTGTGGAGACAGAGCTGATTTACCTAATTTACCCAAGTCTGGCCAGAGCTACTACTCATCCTTCACATTTTTTGAAAACTTGACCTGCATGGACCTGGGTAATGTGTTTGATTTCCTCTCTGGTATTCAGAGATTACAGTTCAGCCCTTCTGGATACAATATCCTCTTCATCACTTCCGCTGGACAGATCACTATGGAGACTGAACCGAGACTCAGTGTTTCTGCAGCTGAGCAGAGAGGGCCATGGTGAAACCTTCTTGAGACTGGGAATGTTCTCTCTCTTTTTTTTTAAAGTTTTGTCCATGATTCTGTCTCCCTCAACCCTTTGTGAAGACTGCAAAGCATGAACCCTCAAAAGATAGCCCCAAGATCAGGAGAACAGTGCCCCTGTATCAGGAATATTTTATTCATTGTTTCTGTATCTCAGATATGACACCTGACCTCTGCCTTGGAGTGTCTGATTTCTATTTCACCTTATCCTGGTAGGTCATCACCATGAACCCACTATTTCTGTGTCCTCCCCCAGCCTCTTTCTGGGTCTCTGCATCTCCCTTTTAGCACTATCACAAAGTCCATGTCACTGTTAAGAAGATTAAGGAGACAAGGACAGCCCACAGTCTACAGAGGAGCTCTCTGCCTGCAGTGACAGAGGCAGCAGCAGAAGTGACCAGTAGTGACCACAGGAGTCCCTCATTTCTGATACACACCTGGGATTCTGTCGTAGCTCTCAGGGCAGAGAGATTCAGTGTGGTTCCTCTGCCATGAGGCACCCAGAATATCACTTTATGCTTTTTGTTTTTTGTTTTAATGGAGGCACTGGAGATTGAGCCCACGACCTTGTGCATGCTAAGCACGTGCTCTACCACTGGGCTATAGTGCCCGCCCATCAGGATACCACCTTAGGTGAGGAGCACTGGGGCTCACTTAGTGCGCCTCTCATAGGTGCTCCACTTTCTGCTGCAGCAGTCCCATCCCTTACGTTCAGTGTCTGTCTTGTCAAGTTCCCATGACTCCTGATTGTTTTATATGCTCAACTGTTTATTTTTAATGTAACCATATAGATTTATTTCTTCACCAAACATTACAGAGTACCAGTTAACTTCTGGCCTTCTGGGACTTGCCCTGGGACTACTACCTTAAGCTAGGTGTAGTCCCTATTTTTTAAGGACTGTCGCACTAATGAGATGTACAGTGCAGGTAATCAGTACAATGTGATCTTTATAGGAAAGAAGAGGAGACAAGCCAGGCTGCCTTACAGAATTTGGGGACAGCTTCTGAGAATAGAGGTTGCTTGGACTGGATTTACATGAATAATTAGGGATATACAACTTCAATGTTTTTTGCTAATTGACCCCTGCTTTTTGGTCAGAGAGGTAAATATATTTTCATTTTTCGATTCCTGGGAATCAAGTCCCTTCATTTCTTCCTCTAAGAATCACTGAGGGACCACTTGTTGACTTCAGTAATGAATGTTTAATAAACAACTCTAAGCTTTCCCCCAGACTCACAAACTTCACAGCGCAAAGAAGAGGCAGGTTACTCAGGCACACGCATCTCTGCTTCTCCTTCAACCGCGGAAGTTTGGCTTCACCCTCCATTGCTCTGCTGATACGGCTGCTATCAAAGCAATGGGTGCACAAATGCTCAGCTGTCCTCTGACTTCTCAGCTAACATGTGAGAAAGGGCCTAATGTGTAGCAGAAGAGAATTAACGTTCTCACTATGTAGAAGGTTAAGCACTGAAATGTGAATTTCGGTAAGATTAAGAGATTCTCCTGGAGGTCTCAATAAAACAGATGTCACTGATACATGAAGTTATCAGTGAATTTGAATCTGGAAGGAAAACAAAGGCTGGGAGATATGTACCAACCAGGCATTTCAGATTTTGTACCTGCCATGGTCAGAATTTGGGGGCAATATTATAGTCATTGTTGATTTACAAAGAAGACAGTAGGAGTGAACTATAGATGCATAATCCACAAGAACTGAGTCATTCCTGACTCTTTTAATACATGCATATACATATATACCCCCCTTACATAGAAAAATACAATTATCTCACATCGTGTCTAAGACAGACCCATATACACAAACATATCCAGTTTCAAGTTTTTTATTTTAATGATAGGGAGATTAAACACAGCACCTATTTAATTGTTATTGTGGAGCTGTCAGAAGCTCTGAAGCATCATGATCAGATACAGGCATAGCAAAAGTTTGAAACAGAGAAGCCTTGGGGAAAAAGAAAATGTGTCAGGAATAGAGAAATCATGATTTTGGTTTCTTCTGCCTCTTCTTTCCTTCCAAGCTGTTGATGATGGCGCTGAGTAATTCCAGCTGGAGGCTGCTCCAGCCTTCTTTTTTCCTGATCGGCATCCCAGGTTTAGAGGAAAGCCAGCACTGGATAGCATTGCCGCTGTGTGTCCTTTACCTCCTTGCCCTAGTGGGCAACGTCACCATCCTCTTCACCATCTGGACTGACCCATCCTTGCACCAGCCTATGTACCTCTTTCTGGCCATGCTGTGTGGCATTGACCTGGTTCTGGCCTCCTCCACTGCCCCCAGAACCCTGGCAGTGCTCCTGGTTCATGCCCATGAGATTGGGTACATGGTCTGCCTGATGCAGATGTTCTTCATCCATGCGTTCTCTTCCATGGAGTCAGGTGTCCTTGTGGCCATGGCTCTGGATCGCTACATAGCCATCTGTCACCCTCTGCACCATTCCACTATCCTGCATCCAGGGATCATAGGGCGCATTGGAGTGGCAGTGCTGGTGCGGGGATTACTCCTGCTCCTCCCCTTCCCCATCCTGCTGCAGAGACTTGTCTTCTGTCGGGCCACTGTCATAGGCCATGCCTATTGTGAACACATGGCTGTGGTAAAACTTGCCTGCTCAGAAACCACAGTGAACCGAGCTTATGGGTTGGCAGTGGCATTGCTTGTGGTTGGTCTAGACATCCTGGCCATTGGTATTTCTTATGCCCACATCCTCCAGGCAGTGCTGAAGGTACCAGGGGTTGAGGCCCAACTTAAGGCTTTTAGCACATGTGGGTCTCGTATTTGTGTCATCTTGGTCTTCTACGTTCCTGGAATGTTCTCCTTCCTCACTTACCGCTTTGGCCATCATGTGCCCCATCACGCCCATGTTCTTCTGGCCACACTCTACCTCCTTGTGCCACCTGCTCTCAATCCACTTGTCTATGGGGTAAAGACTCAGCAGATCCGCCAGCGAGTACTCAGGGTGTTATACATAAAAGGATGGGTCTAACACATCCCAGTTATTTTCTTCAGGGGCTCCTGCCAAAGACACTGCCAGGAGCCCATGGCTGGCCTTGGCCATGTGGATAGAGGTCATTCCACAGTGGGAAGTTCTCCTACTCGTAGGAGTCTTATGGCAAAGAACATCATGAGCACTTGGCTCCGTAGCTGACTGGATGTACCTGAGTAGCCGAATTTGTGAATATCTTCCCCATTCTTTCTTTTGCCCCTGATCCCAACACTTTTGTATTCCTTGTGTTGGAGGGATTATGGCTTGGGGAAAGATGATAGCTTTGGATGTGTTTTTTTTTTCTGCCTTCTTCCAATAACTGATCATTCAACATCATCTGGAATGGGAGTAAAAAGTCCTAACTTTTGCCAGGTTTTAGTTTCAGAGTGTCTTCAAACCCTCTAAGTTTGTGGTATGAGCTCTAGGTCATTGGGATCTTATGTAGCAACAAGATCTCTATCAAAGCATTTGACATAGCCACAATGTAAGAAGACTCCTTTCGTTGCAGTATGAGTGTTACTTATTTAAAATAAACAAGAGTGAAAGGCACTGTAATATATTCGTAGGGTAGTAAGATATGATCTCTATTTCTAAGGGAGAAATATATATGTCCACAGTGTATTTTTTTTAAATCCAGTTTGTATTTCTAATTTATTCATATTTTTACTTAGGGTAAAGAGCGAATAAGACCAAGTATTGAATGTATATGTTTTGTGTCTTAATTTAACAAAGCAAAGCAGCTATGTAGAAAGCAAAGCAGCTATGTAATTATCAGTATCTGATTAAACATAAAATTTGTTAGAGTCTGGTGTTGGTAAACATAGGTTTATTAATACATTTATAGCTATGCCACTTGAAAGAAGAATTTCTCTTTCTGAAATGTGGATATGGAGTGATCAATTAGACGTCGTCCCATTTCTGCTAACAGGAACTGGGAAAAAGCTTACAGGAGGATTGTCCCAGTTGGTTTGCTATCTCTTTGTTGGATGTTGCCTTGATATTGAGCCTAACTGTTTTCAGTCCCTAAAAAGTTACATTTTTTTTTCAGTTGTGAAGAAATAAAGTCATTGCTAAATTGAGGTAAGATGCTCAATTGATGAAAGGATCCTATCTGGGTATTCCATAAAGGTAGAAGGGGTGGAGTAGGTGGTTAGTGTTTCCAGTTTCCCCTTCTTTGTAAATTTTACTCCTAGTAAATAGTTATCTGTTACAGAGACTAAGTATTAAGTCTTTAATTTTGTTGGCACGTATGGGTGAATTAGGGAGGACTGGAATGAGTCTTACTGTAGGAGGAATACACATTCTCATCCCCTTGGTTCTAGGTCTGGGACTTCTACTCTGTTAAGCCTGACTGAAACCTGAGACAGAAATTAACTTGTATTTGGTGTAAACCACTGTGTTTTGGGAAATCTTTGTTGTAGCTGACTAACGTAGCCTAAACAGTACATGTTTCCATTTCAGATCTTCCAAGTAGGATATGTAATGTCTTTCAGAATTTCCTTTGAAAATGTTTGCAGTTTTTGTTTATGTGTAAATAATTTATTTTACTCTCATTCAAATTTACTATCAAAAAATTGTTTGTCATTTTCTTATTTTATTTTCCTCTGCCTGCAATATACGCCCTATTTTATTCCCAAAGTGTTTATTGTGCCTTTTCTGTTTTCAATGATCACCCATGTTAAGCATTTAATCAATGTTATTAAAATATCAAAATTTAAAAATTGTATAGCCATTCAGCTAGATGGTAGCATGGGCTCCTTGGATTTAACTTTTCTTGTCTCTTCTGCTGATTTAGACTCCTTTACTTTTCCACCACCTCAAAGATGCATTAAAAAGAATATGAAAATATTATTACATATTTTATAAATGTCTTTTTTCATATCTTCACTTTTTGCTCTAGTAGATTAGTTTTTTGCTTATTTAGCACGATCCTTTCCTTTTGTGCTAGGTATTTTTCCAAAGAAGACACACAAATGGCTAACAGTTACATAAAAAGTAGCTCAATAGCATTAATTATCAGGGAAATGCAAATTAAAACCACAATGAGGTCTTACTTCATACCTATTAAAATCTATCATCAAGAAGACAAGAGACAGCAGGTGCTGGGGAGGATGTGCAGAAGAGGAAATCCTGTGCACTGTTAGTAATGTAAACTGGTGCAGCCACTTTGGAAATCTGTATGAAGGCTCCTCAAAACATTAAGAACAGAACTACGTATAATCCAGCAATCACACTTCTGGGTGTATAGCCAAAGGAAATGAAATTTCTATCTCAAATTGATATCTGCACCCCCGTGTTCATGGCAGCATGATTTACAATAGCCAAGAAAACCTGAGTGTTCATTGACTAATGGATAATGGAAATGTGTTTTATATACTATATATATATATATATATATATATATATATATATATATATATATATAACATATATGTTATATATATATATATAACATAACATATATATATGTTACTCAGCTATAAAAAAAGGACATTCAGCTTTTGTAAGAACATGAATGGACCTTGAAGGCATTATACTAAGTGAAATAAGGCAGACAGAGAAAGACAAATACTGTATGTTCTCATTTAGATGTGAAACTTCAGAAACTGAACTAATAGACACAGAGAACAAATTAGTGGTTGACAGAGATGGAGTTTGAGGGTAGAGGAATTGGGCAAAGGTGGTCTAAAGTACAAACTTCCAGTTATAAGAGAAGTCTGGAGATGTTAAAAAAAGGGTAACTTTGGGAGAGAGTGAGGAAGTGAATCATGTTTTCCGTCCAACATCTTGAATCAGAATTATTATAATTTTAGTTGAATTTTGTGATATTACTTGTGTTGTACATACCGTCCATATTATACTTGACTCCAGGAAGATAGTAATAGTCTCGTATGTTTAATTTACTTCTCAATACTAAGTGACTTACTCCTCAACAGAACAAACATCCTCAATAATTATTTGTAATCTCATTCAATTAATGCATAAACTTGATGCCTCTGCAGTGAGTACCTCCGTTTTTCTTTTATTATTTTTTTTGATGATTTTCTGTTCAAGACTAGGAGGACAGATCCCCCATCCTAGAATTTGATGCTCTCACCTGACAGAGACAGGGTGCCTCTTTGGGAGAAGCTCAGGAGTGCTTTTGGAGGTTGAAGGTGGAGATTTTTCACTCTTTAACCCCTGTGCATTCCCAGCAGTAGTGAAAGCCCACGAGGAATAAAAGAGGGATTAAAGTAGTAATAGTTAGAACCTAATACATTCCATGTGCACAGCCCTCTGGTAAGTCATGAGTGGAAGGTATACATGGGCCCAGAGGACAAAGAGAAGGCCATCAATCCCATTCCCTTAATTCTAGACCTTAGGATCCCTTCCTACTCCCTCCCCTGACCCAAATTAGTGAGATTTGATTTGAAAATTCGTCTCCAAGAACATTTACCTAGTCATCTGCAAGGCGATTTGCAGAATCCCCAGAAATAGATGAAGTCCTTGAAGAATGTAAAATGCGAAAGGAAAAATGACTGACTCTCAGGTTTCTTTCTGGGATCACAGGCTCTTAGGCAGGTGAGTTTATAATATTTTAATATAAAGCGAAAGAGAGTCCATCTCTGACCTTACAGGCCCTCCAGGCAGGCAGTGAACCAGACAGGTTGGAACATGCTTCCTACTCTTGAGACTCACAGCCCCACCCACTACTTCAACAGTCTTTGTCCAAAAAATGACCCTTCTTCCCATAAAGAAAAGCAAGAAAGGGAGAGGAAAGGGGAAAAGACAGAGCAGGAGTACACACTGCTGTTATTTCTGCCTTGCGGTGAGAAGAAAAGCCTTCCTTCATGGAAGTGGAAGTGAAGGAAATAAGTTTCTTCCCTAATAGGCAGTGTGGAGCCTACTTTCACATTCTTTGGGTGAGGCTGATAATGTTACATGAAGGTTAGAAAATGTGGAGAGGGGCAGGGTACATTTTTGTGCTGGGTCCTAAATTATGTCAATGAATTTCAAAAGATAAAAACCAACACATAATTAAGCTGGAAATCAATAATAATAAGATGTCATGATAAGTCCCTGATGCTTGGAAATTAAACAAAATACATATAAATAATCCATGATTCAAATAAGAAATCAGAGAATATTATAAAATATTTCAAACTAATTTATAATGATACACAGTAAAAGTTGTGGAATGAAGAGAAAATATTTCAAACTAATTGATAATGACTTGTAAAAGTTGTGGGATGCAGCTAAACTAGAGGGAAATGATACTTTTAAATGTTTATATTACAAAAGAATGAAGATTTAATATCAATTATTTAAGTTGACAACTTAAGGTGTTAGAAAATGAATAAATTAAGCAAGAGTAAATAAGAGTAAGGAATTAATAAAGATATTAGCAAAATATTATTGAAAGCAGAAACAATAGGAAAATTAGCAAAACAACAGAAACAAGGTTGATTCTTTGGAAAGATTAATAACATTAATAAAATCCTGGTAAGATTTTACAAAAAAATCTTAATTTCTTTTTCTTTAGAAAGAAAAAAAGAAGTGCAAAGGATCAATATGATGATTGAAGAAGTTATTATACAGACCATACTAGACATTAGAAGGGTAATAAAGGAATGATACAATTTTAAGCCAATAAAACCAACAATTTACTTATGAGATTTTAGGACACGCAAGTTATGTGAATTCCAGCCCCCAGGCATCATAAGTGCAGACTTGTGATTAGTACTTCTCAAAGGATAGTCTTTCTTTTCTCAATGAAAATCTTCCCTTCCCTTCCCTTCCCTTCCCTTCCCTTCCCTTCCCTTCCCCTCTCTTCCATTTTTCTTCTTCTGTTTGGTAAAGGAGAAAAAAAAAATCATACAGTCAGTTTGACTGATTTTACTTTAACTTCATCATCACAAACCCCCAAGAGATACTAAAAAATATCTGTGACTGAAATAATCAGCCACTCAGAAAAGTGGTTCTAAATACACTGAAGAGGTAGGAAGGAGTCAGAATATGTATGACCTTCAATTAATTAAGTAAAAATGTGTTGATTCTACTACATTCCAAATACTGTGTGAGACACTATACTAATGAGGAACAAAATCAACATGGATCTAATGCTCATTGAAGCTAACAGCCCAGTTCATGTGTAGTCCTGCGTAGTCTATATTATGAGAACTGGTTTTATTTTATGAACAATGGGAGGTTACTGATACTATAACGTAATGTTTGCATAATAGAAACTTGATGAGGGCAGAGACCTTAACTACTTTATTCAACTTTTTATCCCTGTGACTATTCTAGTGTTGGACATATGGTTGGCAATAAATATTTATTGAATACTGAGGTTTACACAGGATAAATTAGCTGCCCAAATTCATGCAGATATCAACAGCAGAGTTGAATTCAGGATAATATAAAAAGCAGGAAAGAGTACAGTTTTGTTAGGAAATTCTGGAAAATTTTAATATAACATTTCAGGATTTTGAAAGTGGTATAAAGTAATGTTTAAGAGGATGGTCTGTGAAGTTCAGCAGATAGATATAGATTTGAACTTCAAGTCTGTTTCAAATCCTGTTTCCCACCTCTTAACTACCACCTAATAGCACCTTAACATAAAGTTAAGATGGAGGTTCCCAGGAGATCCAGCTCATCAGCCGCAGGGTCCCAGTATCTCAGACTATTACTGTTCCCAGCTGGCTTGGAGAAGAGGGTGCAACAGTGAGTAATTGACTGCAGATCATAAAACTCTCTAGATTTTTTCAGCAGAGTAAAGGAAGCAGTGGGAGTTCTGGTTACTGGATGCAGACAGCTGACTCCTTTAGATATCCTTTTCCTCTTCTGGTTCCTTAAGTTTGAGTGTGAAAGAAAGAGAAAGAGAGAGATTTGGTATCTTTGTCCAAAACTGAAATTACAGTTTTTCTGCCAAATGGGGATGTGGGATAGATATAGAAGTTTATTGAGAGATGAGAGACTTGTCTTAATATTTTGAATACCCACAGGAAAGATGTACAGAGGGAAAGATTGAATACATAGCAAATGGAATGAATAATAGGTCAAATTTCCTAAGAATATCAGGGTGGATAGACTCCACATCAGAGATGAAGAGACTGGAATTAAGAGGAGGGATAGATATTCGTGTATACCAGAGGCGAAGAGGAGAGCAGGGGTATAGGCATTGACAGATTTATGAGAAACTTGAGGAACTTGCATCTAATAGTCTCTGCTGTCTTTGTGACACACTTGAAGAGGTCATCTTCTGAGAGAGGATTTAGAATTTAAAAAGAATTTAGAATATTTGAAAAATTGCTTGCAGTGGGTGAAAGAGTGAATTAACCAGAGGTTATTATAATGGACTTACCTATGAAGTGCTCATGTGAGGTTGGTGATCATAAATATTAACGAAAACAGTTTGCCTTTGAGCATAACATTCTCTATAGGAACATTGAACTGTGTTTGTGCAGGCTTAAATTAAGTTTGTCCAGGGTGGACTGTGCCTGAGGAACAATAAGTCAGAATGACAGGGGAGCCTTGGAGATCCTCTTTGTATTTAATCAGTATTTACTTCTTTTTTCTACTTCATCATGGGATTGGAAGTATATCATAAATGTTTCCATCTCCAGTTTACTTTTGGGTGTGATAAAAAGTGAGGAAAACAAATTTTTTAATGACTAACAAATTATGTCAGCAATATTCACTGAAAAGACCTATGGTTAAATATGATTTTATAACATCTTTATTAGTTCTTGATTACTCTGTAAACTAGTGAGCATTTCTGGCTTATGGGTTCTATGATTGACCAATTTGCTTTTGTCAGTATCATTTGGACAAATTTTTATAGCTTTACAGTGTGTTTTAATGAGGTAATTCTCATTTTTCCTTCTGAACCTTGTGGCTTGTTTTTCTTATTTGTTTTTCCAAATTGTTTTTAGAAATAATTTGCTAAGCCCTTCCCCCATTCACATATATCTCTACTGAACTTTGCCTTCATTTGGGATTGTTCTTCTATATATCATCGGTTTTCTGAATGAGTAAGGGTTAGCTAGTATTGTGACAGTTTTGTTTTCTGTTGACCTGATTCCTGTTTCTTACCATACAGAAACCCAAGTGAAATCTCCTCAGTTTAGGATTTATTTCATGACATCACCCAGCAACTACTCTTCTGCTCCAGTCTCCGAATTCCTCCTCATTTGCTTCCCTAACTACCAGAGTTGGCAGCACTGGCTGTCCCTGCCCCTCAGCCTTCTCTTCCTCCTGGCCATGGGGGCCAATGCCACCCTCCTGATCACCATCTGGCTGGAAGAATCTCTGCACGAGCCCATGTACTACCTGCTCAGCCTCCTCTCCCTGCTGGACATGGTACTCTGTCTCACCGTCATCCCCAAGGTCCTGGCCATTTTCTGGTTTGACATCAGGTCCATCAGCTTCTCTGCCTGCTTCCTCCAGATGTTCATCATGAACAGTTTCCTCCCCATGGAGTCCTGCACATTCATGGTCATGGCCTATGACCGCTATGTGGCCATCTGCCATCCACTACGATACCCATCCATCATCACTGGCCAATTTGTGGCCAAGGCTAGTGCTTTCATCATAGCTCGAAACTCTTTGCTGCTTTCACCTGTTCCCATTCTCTCTGCCCGGCTCCGCTATTGTGGGACAAATGTCATTGAGAACTGCATCTGTGCCAGCCTGTCTGTGTCCAGGCTCTCCTGTGACAATTTCTCCCTGAACAGAATCTACCAATTTGTGGCTGGTTGGACCTTACTGGGCTCAGATTTCCTCCTCATCTTCCTCTCCTACATCTTCATCCTAAGAGCTGTTCTGAGGTTTAAGGCCGAAGGGGCTTTAGTCAAGGCTCTGAGCACATGTGGCTCCCACTTCATTCTCATCCTCTTCTTCAGCACCATCCTGCTGGTTGTGGTGTTGACAAATGTGGCCAGAGGGAGGATCCCCATGGACATCCTGATCCTGCTCAATGTCCTTCACCACCTCATACCCCCTGCCTTGAACCCTATTGTATATGGATTTCGAACCAAAGAGTTAAAACAGGGGTTTCAGAAGTTGTTACAGAGGGGGCTTTAAATGCACAGAAAGGGACTCTCTATGGAAACACCTATTACAATTTCTTCTGTTACTATTTCAGGATTTGTGATTGTAGAAAGGAAAATAATGCCTACCCACTTTCTGTCCTTCCAGGCTCAGGAATTACTGTGGATCTCTTAGTAACTGACCAGATTCATTTGCCTAGTTTGGGTAACTAACTTTCTCAGGTACCTAACTTTGTGTCTAAACATTTATATATTTAAATCATCTCACCTTCGTGAAAATTTGGCAGGGTAGGGATTATTGTTTCACTTTATATATTAGAAAGCAAAAATGGAGAACTGTTGACAAAAGTCACATCTGGTGAGTGACGAGGCTTCAATTCAAGTACAGGTCTGTCTGACTCCAGAGCCTTCCATGACATAGCACTCCTTCCTCAGATACCACAGAAGCTCTAGCTCTGCTCTTCAGGCCATGATCTCTGTGCCATTTTTGTGAACCTGCTGCTTCCAATATGCATCTTGTCTTTAGGTCTTCTCCCTTCAGAGTCAGGAAGAACTAAGCAGAGGCACAGAACTCAGAGAGATCACCATCTTTTTCTGATCATGATGGTCCAGCTTCTATTACAAAAGAGTAATAGTCGTAATAGTACTGCTTATGTCCAACAGAATCCTCATATACCTTCAAACTCTTTATAAGAAGTCCAGGACACCAAGAACCCAGGTGAAGGTAGAAGTGGGGAATGAGAAGATCAGTAATGTAGGAAGTGATAAAACTGACTATGGTGGTGTGGGGGACATTCTGTTTACTCAAAACCAGGTACTATATTGTCTAGGACTGTATGCAAAAACCTCAAATGAGGAACATATAAGTATGGCATATGATAAAATTTCTGGATGTCACAATCTGGTGAAAATAGGTGAGGAAACATAATATATTATTGTAAGTGATAGGCAGTGATGTCATTATTGAAATGTAGTAGGGAATTTAGGGTTGGAGCTCATCCAGTTGCTTTACCCAAGGTCAAACATGATTCTTATTTGCAAAATTTCATAGACTGAAAGCAAGAGCCACTCTATTAAGAGGTCCTTAAGCACTGGTTCTGGTCAGCAGATTCCAAAATTCTTAAAGGCCTTTGAAATGTAGAGAGATCTAATCCCTTGCTTTCAACAAATAGGATCTTTGTTTTTCAAATATATCTTGACTGGTAAATTGCAAATACTGAATTTGAAAAGGTATGTATTATATGGCATCTGAGTCTAAAAAATCTGGTGAAAGGTGGAGAGCTGGGGAACTCCTTGATTTCTTTAACTGCAAAGTGCATGAAAAAAGTGGTAAAAAAAGTATTTTAAAGAAATTTCTTTGAAGAATGAGCAAAACTTGGCTATCTGTTGGGTGTGTGAGGAGAGAAAGACAACTATATTCTCATGCTGAAACTTCTGTGGGTTTTATCATCTCCAGTCTTTGGCTATTCAAGGAATATTAGCATAAGTTTCTCTTTTTATGAGTGAAGACAGAGATTGGGCTCCCCAGGCCAAACATAATTAACCTGGAGGTTTGGTCATGTAGCTATCTTTGCTTAGCCCCTTAACCTTGTGAATACAAGATTCATAGTTACATGTTCTTCCCTGAGACACTTATATTAATTCTAAGTACATATCATATTGTCTCCACACACAAGGAAGAAAATTTTGGTGGACTCTTCACTTAAAAATAAAGGGCAAAGGTATAGCTCAGTGGTAGAGTGAGGGCTTAGTCTGCACAAGGTCTTGGGTTCAATCCCTATTACCTTAAGCAAACAAACAAACAACAAACAAACAAACCTAATTATCTTGCCTCCCCCCCTCAGAATTAAAAAAATAAATCTAAGTGCCATTCTTAATCTTGAAGGTCCTGAATTAGTCACATCTCACTTGATTTCCCATTTCTATACACCACTGCCCTTCCTCCAGTCTTAAAATCTATTTTCTTCAAATTTCTTAGATATATTTTAGATTCTCCAAGTCATTGTAACCTCAGCAACCCCCAGAAGTGTATTGCCTTTTGTTGTGGGACACAGTCCTCCTAAGATGCTAATGCTTCAGATGGAGAACCTATCTTCTCCGGCTACAGGGAGAGTAGAGGGCTCATGCAGTTACAAATCCAACCCTCGA
The DNA here is from genome assembly GCF_048564905.1 of Vicugna pacos. Classification (NCBI taxonomy): domain Eukaryota; kingdom Metazoa; phylum Chordata; class Mammalia; order Artiodactyla; family Camelidae; genus Vicugna; species Vicugna pacos. Next base: position 30,292,563 of record NC_132996.1, on the reverse strand, counting down.
CTCAGTGAGGTGTCAAAAGTTGTATGGTGCTTTCATCAGCTTGTCCAGCATGATTGTACATACTCAAAAGCAACGTTAACTTATAAAAATGGAGCAAAAGGTCTAGATTTGCCGTCTCACTTGAAACCACAACCAAAGAAACTGGACAAAATATATGAAACAGTGGTTCTGAAGACACCGAACATCAGCCAATGGAGGGTAGGAAACAAATGAGGTCAGTTCTTTTCACTGGAGAAAGATTGTTGCAGCTTTCTGGAGAGAGATTCTCGGCCATGTAAAAGGAAGGATGAACTGAAGTGTAGACTGACAGTCTTTCTGTGTTGAGGAGAAGGACATGGGAGTCAGGGAAGGCCAAGGCAGCTAGAGTTCGCAAGTCTCTCTTCTTGGAGAAAAGAGAACTGCCTAGAAAGAGGATTCCAAAAATCTTTAGAAGGGCCCCCTTAAGTGAGGGAGTATAAAGCAAACTAACAAACTGATGGAAAACTGATTGGTGTATGCATGTGTGGAAACTACCCCCAAATATTTGAGAAAATAAAAACAAAAACAAGAACTCACATAACGACAAAGGGAGCTCAGGATGGCATTTCAGAGTTCTCTAGTTGAGGCTTGTGTGTCAGGCCTTTTTCCTCTCTCCTCAGCTAGTCATTAGAAGGGGGTCGCCCCAGGGAGGGAGCATTACCTTGGAGGAGGCAAGAGCAATGTGCCAGAGGAACACAGCTGAATGCCGTTACCATTGTCACTGTTCAGTGTAAGAGAGGAAGTCTTGACCAACACAATAAGTTGAGGAAGGAAGGAGTTTTAGGATCAGAATAAAAATGGTTAAATTAAAAGGGGAAAGGGCGGGGAGGGATAAATTAGGGGTTGGGGATTAAAAGACACACATTACTATATATAAAATGAATAAACAACAAGAACCTGCTATATAGTGCAGGGAACTATATTCAATTTCTTACAATAACATAGAAAAATGGTTAGATTATCATCTTTTTTGTATAATCATTAAAAATAATAAACGCATCTTTAGAATTATTTGTATGTTCAGTAAGATATTCAGATATGAGATAAACTTGAAAAATCAGTAGTTTTCTTTTTACCGGCAAAAATTATCTAAAAATGTTAGACATTAACATACCATTTACAGTAGGAAAAATTTTATCAATGTGTAGAAATTGGCATCATAACAAATATACAAGGCCTTTAAGGATACAATTTTTTAAAAATTAAAAAAATTTTAAATTTCACTATAGTTGATTTACAATATTGTGTTAGTTTCAGGTGCAAAGCTTCAGATTCTTTTCCATTATAGGTTATTACAAGATATCAAATATGGTTTCCTGTGCTATACAGTAAATCCTTGCTGTTTATTTTATATATAGTGGTATGTATCTGTTAATCCCATACTCCTAATTGATCCCCCCATCCTCTTTTCCCTTTAGTAACCATAAGTTTGTTTTCTGTATCTGTGAGTTTGTTTCTTTTTTGTAAATATGTTGTTTTCATATCCCACATTTAAGTGATACTATATAGTATTTGTCTTTCTCTGACTTACTTCACTTAGTATGATAATCTCTAGGTCCATCCATGTTGCTGCAAATGGCATTATTTCATTCTTTATTATGGCTGAGTAAAATTCCAATATATATATGGATATCTGTATCTATCTATATATCTCTATCTATCTATCTAGCTCACATCTTCTTCATCCAATCATCTTAGGTTGCTTCCAAGTTTTGACTATTGTGAGTAGTGCTGCTACAAACATTGGTATGCAAAAATATAATTATAATAACATGTTCAAGGTATTTAAGTGGAGATCTGATTAAATGTAGAGATAAATAATGTACATGGAAAGGATACATAAATGTTTGAAAGATATCAGTTCTCCCCAAGTTAATCAATAAATTCAGTGCAATTTCAAGAAGCACTCCCTCAAGACTTTCAGTGGAATGCTTGTTACAGTTATTCTAAAATGTATATGGAAAGTGAAAGTTTCATTAAATGGAAGAGTTTTAAAAATGATTCAAGTCTCACCTTAGCAGATAGTGAAACATACTACAAATTCATAGTATATAAAATGGTTTTACCTAGCATAAAGACAGGGGATATAATAGTTTCTAGTGGACTCATGTACATAAGTTAAGCTGATATGGGATAATACCGTTTGCATATATATATATGCACACACACATATAAAATCTTAATATACACATTAAAATAGAGGGAAAAATACATAACAGACTGTTTATGCCAGCTATTACTATTGGGCAAGATTTTGCTGGACTTTAAATGGAATACAATATCATATAATTTGAATGTTAGAATGTCAGTGTATTATTTTATAATTGGAGGAAAAATTAAAAATTACTATTGATTGAGCTGTATTGTTCAGACGGAGAATTCAAGGGATGAATATTGAATTGGTGAGAAAAAGGTATCAGTGTTTATAAATACAAAATGAATGTAAGAAATCAATGAATTCAGGGAGACATTTAAAGGTGATCAGTTAGGAACTTGTGGGAAACTGTAAAAGTAAGAATGGGAGGAGCGGGAACTCGAAAGCAGCCCTTTCTCTTTTTATTGGCATGACTGTAGCATCCTTTTTGAAATTTGAATTTTGGCCATCAGTCTGTCCGGTGCTATCTCTGCCCAGCCCTATTGTGTTCCAGATGCATGGCTCCCAGCACAAGAGAATAGAGCTGTGTTAAATTCCCAGCAGAAACAGCTCATGCTCTGCTTGCCCACTGAGTTGTTATCTCTTTGTTTTCCTCATTGTCTCTATTACTGATGGACTCAGTCCTCCTGAGCAATATAAAGTGACAGGAAGGTCCATACAAGCAGCAGACTGCTACAGTTACACCAATCCCGGACCGATTTGTAAAGGTCACTAGGATAAGTGTCTGCTCATTGTCAAATGCAAGGTAGCTCCCAGGCAATTGTGTCTACAGGTGCATCTGATGAGACAACAAGGAAATTAAATGAATTATTTATTGCCTAACTAAATTATTTGTCTAAAATCAGTGGGAGATACTACAGGTTAAAAATTCACATCTCAAATTATTTCTCTATTGAACATATTGTTTGCCTGAAGTCTAAACTTTCCCAAACTTTCTCAGATTTATCCTTAATTTAAGAAATTATACCGTATGTATCCCTCCTATAGTTATCAATTACTTCATTTACATGCATTTATTTTTCATCAGAATGTCATTTGCCTATAGTGGGCATCCCATGGGTGGGAAAACTGGAAATGGTTGAAAACTTAGTTCAGCCTGTGCTCAAAACTTAACCTTTCTTATTTAAACTCCCAGTTTTTGGCTTACCTCATTTTTGTGGTTGATACACCTCTAAAACTTAGATTTGAAAAATTCTACTTTCTGATCATCGCTTTCTAACTTCAGGCTTAAATTTCTAACTACCCTTAGTACAATCACAATTGTTGGACATCAAGATGACCAAGCCATTGAAAGAATCCCCTTCTTCTATTATTTCTCCCTCTCTTATCTTGACCTTATTCCTTGTCAAGCTTAGAGTCTATGGCTTGTCATTCAATTATGCTCTTGGAAATAGTCTAACCTCCTTTGTTTCTTCCTTCTACTGAAGTTGCTTGGAAAAACCCAAACTCTGCTTAAATTTAAATATGTCTCCTCTGTGAAAAATTGAAGCTTTATAGAAAGAAAAAAAATCCATATTGCATAATAAGCATATTGATTGCACATTAAATTTATCATCACAAGCTTCGAATGTAAACTCAACAATACCCAGAAATCTGTATGATGCTGTTACAGTAAATGAGTCCATGTCCACCAGGTTATCAGGGACAGAATCCTAAGAATTCTATTTGATTTCTACATTGAATATCTCATTTCTAATTCATCAATCTATTTACTTGACTTATCTTCCAAAGTTTGTCCCCTTAAATTCATTTTCTCTGCCATCAATCTGGTCCAGGCCACCATCTCTTGCCTGGACCAAGTAATAGTCTCCTGACTGTTGTGCTTTTGTGCTTCTACTCTTGTTTTTCTTCCCATTTACACCTCTCTTCATTAAGGCCTTTTTAATCCAACTTATCTAAAGTAATTCTTCCACAGTAATGCTCTAGGATGGCTTATGCCAGGATTTGGTATATTTTCTTTATATAATTACCAAAGCTGTCTGCATCTTATGATTAAATGAATAAAATTAAAAACATAGTTAATTAAGAAATAGAAAATATTTGCACATAGTTCAAAGTTTTTAAAGTTAGATAAAGGTATTCAGTAAAAGTAATTCATTCTCTGTATCAGTATTATTTCTGACAGCATATAATGGAAAACCCAAGTAACGATGGCTTAAACAAATTAGAAAATATTTTGCCTTCCATGTAGAAGAGTTTCAGAGGTGCACATTCGGGGCTGAAACCAGAGATTCTCTAGTGTCTCCATTTCTGCTTTACTATGCTTAGAATCTGACTTTCATCCTCAGTGTTGCTGATAGTCTGCGGTGGTTGCCAGAAATTCAGGTACCAATCCTTTGCCTGTTCCAAGAGGAAGGAGGGAGGGCAAATGACCATTTCTCAGCTGAGTTCACATTAAAGAGTTATCTTGGAAACTTTGCCAAATAATATCTACTAACATTGGAACCTGAGAGATACAGTATTTTGGCAGTATGCATGGATATTTAAGTAAAATAATGTTTAAAAAAATTTTTTTATTGAAGTGTAGTTGATTTACAATGTTAGTTTCAGGTGTACAGCAAAGTGATTCAGTTATATACATATATGTGCATATATATACTTTCTTTTCAGATTCTTTTCCATTGTATGTTATTACAAGAAATTGAATATAGTTCCCTGTGCTATATAGTAGGTTCTTGCTGCTCATCCATTTCATATTTAGTAATGTGTGTCAATCCTCAACCCCTAATTTATCCCTCCCTACCCTTTCCATGTTGGTAACCATAGTTTGTTTTCTGTGTCTGTGAGGTTTTTTTTTTTGTAAACAGAAATGATACAAATTCTATTTACAAAATAATAGTTCTTTTTTACCAAGGAAGAAAGGTGCATTGGGTAAACACCCAGCAGTCTCACACACATATATATACTTATTTGTATGTATTCTTGGTATAGCATTACAAAATTATTTTGTATAGCATTCTATGTACTCTTTTTGCCTCTTGCTTCTTTGCTAAACAATATATCTTAAAAATTATTCAAATAAGTACATTTAAAGATGCTTTTCCCTTTTATTTTAATGGAGGTACTGGGGATTGAACCCAGGACCTCGTGAGTGCTAAGCATGCACTCTACCACTGAGCTCTACCCCTGCCCCCTGATGCTTATTTTCTTTGAACAACCACATAATTAGAATGAACTCTTGGTGAGGGCAGGGGCCACATTAGCCTTATTTACCATTGTGTACAGTGTCGAATACAGTTTGTGGAGCACAGTAGGTAGTTAGTATCTATTTAATGAATAGGTCACAGAAATAGCAGATTCCAGAGCTATGGTTCAAATCTTCTTTTGATTTAAATGATTTTATTTCTATGATCTTATCCACAACCTTGGTATGTTAAGTTAGACTGACAGATTTCTTTATGTTGAACTCTCTTTGCATTCTGTAGGGGATAAATATGTTTATTAGTTAAACAAATCTGAACGGTTTTCTGAACTTGATTTGCTAAGATTTTGTTTAGGATTTTAATACCTGTAGTTGCATTCATCAGAGTAGTGGAGACAGAAAAGAAGGATCATTTAGAACACAGACACTGGAATCTGATCAATGTGGTTATGAATATAGGCTAACCGTGTGACTTTGGGCAAGGCTCCATCTATCTACCTGTCCCATACACAGGAGGGGTGATAGTTCCTGCTCCAAAGAGTTGCTTATTCATATCTAAGAGAGATGATTCAATAAGGAAAAATATATAAGAACTTAAGTAGTTTAGGGCACTCAGCACACAAAACGTTGACATTATTGTAATAAAGGCTATCTAGTCTCTTTTCCTATGTTTTCGACCATGTTTGTGTGTCAGGCTTATGCATCAGATCCCTGGCTTCTGCCTTCTAGGCAAGTTCTTACCTCTGTTTCAAACCACTCGGTCCTTCACATCCCAAATCTCTACCTACAGGAACACCGTAAGACACAATTCCCAAAGGTCTCAGCTCTTTACCCACTGAGTCTTTGCTTCCCAAGCCACCTTTTCCCATCAGGGTCTAAGAAGGAGGGTAGGAGACAAAAAGGAGCTCATAAAACTCACAAGATTTATTTAGCAAAGTCCCAGCAAGGTTGCTACTACAGCTGGTACATCATAAAGGACTTATCCTTTCATGTCTTCTGTAAGTTCCAGGGCCAAGGGAGGATAGCGCAGGCTGTGCTGGATATAGATAGGGAGAATGACAAGGCAGGCAGGGATCCTATTCTAACAGGCAACCTCCAGTAAACAGGAAGAAAAAGGCAATGACGAGGTGGGAGGGGTAGTGACTCTGGATGCATTAACATGTCTGTAAGGAGCCTCCTAGTTTCTCTTTCTTTCTTCTGCCTTCCTTGGAGACTTGCTTGGTTAGGAGACTTAGTGCAAGAAGAGAACTGGGTTTCATCTTGCCTGACCAAGAAAGAAAGGTCTATAAATCCTACAATGGGATAACAGGTGTAGGGATGCTGAGTTTAGTATGTCACTGGACACCTGGCACATGGGTTCAGGGAAAATATGGATGGAGAAGCTCCCCCTAACTCTGTCCCAGTAGAGCAGTTTAAACTGCAGATAGATAGCTTTCTTTAGACTGATAGAAATCTTTCTTTTATATTTAACCAAACTCAGTTTCTCTGTGATTTTTCTGTTGGCCCTAGTTTTGACTTTTTAACCCAAGCTAGCCACTCATGTATCCTGAAGTTATCACTGATGTCCTTGTGTTCTGCAGACTACACATCTATATTTTGTAACAATGATGGCACCCTCTCCCCCTCAAAAATGGGATCAACACTTTTTTTAAATCACATGTTTGTTGTAGTATTATTCACAATAACCAAGACGTGGAACTGCTGACATAAAACAAATAAACTGCCAGATTTTCCTCTAGCAAAATTGGGTTTATTTGGGATCAGCACAGAATTGCAACTTGGGGTCTGTAGCCATGGTGAGCCACAGGCAATTCCTGAATGGTGAGGGAGGGAGAATTCTCTTATAGAGGAGAAAAGGAAGTTAGGAGGGTTATAGTAGACAAAGAATCTGTGGTTTTTCACTGGCTGAGCCCTTTTCACGAAAGGAATCTTTCATCTTCCTGTTGTGCTCTGCTATTGTCTTAGGGTGTGAGAGGTCCCTCTTCTGGTCTACCAACTCTATGTAATTGAGGTTTCTGTTTATTAGTAAGTAATTTTACAGAACTAGCCTGTGTCCATCAACAAATGAATGGATCAAGAAGATGTGGTATATATGCTATGGAATATTATTCAGCTGTGAGAAAGAACAGTATCCTGCCATTTGAGACACATGGATGGAACTTGAGGGCATTGTGCTAAGTGAAATAAGTGAGGCAGAGAAAGACAAATACTGTATAATTTCACTTACACATGAAATCTTGGACAAAACAAAATAAACTCAGAAACAGAAAACAGATTGGCCCTTGCTGGAGGTGAGGGAGGGTTGGAGGGAAGGGGAAGTTGGTGAAAGGAGTCAAAAGATGCAAACTTTCAAATGTAAAATAAATAAATTCTAGGGTGTAATGTACAGCATGATGACTATAGTTAACAATGCTGTATTGTGTATTTGAAGGTTGCTAAGAGAGTAGATCTTAAAAATTCTAATCACAAGGAAAAAATTCTGACTATATGAGGTGAAGAATGTGAAACATTATCATTTCACAATATACATATCTCAAGTCATTAAGTTGTACACTTTGACATAGTGTTATGTAAAATAAATGCATAATACAATTAGTAAAGTGATTTTAAAAGAGTTATAGTACTACCTAGAGCAAGAACATACCTCTTTATAACAACCATACTGGGACATGTTTATAAGTTGATGATCCTTCTATGATTCAAGCATTATAGATTACATCCTACCTGCCATAAACTTCTGGGCATCAAATTAATATTTATAATGTGTCTGCTAAGTGCCAGACACCAAGCTTGAGTTGGGAATATGAGAAGCTTGAGATATAACTCAAGGGCTTTTGTAACTTACCAGGTTATGCTGTCTTATAGCCAAAGTTGGGACCAGTGGTTTGTGGAAAGAGTTCAGGCTTCAGGAACCCAAGAGACATGGACTTATCCAGGCTCAGTTTCTGTGACCTTGGGTGCCATTTTACTTCCCTGAGTTTCAGTTTCTTTAGGGGGCAACAGAAAAACCTGGCACAGCAAATGTATAGATAAAATAAGAATGCATGTAAAGTGTATGGCATGTGGTAGGTAGTCATTTAGTAGTAACTCAATGGAAAGGAGAGATTAGAGGGGATGAAAGAAAAAGAGAGAGCTCAGCCTCCTCAATCCCTTGACCCTAGATGAGACGAAAGTTATAAAATGTGATATATAGACCCTAAAGAAGGTTCAGCACTTCAAAAACGTATGCATGCAATAGCATTTACCCCCCTCCCCCAAATGCAGAGAAGAATGACTTATCTAGTGCCAAAGAAAGATATCCTAAAAAATGTTCCCATCACAAGAAAAAAAAGGTAACTATGTGAGTTGGTGGATGTTAACCCAACATATTGTAATAATCATTTTACAATATACACATATCACATCATTATGTGTACACTTTAATACAATGTTATGTGTCAATTATATCTCAATAAAACTAGAAAAAATAAAAATAAAATGACACACACAAGGAAAGAATACTATAGAAAGATTACATTTTGATCAGATCATTCAACAAACATATGTTTCAATACAAAAGAAAGTAGAATAGACCAAATTGGGAAATGTATTCAAGTGAATAAAAATGGATTTGAAACTCTTAATTTTCATCCTCAAAAGAGACAAGTTGCTGTTGTAAAGTAATCCTTGAAAATATTGGACAAATGTGTGGCATCATTAAAAAGGGGATTGCAAAATAATGGAACACACTTATCCATGAAAATCAAACCCTACACCTTCCATGCCTGGAAAATTGTTGACAACTGTACCAGCCACAGCTCAGGATAGAGGCTGAAGCAAATAGGGCAATAAAGGGAATGAATAGGGCAGGTGATTTGTGACTAGGATGGGAAGGTCAGAGTTGGATACAGATGGTGCCTGAAGTTTGATTGAAAATTCTAAGTTCCTTACAGGCAGGTAAGATGGAATAAAGTGAAGATTATAAAGTCATGAAGATGAAGATAGAGAAGAAAAGAACATACAATAGTTCAAACAATACAACTTCTTCCCCTGCAACCCCCACCCCTAAAATGTTGTCATTCTCCTTTGTAGATAACTGAAGGAAGAATTTTAGCAGAAAGATGGAAAAATAGGAAATGCTGCTGCACCCAAAGATGCTGCATACACACAAAATCTTAAGGGGGTCCGAGAGGATCTGAGGAGCCAGAAGATGGCATGTCTGCCATAGGTGCTAGAGAGAATAGTCAAGGATGCTCAGGATCCCAAGATGCAAAGTTCTGGACTAAATGTCTAATCTTCAACACAATCAAACCTTTACAACAGAAAAGCCATATAAGGGTGCACTAGGCTAAACTGAGACAGGAGAGGCATCTAAGTCCTTCTTAAATCAGGAGACAGGCAGATCTTTTTAAGGTTATTATGTATATTTTGTTTCTTTAGTGTTTCAAACACTCCTACTCTAATCCAGCTCCATTTGGCTAAGACTTGGCAAGACTTTGGTTAAAGATTTGGTAAGGGGAAATACCGAAGTAACTACAGAATCCCGGAAAGGGAGGTTTCCTTTGAAGCAAAAGGAAACAAAGATTCACAGAGGAATGTTTTCATTGTTTTAGATATTCAGAAAAAGGAAAACAATAACTTTCCAGGGTTAAAAAGTGAAAAATTTCCAATATACAAAAAATTCCTGACTTTCATTAACAATTCCAAAAGTAGATCTGATCCTTTTTACCTCCTACAACCTCCTCAGTAGCTTCTGGATTCCCTGCTTGATCTCCTTGGTTCTCACACCATAAACAATGGGGTTCAGAGCTGGGGGGATGAGGTGGTGCAGGATGTTGAGCAGGATGGGGACATCTGGGAGAATTCTCTTCCTGGCCAAGTTAGTGATGACCAGAACCAGCAGGACTGTGCTGAAGAATAGGATGAGGATGAAGTGGGAGCTACAGGTGCTCAGGGCCTTGGCCGCAGCACCTTCAGCTTTGATCCTCAGCACAACTTTCAGAATAAAGGAGTAGGAAATAACAATAAGGATGAGGTCAGAGCCTAGTAGGGTCCAGCCGGCCACAAACTGGTAGAGCTGATTGAAAGTGATGTCGTCACAGGAGAGCTTGGACACAGAAAGGTTAGTGCAGATGCAGTTCTTGATGATGTTCTCTGCACAGTATCTGAGCCTGGCAGAAAGGATTGGAACAGGAAGGAAAAAGAGGCCATTCCGGGCCACAACAAACATGGCTGCCCTAGCTACAAACTGATCAGTGATGATGGATGGGTACCTCAGTGGGTGGCAGATGGCCACATAGCGGTCATAGGCCATGACCATGAATGTGCAGGACTCCATGGCAAGGAAGCAATTCATGATGAACATCTGGAGGAAGCAGGCTGAGAAGTTGATGGACCTGAGGTTAAACAAGAAGATGGCCAGGACCTTGGGGATGACGGTGAGACAGAGCACCATGTCCAGCAGGGAGAGGAGGCTGAGCAGGTAGTACATGGGCTCATGCAGAGAGGCCTCCAACCGGATGGTGATCAGGAGGGTGGCATTGGCCCCCATGGCCAGGAGGAAGAGAAGGCTGAGGGGCAGGGACAGCCAGTGCTGCCAACTCTGGTAGTTAGGGAAGCAAATGAGGAGGAATTCGGAGACAGGAGCAGAGGAGTAGTTGCTGGGTGATGCCATGTAAAGTATTCTGATCACGCTGGAAATCCAGAGTCCTTAAAATGTGGAACAGATTATATCACCACGGACAGTATGTGTTATAGATGTAGTAGAACTTGGGTTTCCACTGAGGCTTTTAACTTGTCTCAATGATGTTTTCAAATCATCATCATCATCACTAATCATTGTTGACATTTAACTGAACACTTTTCATGTGCTGGGCACTATGCTGAATACTTCATATTCATTATCTCACTTTCTCCTTTTAAAAACACTGAAGAGTAAATAATATTATTATCATATTTTCACAGATAATGAAAGGAAACAGGCAAAGTGGGTCTGAGTAGTTTGATCAAAATTAGAGAGCCCCTTTATTGTATTAATTTCACTTAGTCAGGGATTTCTAAAGGAGATAGAACATTTCAAAGATGCAAAATGGACCATAATTCTCTCATAAGAGACATCTTTAAGGATTAAAACTACTTGTCTTTAAGAACAGTATTCAAAATAGTTGAGGTTCACAAAAGGTAGAAAAGACAGTAGCTAGTGAATGAGTTTGAGGCACATGAACCTAAATAGGAGTACATTTACCTGGTAAGTAAAATTATCTGTGATTCCTTGAGTCCAGGATCCAGTTATCCAAATGTATGAAATCTATGTTCCTTAAGCTCGTCTGCTGTGATTCTAGCTGTTTCTCTCATTGGCTACTGTCTTATCTCCCTCACTACTAAACAAGGAACAGAGTGGCCAGGCACCCTAAGAAGGGTGACAGTAATGGCTGTAACAGTCCCAAATAGAAAAGAACCAGGGAATCATGGCAGGATGAGAGCAGGATCCCAGGAGGCATCTAATCAGTAGAGTTGGAATTACAGGTGCTGCTCATATGTCCTGCCTGACCAGCCTCTTCTAGGAGGGTGAAGTGTGTGCAAGATGTCAGAGAAGGAAATGGAGGTTTTTGACTTGATCAAGGACTTAAATACAGCTTATACAATAAACACACAAACACAGCTTTCTACTCGTTGTAGGGCTTTAAGAAGCCAAGGATTCAGGGGTGGGGACAATTATGTATCAGCTCTGTCATGTATTTCCATTTGTGATCCAAAAGTTATCCCCAGTGTGAATCAGAGAAATAAGGATAGAAAAGATACTCACCTTTTCTGAAAAGGCTTCTCCTTTCCAATAACCTCAGTTCTGGATCACCAGAGTGACTGAAAATACTTGAAAAAGCAAGAGAATAGCACATCCTCAGTATTTGGTCTTGTTAGGTACACAAATGTATAACATGGATTAAGTAAAAACTGTTAGCTTCTGAGAGCGTAATCAATAGAAGAAATTGAACTTCTATGACACAGTATAATTGTAGCTCTAATAAAAATGATCTTACAAAACCACTGGGAAAGAGACAAAAGTACAGATGAATGAAGCAATGTGCTATGGTTGAAAAGTTAGCCTTAGATGGAAATGAATTCCAAGTCTGGCTCTTATACTCACTGCATGACACTGACAGCTATGTAAACTCTATGACACTGAGTTTTCTCATTTATAAAATAGATAAATGATATTTAGCATCAGGTATTGTTGTGGGGAGGCTTGGCCTCTTAGCCGTGATATGGGTGGGGGTCTTTGAGCTTCGAGAAGTTTGGGGCTCACAAACCTTGTATGGCCACAGAGTGACTCAGCCCCAGCTCAAGTGAAATAACAGCTGCCTCTCACTGTTGTACCAGGATCTAACTGTCTTTGCAGGGTCAGCATCTACACTAGACCCCACTGAAAAAGTTTCATCTCCTTTCCCAACCCCTCCTGGACTCTCCTCCTATCCTCATGGTCCCTTTCCTCACAATTTTCTTGGCTCCAACTTGAGACTTACCAGCTTCAGAAGTTTGCACTGCTGCTGTTTCTGGCTATTGAAAAAGGTACCTCAACTGGTCCCTCCAAAGACTGTGGAGGCTGATTTTATGGACTCTGTCTCCACTATGCCCCTTCCGTCCCCATTGTTCATAGGAGTTTGTGCCCTTGTTGACACCTGGACCCTGAGGCCCTTTTGTCTATTTCTCAGGAGAGTATATTATAAAAGGCTTAATTCAGCATTGTGAATAGAGTGAGGGCAAGAGAGATCAAGACTCTTGGGGAGTCTAAATAAAGAAAAAGAGCCCCCAAAAAAGAAGGTTAAAGAAACTGAGTGATGAGAGTCTTCTTAGGAAAAATTTCTATGGCTATAGCTGAGGGGAAGGAACTGAATAAAATATCCACAGCATTATAAGTCTGTGGAGGGAGGTGGCAGAGGAACATCCTAAGCATCAAAGGAGCCTGAACCTCAAGAGTCCATGGACCATGGGCAACTGTCAGGGCAGAAGGCACTTCCCTGTGATCCCATCTCATGCAATGGGACACTAACTGGTCTAGGTCCAAGAAAATCTCCGGGAGTGGCCCTGTTTTCATGTGTGATCTCATGTCCAGTTTTTTACTTTCTTGGATATTCTTTGTCTAAACTCTTTTTCCTAAGTTTAGTGGCAGAAAAATGCAGCTGTTAACAATACTCACTTTCTACAGAGCAACACTTAATACTGGTTCATTTGGAACCTGTTCAGCTACCACTCCGAATGGATGCCCAGTAGGACCTAGAGAATAGCCTCTGTTGTGAAGGTCTCAAGATGCTTCTTAGGGTAGGGACATTCAGGCTAAACATAGGATCCTTTAGGCTCTGGGCACAGGAATCACAGAGAGGAGAATGAGTGGAATCTGGTTCTAGGTCTCACACTTCCTGCCTACAATTTCTGCAGAAGGAGGCATCAGGGCAGACATGTAGATGGAACACAATCGCATTCCCTTCATGCACTACCTCCTCTTTTGTACCTACCTCCACCTTGATACACAGAAATGCTGGGAGAAGCAACAAGGACCTGGACAGTATCAAACTGAGTTGATTGACATGCTATTTAAGAAAGGCATTTCATGAGTGAGTCATTGTTCAATTAAAGTATGTTACTGAGCAAATGCCATTTACTCTGGGCAAAACATCCGGGTCCTCAGTTTCTTATAAATGAATAATCCCTCTCCATTCTCAGATCATGAGGATGTCAGGAAGGGAAAACTGGAGGCTTAAGTTTGAACCCTTATTTCACTATTTCCTGGTTGCTTCTCCTTGGCCAACCTTCATAAGCTGTCAGAACCACAATTTCCTCACCTGAAATATGGGATTACTCAACCTTCCAACACAGACTTGTTAGTTACAGGGATACATTTACTTATATTCTTAGTGACAAGCATTTTGACCCTACTTTGTCCAAAAAACTATACCACATGTTAAAAATACAGTACATAAAAGTATGGTTTCTACCATCTTAGAGAGGTGACCAAAACTTAACATATAATCATACCAAGGATTACACTAGTAATAATAATAATCATCATCATCATCATCATCATCATCATCATCATCATCATCATCATCATCTTCAGAATTCTTAATGTGTTGTATTATTACAACTATTAACTGATATCTTATTTAATCCTCATAACAACCTAATGAAATACATATGATTATAGTCAACAACTGTAATTAACAATTCCTGATGAGGAATCAAAAGCTACATGTTATGGGTTAAAATGTGTCCCCCCAAAGATATGTTAAGTCCTAACCCCCATTTACCTGTGAATGTGACCTTATCTAGAAATAGGATCTCTGTAGATGTATTCAAGTTAAGAGCTACCAGTTAACACAAAGACTGAGAACTTCAGTTCAACCTTGTTATGGGAGTACATCCCAAGTTTCCAGTTTAAAATGTGTGTGGGGGAGGACAGTTATCAGACTCTATTTTTAATGAGCCCCAGCCTTTGAATTCTGTCTCTTCATGCCAGGGAATTGCCAAATTTTTGCTCCATTTCATACTGATTTCTTCAGGATTGGCAAATGTTCTCAGAGGAGAAGTAACTTTCAATCCTGGATTTATGTCTCAGTTTTTAACCTTCTCCTAGATTTTTAACCTTTCTTTCCTAACTCTTCAGTGCTTTTAAAAATGTTTCTATTTTATTAATTTAAGCAGTCTTTTAAAAGTGACAATTTAGCTGGATAAAAATTTGAATATTGACAAAATTTTATACACGTATTAATTGAATAATATATAATATATATGATACATAGAATGTGTATGTTTTCTAAACAACATATAATATATAATTATATATACATGCATACTCATATATATAATGTCATATATATACATATATGTATTCCCACAGATTTCAGATATCTATTATTGCTTTTGAGAAGTATACTGTCAGTCAAATTGCTGTTCCTTTGTAGGTAATGTATCATCTCTCTGGCTCTATTTAGAGCTTTTTTTCTTTAAGGTTTTAGTAAATGAGAATAATTTTAAAAAAGTATCTTGTATATAGTTAGTTAAACTTCTTGAATCTTAAGATAATTCAGCCATTATCCCTTTGAATATTCCCCCACCATTCATTTTCTGTATTCTTTTGTGTCAATCCAGTTTGGTGTATATTGGGTCTTCTTTTTCAACTCTTTTTATCTTTTCACATTCCATTCTCTTTCAAATTGCACTGCTTTCAGATTAAGCTCTTCAATTTTAGCTGCATTTTACTAATTCTCAACTCAGCTCTGTCAACCTTTTGTAATCTGTTACTCTTTGGTTTATACCAGTGACTTATACTTCTTAGATTTTTCAGAAGGTATAGTTGTTATTTTTTCAAATATACCTGGTTTTCTTGGGATAATGCTCCTTTCTCATATTTTTTGACTCCATCTTTTGTTTCTCTAACCATTTTAAACATAACTGTTATAAATGTCTTAAAACCCCATTTTTCAAAGTTCTTATTTTAATTATGCTGATTCTTGCATATGTTTTGTAATTTTGGATTGTGAGCTCAGGATCAACAGATCTGTTTTTGTGGGATCACTTAAGATCATGCTGAGAACAATTTACACGTTAATTTCTCCACTTGGGCTTTCTCATGCCACACTGTGTAAATTCTAAATCAAACCTAATTGAGGGAAACTTGAGTTATTCTCTCTAAAGCAAGTTCAGGACAAAATGTGTCTGTATTCTAGTGTTTTTATGTGCGTGTGTGATTCTTATCTGTCCCTTCACTTAGGTTAAGGCCCTTCAAAATCTCTGATACTTTGGGCACATGTGTGTCTTAATTCTATCTCCTACCCTTGTGAGTATCAAAATTTTGTGTTCTCTTTATATGATGATATAAAATGAAAACCCTTTTTTTGTAGAAACTAATGAATATTCCCATTACAGCCATAGATTCAATGGCCTTATTTTCATCTCCCATTCTTTTTAATGACTATCAAATTTCCTTACTTTTTTAAATTTTTTTTAACATTTTTTATTGATTTATAATCATTGTACAATGTTGTGTCAAATTCCAATGTCGAGCACAATTTTTCAGTTATATGTGAACATATATATATTCATTGTCACATGGTTTTCTCTGTGAGCTACCTTAAGATCTTGTATATATTTCCCTGTGCTATACCAGTATAATTTTGTTTATCTATTCTACAATTTTGAAATCCTAGTATATCTCTTCCCACCCCCCGCCCCCTTGGCAACCACAAGTTTGTATTCTGTGTCTGAGTATATTTCTGTTTTGTATTTATGCTTCGTTTGTGTTTTTGTTTTTAGATTCCACATATGAGCGATCTCATATGGTATTTTTCTTTCTCTTTCTGGCTTACTTCACTTAAAATGACATTCTCCACGAGCATCCATGTTGCTGCAAATGGTGTTATGTTGTCAGTTTTTATGGCTGAGTAGTATTCCACTGTATAAATATACCACTTCTTCTTTATCCAGTCATCTGTTGATGGACATTTAGGCTGTTTCCGTGTCTTGGCTATTGTAAATAATGCTGCTATGAACATTGGGGTGCAGGTGTCATCCTGAAGTAGGGTTCCTTCTGGATATATGCCCAGGAGTGGGATTCCTGGGTCACATGGTAAGTCTATTCCTAGTCTTTTGAGGCATCTCCATACTGTTTTCCACAGTGGCTGCACCAAACTGCATTCCCACCAGCAGTGAAGAAGGGTTTCCATTTCTCCACAGCCTCTCCAGCATTTGTCATTTGTGGACTTTTGAATGACGGCCATTCTGACTGGTGTGAGGTGATACCTCATTGTAGTTTTGATTTGCATTTCTCTGATATTAGTGATATTGAGCATTTTTTCATGTGCCTATTGATCATTTGTATGTCTTCCTTGGAGAATTGTTTGTTTAGGTCTTTTGCCCATTTTTGGATTGGGTTGTTAATTTTTTTCTTATAAAGTCGTATGAGCTGCTTATATATTCTGGAGATTAAGCCTTGGTCGGTTTCATTTGCAAAAATTTTTTCCCATTCTCTAGGTTGTCTTTTTGTTTTACATATGGTTTCCTTTGCTATGCAGAAGCTTGTAAGTTTCATTAGGTCCCATTTGTTTATTCTTGCTTTTATTTCTTCTAGGAGAACATTTTTGAGATGTATATGAGATAATGTTTTGCCTGTGGTTTTCTCTAGGAGGTTTATTGTGTCTTGTCTTATGTTTAAATCTTTGATCCATTTTGAGTTTATTTTTGTGTACGGTGTAAGAGAGTGTTCTAGCTTCATTGATTTACATGCTGCCATCCAGTTTTCCCAACACCATTTGCTGAAGAGACTGTCTTTATTCTTGCCTCCTTTGTCAAAGATTAGTTGACCAAAAGTTTGTGGGTTCATTTCTGGGCTCTCTATTCTGTTCAGTTGGTCCATATGTCTGTTTTTGTACCAATACCATGCTGTCTTGATGACTATAGTTCTATAGTATTGTCTGAAGTCTGGGAGAGTTATTCCTCCCACCTTTCTTTCTCTTCAGTAATGTTTTGGCAATTCTAGTTCTTTTGTGGTTCCATGTAAATTTTATTATGATTTGTTCTAGTTCTGTGAAATATGTCCTGGATAATTTGATAGAGATTGCATTAAATCTATAGATTGCCTTGGGCAATGTGACCATTTTAACAATATTGATTCTTCCAATCCAAGAGCATGGGATATCTTTCCATTTTTTAAAGTCTTCTTTAATTTTCTTCATCAGTGGTTTATAGTTTTCTGTGTATAATTCTTTCACCTCTTTGGTTAGATTTACTCCTAGGTATTTTATTACTTTGGGTGCTATTTTAAAGGGGATTGTTTCTTTACTTTCTTCTGTTGATTCATCATTAGTGTAAAGAATTGCAACTGATTTTTGAACATTAATCTTGTAACCTGCTACCTTGCTGAATTCTTCGATCAGCTCTAGTAGTTTCTGTGTGGACCTTTTAGGGTTTTCTATGTATAGTAACATGTCATCAGCATATAGTGACACTTTCACCTCTTCTTCTCCAATTTGGATCCCTTTTATTTTTCTCTCTTGTCTGATTGCTGTGGCTAGGACTTCCAAGACTGTGTTGAATAGGAGTGGTGATAGTGGGCATCCTTGTCTTGTCCCAGATTTTAGTGGGAAGCTTTTGAGTTTTTCACCATTGAGTACTATCCTGGCTGTAGGTTTGTCATATATAGCTTTTATTATGTTGAGATATGTCCCCTCTATACCCACTTTGGTGAGAGTTTTTAATCATAAATGGGTGTTGAATTTTATCAATTGCTTTTTCTGCTTTGATTGAGATGATCATATAATTTTTGTGCTTTCTCTTGTTGATGTATTACGTTGATTAATTTGCATATGTTGAACCACCCTTGTGTCCCTGGGATGAACACCACTTGGTCATGATGTATAATCTTTTTTATGTGTTGTTGGATTCTGTTTGCTAATATTTTGGTGAGGGTTTTGGCGTCTATGTTCATCAGTGATATTGGCCTATAATTCTCTTTTTTGATAGTGTCTTTGCCTGGTTTTGGTATCAGGGTGATGGTGGCTTCATAGAATGAGTTTGGGAGTATTCCCTCCTTTTCAGTCTTCTGGAAGGGTTTGAGAAGGACTGGTATGAGTTCTTCTTTGTATGTTTGGTAGAATTCCCCAGTGAAGCTATCCAGTCCTGGACTTTTATTTTGTAAGGAGGTTTTTTATTGCTATTTTGATTTCATTTCTAGTGATTGGTTTGTTCAAGTGGTCAGTTTCTTCTTGATTTAGTCTTGGTGGACAGTATGTTTCCAGAAACTTGTCCATCTCCTCTAGGTTATCCAGTTTGGTTCCATATAGTTTTTCATAATATTCTCGTATGATATTCTGTATTGCTACTTTATTTGTTGTAATTTCTTCATTATCCTTTCTTATTTTGCTCATTTGTGCTCTCCTTACTTTATTTTAAACATGCATTTCAGAGGAGGTTTATTATGTTTTACTTTGTTATATAGCAGCAAGAGGATTTTTCAGGTTATGTGGACTACTATGAAGTGGAAGTTGGAAATGTTCTTTACGGGGAGAACAGGACTCCTTTATTCACTTAGTGGTATGGAATAAACTTTCAATATGGAACATGAGAAAATGATAGCAAATAACAAATGTTTGTACTCTAAAATGTTGTTAGCTCTGTTCATGTAACTATTTCCTCTCCTTCTAGATCCAGCTAGACAAATAAGCTGGTTACCTGAGTTCAAAACACATACTGAGATTACCCAAAGTAACTGATTGATCTTGAAAATATGTGACAATGGTGACTCACTGTGGAGGAAGAGATTATGGAAAGACTGAGATAGTCCTGGGGTCACAGTCTAGAACAGAAAATTTTACCTGAGTCTCTTACAAAAAGAACAGAATGAAGGAGAGGATAAAGGAGAACATGTGTGGCATAGAGAAAAAAGAAGCTAAGAAAAAACAAAAAGAAGAGAAGAAGAAGGCAGAGAGGGAAGGAAAGAGGAAAGCAGCCTATAAGGAAGAAGAAAGAAAAAAGACATTGAGTGGTTATAGTTAATGTTTTTATGTACATATATAACTGAATAATTGAAAATCAGTGACATAATTGCTCTTATCAGTGGCTGAGACAATGAAACTGAAATATGGATGGTTTAAATTAATCACTCAGTGCATACAGCTGACAATAACCTAGCCAGGATACTAAATGTGACATCCAAACTTAAAATCCAAATCTCTTTACACTAAAAGTGTCAAAAGGCTCTTTCTCAAGAGCATAAGACACACTGACTAATCCATCATTCTGTGAAGACTAGGAAGAAGAAGACTTGGTGATCATTGTAACATGTTTATTATTTGGTGAACTATGCAATCCATTTGGCTATAACAAAAGACTTTTGGTGCAAAAAGAAAGTGAAGTGATAATACTAAGAAAGGCAGTATTTACCCCACAACAAGAAAAAAATATCTCAGAGATATCTTCTAGCTGATACCAATTGGCTGGATAAATGTAGTGCACAGAGATCCTTGGACTTCTCTTAAGTTAGTAGCATCCCTGGGAAGTCACAGAGACAGCTCTCACATCAGCTGTGAGGAGGCAAAACACATGGACCTATAAATATCTCTCTTCTGGCTCAGTCTACAGACAAATCAATATTTACTTTTACAGGAGTAAGCATAGGTCTAAGGAAACTCTCAGCCTCTTTCTCAAACAGGACACAGTTCTTAATTCTGTTATAGACAGCCAAGTAAAGGCAATAAATTCAGTGACTTTGTTGAGGAAATTCACCAAGGTCTGTTCTTTCCTAGAATATTGTCTCTTCTAGTCCCCCTTCCCAACTATGTCCCATCGACAGTGTCTCCTGACAGACAAATACTATATAAACTCAAAGGCTGAGCAGAAAATCAGTGATTGAACTGCATACTGGACTCCTGCTGTCATTGTAGCAGAATGGCAAGGCAGGTTACAGGAATATGTTTGGACAGTCCTGGCCTCAGGACTGGATCTGGGGAGGGATTCAAATCCCTGCAGCCCATTCCCTGAACTATTCCTGAGATGAGCTTCCAATACTCCACCCAGTGCCTTCCCTTCCTTCCTACCATAGATGATGTGGAAAACATGGAAGGGACTTAAAGTGTCCCTTTGCTTCTCTCTCTTATGAGTCTAAAATAAAACATGATGAATTACTTAATAAAGCATCTGGAGGAGGCAAACAAGAGGTAGATCAGGCTCTAGGGTAGACAGTGTCTCAGGGAGACCAGGAGAGCCACAGAAGTCTCCAGAGGTTCCCCTACCTCTTCTCACCCTTCCCACTGCACACGTTGGATTTCAGCTTGACATTAAATGTATATAAATGACAGAAACAAGAGTAAGTTTTCCAAACGAGTTCTTTTTCCTCCTAAACACAAGTAAATTTACATTTTCCAGGTATACCTGCAGTTGGGTAGGGCTAAAAGACTAAATCTGGCCAAGGAAATGGCATGCTTTTTACAACCTCCTTGATGTCCTCTATACTCTGTCTTTTCCTCCTTCTCTGGATAGTTGCAGATACTCCACCTAAAGACATGAAACTATAGGAAATGGTAGAACCACACAGTGGAGGAGGCTAGGACCCTGAATGACTGCATGGAGGAGAATGTCCCCTTCCACATGCAGTGGGCTGGATGTCATCAAACAATAAAATGATATTGTGTTAAACCACTGACAAATTGGAATTGTTTGTTTTGACAGCTGGCTGGTTATCCTAAGACTGCAGACAATGCAAAAATTGACATCTAATGCTAGAAAGATCATATAACAAGAAAAGTTGACATATCTACTAAATGATAACTCTTAGGGAAAAGGTTGGAAGAATTCAAAAATAATAAAGTGTGTTTGTAATTGTTGATTTTGTTTGACAAGTTATTCTTAGTAATAGATAAGTTTATCAGAAAATTAGCTGGTTTTCAAGCAGAAGTTAATCATCATAGAGAAAGCCCATAAAGTATTGAAGAATTTTCCTACCACTTGGGAAGTCAAAGGTTAAGAGAAATATTTAGAATGCTTTTGAACAGCAAAAACTCCTAGTAACCAGTTCTAAGAAGAGACTACATTATGTGTATAGCTGTCCTACTCAAGTCTGATAGCGTTACATAGACATCATTATGTAGAAAGGGAGTGGCATGGGGAGAGGGGAAAGAAGTAAAAAAAGAGAATTTTAAATTATACCTAAGAAAATCTTTGTTAAGTTTTTGAGGGGATTCATTGCCAAAGAAACATGAGCTAGGCTTTTAAAAAAGCTTTTGATTAAAATCTAAAACAATTATTGTGTTTAATATTTTACAGACATGAAGCAGTCTCAGAATGCAGTATCTGCAAAAGAAGTCACAATGCCTGTGTCATGTAAGGCAATAGGGGACATTGAAGAAGGCACAATCCCACAAAGGCAGAACAAGGGGACATAGATAACAGACTCAGAAGAGATTCTTCCAGAGAACAGAATCACTGTCTAGTCAGGGAACTTACCTGATTGTCAAGAGATAAAAATATTGCAATGCCCGTCCCCAAAGTATTCCTGCACTACCACTGAGATGTTCCTGCTAAATATACTTCATGGTAAACTTCAATTGGGAATCTTTATGGCTGGCACCCAGTTTCTGCTCCACCATTAAATGTGTGGTGGGAGGAGGAAGATGACTGGTCCAAAAGGAACCACATCAGTACCTGATGGAGATGATTACACACTCCTGGAGATCTTGGACTCTGTGCTGCATACAGTGCCCAGATGAGACTGCAAGTGGCCTCAGTTGGGAAGAGGTTAATTATGTGTTATGTAAGAGAGTCTCTCTTACATCATTTCTCTCAAGAAATAAATATTTAGTCACCTGGTCTCTACAGCTAGATTTATGTGATGACTCTGGCCAATGGAATGATAGAGAAAATGATGTAAATCTTTCCCAGATTGGCCCCTAAAACATCCTGCAAGATCTTGCACACGCTCTCCCTCCTCTTGCGTGGCGGATTCAGAAGCATCAGTGGCAGTCACTAAGGGGCTAGAACATGAAGGATCCAATTAATGAAAGAAGCATGGGTCCCTAAATGTCGACATGAAACAAAGCCTGCATGAATTGGAAAGGTATGTGGATGAGAAGTAAACTTTTATTGCATTAAGTTACTGTGATATCTGTGTTGGAGAAACTAACTTTAGTTGTGTTGACTAATTCAATGTGTGTTGGCTTGTGTGGTACACTGCCTTTGCCCTCTACAGTCTGGAGCATGAAAAACTTCAGAAAGCTGTAAAACTGTTCAGTTGAAGTCTAACAGTGCAGCTCACTCCTTGGAAATGTAATAGGAGAAGTAGATTCATATAGAAAATATGCCTGACTTCTTTCTCTTCACTCTTGTCCCTGTTAGTTGAATGACCATTAGTATTTTGTCTTTTTACTCAGTTGTTTATAATCTTTAAAATTGGAAATAATGATAATTCATGGGCTATTTTGACCATAATATCTTTTAAAGCAGTTTACTTCTTGGTAGTTATCAATGCTAAACACTATTGTGCTACTCACACATAAAGCACTCAATAACTAATTTTTGGTTGAATAGATGAAGAAATGAATAAATGTTACTATTACATATAGCATTTAGCTGAATATTGCTAATGTAATGCCTTATGAAATACTGAGATATATTCTATCCTTATTAATCATATCATTGATTTGATATTGACTCTTTAATGTCAGTGAAGAATAGAAAATCAGTGTAAACTGTTTTATACCTTTTATTTTTTTAATTAATCATTCAAATTCTCACATGCTTTATGAGTAGGAAGTACAGTATTTTCTTCTTTAAGTTAATCACTACTCCTCCCCTCCTGTTGAAGATCTCAGGAGCTTTACTGATTTCAAAGTCATCAGTCTCCTTTCGAACACTAAGCAGAGGTTAACTGGAATCACTCCAGTATTGCTATTCCTGTTAGTAGCCACAAGGAAGCTCTGTTGAATTGCAAACAATGAACCTTTTTCTTTACTCCTGGCAGTAATACCATGCTGTTTAGACTCCCTGGTTGCCAGCCTTGATATCCCACACTGGGGCTCTGAGATCACAGCTCTGATCATTAACACCGATATACATAGAATATATCCGAAGCCAAAATGTATCAGATGACTATGTACTAAGAGATGCCCAGACCTCACTTTTGTGGATCTGTGAAAAACATAGTTCTATTCTCTCAATAATATTTAGGTCTTTGTTTTGAGCATTGGTCACCAGGATAGACTCCCTTTTTCCTCCGGATATTTAATTCCCT
The DNA here is from genome assembly GCF_048564905.1 of Vicugna pacos. Classification (NCBI taxonomy): domain Eukaryota; kingdom Metazoa; phylum Chordata; class Mammalia; order Artiodactyla; family Camelidae; genus Vicugna; species Vicugna pacos. The sequence continues at coordinate 30,268,497 of NC_132996.1, read as the reverse complement.
GGGAACTTCTTGCTCTCTCGTCACTTGGTTTTGAATTAAAGCTGCTGTGTTCTGGAATACGGCTCAATGGTTTCAGATTTTCCTTCTCAAAAGGTTCTGGGATTGACACAACATTGCAAACTGATTATACTTCAATAAAAATATATATTAAAAAGGTTCTGGGTTGCTCATGCAAATTTCTCTTGCAAATATGACAAACCTGCAACCAGGGAGTGAGGTGAGTGGTTTTGGAGGCTCCACCTCCCCTTCCCATGTTCTTAGTACACCTCTTTCCAATACAGTCAGACCATCATCAGCCTATTATGGCAGTGACTCTTCACAGATTTTCTCATTTAAACTGACAGAACATCTACAATCTACCAATTTAAAATGCATTTAGTTAATGCTAAATTCATCCAACCAAGACTGTGATAAGAGGACATTTTTTAATGCTGTGAAAACTTCATGGCAGAGTTGAATCTGCCCTTTACAATCTGGCTCTTAGAGTAACCCTGCTTCCCATCTTCTTTATCTATATGTGGTTTCACCCCAAAGCCTGTCTTAGGACCAGTGTGTCCAGTTTCTTGAACCACCTGCACTGGGTTTGACAAATCTGTGCTAAATTGTGGTCCTCTTAACCTCTCTTCTTAAAACCAGAGTGGAGAGCCAACCTTAAGTACGTGGATTGTCTGTTCCTCATATTTAGGGCATGACTTCTGTGGAACTGGAGATCCATTATAGAGATTATTTGTTGACTCTTCACTTACCAACTTCAATATCACAAGTAAGAGGATGTTTACTGAGCCCCTGGGATGTGCCAAAATTGTGCTAGCTACTGTGAGGAATCACAACTGTTGTACTGGCCCCTTACATCCTTACAAATCCCCACAATGAGCTGGCAGTATGTATCCCTATGTGCACCCAGTTTGAGTTGAGCTTTGCATAATTATGTTGCCTGTTTGCATTGATCTGGAGAAGTCTAGATTAGGAATTAAGATCTAAATTTTAATCAACTAACAGACTTTTCTTTGAGTCCCTTCTGGGTTTGCACTCAAGAAAGCATAGTGGAGATAGAAAAAGGACTCCTTGAGAACAACAGAGTGGATTAGATGTTTGAAAATATACCCTTACAATACGTACCATTTTCATATGAGTTATTTCCTTTATGTTAGCTGTTTTTAAAATTTTATTTTTTATAATCATCCACAGAAGTCTCTTATAAAAGTTAAATATTATCATGCACAGACACTGGTACATTGCAAATGCTCAAAACATTTGAGCTTTTAATTTCATTATTATTATTATCAGTATATAAGGACATTGCTGGAAAACAGTATTGAAGTCGGCCCTTCTGTCCTTTGAGGAACAATAGGAAATGGCAGTGGATAAAACTCTTTGGGCAACCACGAGATGGAGAGAAGCTCTATTAGAGAATTCCTTTCTAAAAAATGGCAAATACGCAGTCACACCTGTGACTGGCTTGTCTGAGGATATTAAGAACCTCTATTTGTTGGGAAATGTCATTTTTCATTCCTGATGTTGTTGAGTGTGACTTTGGAAGAATCTGCCCCTGGAGTCCATACCAGTACTGAGTTGTAGTTATTTTAATTCCCACAGTATAAGTCAATGGATCTCCATTCCTGCTGCTAGTTTAATGCAAAATTATTTCATAACTGCAAAAGCTGCCTGTATAACATGATGTGCTGTCTCTTCACCTGCCTGACCTGGAGGACTCGATTCTGTCTCCAGTTCACCTGGAGGCACACTGTACCACAGGGTGCTGCTGTGACCATCTCTTGTGATGTCAGAGATTTCAGACTCAGACTGGTTGTTGCTATGCACAGATTAACTCTTGTCTCTCAGCCCTAAACTCCCATCTGAACTCTGCTTTGTGATTCAGGGGCTTGGCCTCTCGGACCCTTTGTCAGTGGCTCCCTCTTAGCTTCCACCTACAGAGAGCAACTGAAAAAGTCTGGAAGGTTGAATCAGGGAGGGGATATTTGCTGCTTCCTCTCCTGTCAGTATCCCTCAGCAATGACTCTTCATCCTGGCCGTGGAGTTGGTTTTGGTTTCTGAGATTTGTTGGTTGGTCGGTTGTTTGGGTTTTGGAGTTTGTTTTGGTTTTGGTTTTGGTTTGAGTTTTAGAACTCCCTGGATCAAATCAGCCTCACTGAACTCCCTCAGAGGTACCGGCAGCAGCAGGATGGAGTCTCTTCCTCAGAGGTCTTAGTCCCAGTTCTAAGGGGCACCTCCTCTGAGCTCCTGTGACACTAGTCCTAGTTAGAGGTAGTGCCCTTCCTAAGAGATCTGAGACACAGTTATATAGGCTCACCTTCAACCTTTTAGGTTCTAATGACCCAATCTCTTTCCAAGTGTGAGGTCTTCATTCTTCTCTTCTTCAGTGTCTGTCATCACTAATTTACATTTTGTCTTTAAAATTTTGCCTAGTGTGGACATTTAATATAATTGGAATCATACAGTGTGTGGCCATTTGTGTCTAGCTGCTTTTCACACAGCATGGTGCTTTCAAGTTTCATCCATTTTGTAGCAGGTATCAGTACTTCATTATGGCTGAATAATAGTCCATCATATGGATATACCAAGGTATATTTAAGTGTTTATCAGTTGATGGACATTTGTGTTAATACTACTTTTATGCTATTATAACTAATGCTGTTACGACATTCATGACAAGTCTTTGTATTGATGTATTTTTAAATACTCTTGGGTAGAAACCTAAGAGTGGAATTTCTGGGTCATAATGGTTACTCTGTGTTTAACTTTTTTGAGAAAATGACAATTTTTTTTCCCAAATGGCCATATTATTTAACATTCTCACTATCAGTGTATTTATTCTCCACATCTTTATCAGCACCTAATATCAGTGCTTTGATAATAGCTCCCTTGTCAGTGTAAAGTAGTATTTCATTGTGAATTTGATTTGCATTTCCCGATCAACTAATGATTTTGAGCATCTTTTCATGTGATTATTGGCCATTATATATATTCTTAGGAAAAATATGTGTTCAGATCCTTTGCCTAGTTTTAATTGGGTTATTTGCTTTTTACTGTTGGATTGTAAGAGTTCTTTCTGTATTCTGGATACTGGAACCTTATCAGGTATGAGATTTGCAAGTATCTTTTCCATTCTGTAGGCTATCTTTTCATTTTCTTGATGCTATCCTTTGAAGAATTATGTTTTTAAATTTTGATGAAGTCCAGTGTATCTATTTTCTTTTTTCAGTTGTTTGTCCTTTTAGTATTATAGCTAAGAAACCATTGCCTAATCCAAGGTCATGAAGATTACCCCTGTGTTTACTCCTAAGAGTTTTATAATTTTAGCTTTTACATTTAGGTTGTTGATACACCTTGAATTAATTTTTGTCTATGGTCTGATTTTATTTACTTCTTACTGTAGCATTTTATAGATTTGAACTGATTTTTCCTATTTCTTGTTATTTTGCTGATAGAATTCCTAGTACAAGAGCACCCTCTTCTGTCAGTATCATAAAGATAAGCTTATTTAAAGATAATAACTTTAGCGGGAGGGCAGGGAGAGGTTGACACGTCTTTGGTTTTCTTTTGTTTCTTTAGGGTCTTTTTTCCTCTCTCATTCCCTCCTTTCTTTTGATTACCTCATCTATAAGGAGGTCCCTCTTTCTTCCAGTTATCTTCTCCTTCCCCAGAAGCAGTCAATGCATTTCTGAGGCCGTTACCTCCAGTCTTACTCACTTTTGAGCCACTTTCCTGTAGCCAGTGATGTTTTCAGTAGCATCTCTGACGTGTGTTAGATATTTTTATTTCTGGACACTTCCTTTATGCTATGTATGTGTCTCCAAACCCTTCTCCTCTTTTTCACAATGCCTTTTAAGCCTCCCACTATCCACAGTCTGAACCTAAAGTCAGTGACAACTGTGGAAGCTCCAGCTGAAACTCTTTTCTCTTAAAACACTTTAAAATCCTGCCATTCTCTGTCTTCTGTTAATGTTGAAGGGGTGGGCCAATGTGGTTTTGTTTATACTCCTTCTGATATTATTGAGAGAAGATTTGTTTTGAGAAGATGTATGGTGTGATTCAGAATCCAGCAACCATAATTTCCCTACGGCCAACGAATACACACACACACACACACACACACACACACACACACATACATATCCATCCATACCTTCATCTGTATGTACATATGTGTGGGTTCACAACCTTGGACATTTCCAAGGTGAAATCTGCAACTGGCCCCTGTATATGGAAGGCAAAGAGACACCAATGAAAGAGGCAGACCACTCCAGAGTGGTAGGTGACAGTTTTAATAAGCAAGGACCTTACATATGAGGTTGCAAGATGAGTAGATCTCTACCTCAAACTGCCAGAACCTTTAAAGTTTATATCAAGGTTTTAACTGGGCTCAGTCTTATATTCAGTCCAGATGGTCTCAACAACACTTTACTTTCTCAAGGCTGCGTCCTTGGAATAGCGCCTAGTGTGGGAATGCTGGGTAGAAGGTACATTCCAAGAACAGGGGAAGGGGTGAGAAGCCTTCTGTTGTCGAGGTCCAGCTGGCAGGTCAACAGACAGTCATGTCCTCCCAGTGACCTCCTACCACAGGGGCCATCTATATGTTTGCAGTTGTTACTCTGTACAATTTGGGTATTATGTCTTTAACTGTTTTTAATGTCTCATAGGACATACCAAGATTTTTATATACTTTTTTAGTTGACAACACTGAAGATTTTGCTTTTTTCCCCCATTTTTTTATTGAATTGTAGGTGATTTACAATGTTGTATTAATTTCTGGTGTACAGCATAGTGATTCAACTATACATATATGTATGTATACATATTCTTTTTCATATTTTTCATTACAGTCTACTACACACCATTGAATATAGTTCCCTGTGTTATACAGAGACTTTATTATTAACAACTTTTTTTAGATCATTCTGTCAAGATTTTTTGGAAGGAGATTATATTACCTTCAAATGATAATGAATTTTAGCTTTTTGAATAAACATGTTTTCTTCATTACCTAGTTGAATTTCATTGTATCACTGTAATTTAAAAAAGCTGACTGGAAAAACCTTAACTTATTTCTGATTTTGATAGAAATTATTTACTTAAAAAGGAAGAATTTTTCTCCGATGTTAATAAACTTCCTTTTTATCATTAAACTTTAAAAAATAATTTAGTATTTTGGACTTTTTCACTAGCCTCAAAATTTATGGCATTAAGTATATGATATTTATGCATTAATTACTGATATGATGTGTTTAATTTATACATTTTCTAATATTGAATCATTATTCTTCTCTGTAATTAGTCCACATAGACAGTGTAGGATATAGTTTTAAAACTTGGAATGTGAAATTAGAGACAGTAGCTCCATGAGATCAATGAAGAAATTTATCATTTTAAGGTCTTAATTTTTACTTATGTAAACTGACATTAATATTATTATCTATGTTTTAGGGCTATGTTGAAAATTAAATAAGGTAATGGAAAAGTAGTTGGTACTCAGGAAGTACTCTTCCTCTTTCAATAATGTCTATATTAGCTTCTTTTAAAAATATATAACCAAAATGCTTCATCAAATTTAGTTACATGTTTCTATCTGCATCTGTATGGGTGGTGGACCTGTATTTTTCTTTCTTCTGAATTTTTTATTCTGAATTTTCTTTCTTCTTTATTTTCTAAATTTGTTATCAGGAGAATGTTAATTTTCTAAAATGGTTTTGAAAGCTTTGCAAATTTTTCAATATTGCAAAACAGTTAAGAAACATATGAAAAGTTATTGTGGCCTACTATCCTACTTAGATGAAAGTCTGCAATGACTATTTTTGTCGTCTTCCTTCATCATTTTGATCTGCTTAGTTTTTTCTAAGTCTTGTTTGTGTCAATATTGTAATTTCTATTTAGAAAATAATCTGGTCATTTTCTTTATATATTTATACAAAATATTATTTTTCTCTGTTTACTTCCTCTCTCAGTCTACATTACCATTACCTTAGCCCTGTTCTCTGCATATTCCTTGCTCATTCCTTGAGTTTCAACCAGAGTCCCATTTCCAATTAGAAGGCAACTTTATGTTTTTGCAGCTTCTAGAATACCCAGAGAAATCAATTAACCTACCGAGCTTTCAAACTGGAATGAGAATGACTTTGTATGTTGTCAGCGTCCACTCTCTTACAGTCTGCCCTAAAGCTCACCCTACCCAGACTGAAGGGCGTGAAGTTTCACTGAGTCCTCAAGCCCACAGAGCAGTCTCTTAACTCCTCAGGCTTTGTAGTCTCCCGACCAAAAGGCTCTCACCAAGGTAAGGACTGAGTCCCTAAATGCCCCCAAGCACTGGGGTCATCTGGGGCTTGAGACCTCATTTCACACCAGTGACTCTACCCTCAGATTGGATTTAGTTAGCTAAATCTATATACACCAGAAGTAACAACCACATTACAAATACATTAATTTATTTATTTCCGAATCTTTTAACGTTTTAGAATCTGCAAACATTTTCACTTTTTTTTTTTTAGTTATTTCATTTGCAGAGATACTGAAACTCAGCAAGCTCTAAGTGACATTCTCAGGTAAACCTTTCAGTTGAAGCCAAAGCCTGAATTACCACTGTATCCTGCTTGGTTTCCATGAAATTAATCATTTTCATAGTTATGAACTTAAGCTTCTGACATGTGAATGAAGAGAATGTCCATGAGAAAGAAAATTATTTAAGGTAGTTACTAGGGGCACAACTTTTTGCAAACCCTTTCCTCCCTTTAGGGATTTTTTAGTATCAGTAGGGTTTAAATATGAAAAGTTTTTTGCTGTACTTTTCCTGTGATCAAATGTAGAGTGATTATTTTGGACTCTTTGAGCTGCTCCTATGGGGTGTAAAAATTATGACTAATGGGGATAAATTCTGTGTGACTGGCTTGTGTGGGAATGCCAGAGGAGTTTAACAAAAATATTTCCAGTATTTACTTCTGCTTGGAACCTGTTATTGCCCTGCTGAGTGATCATGGAAGACTTTCTTGGGGTTAAATATCAATAGCTTTTAGGGTTAAGCATCCTAAGTACTCGCTCTCTTATCTGCTTTGTCCTGACCCCATAGATAACAGGGTTAAGGGCAGGGGGAACGACCACGTATAGATTAGCTAGAAGTATGTGGATGTAGTGAGGGACGCTGTGGCCAAAGCGGTGTGTCATGAAGGAGAAGAGTGCTGGCAGGTAGAAGGCCAACATGACGCAGACATGGGAGCCACATGTGCTGAGTGCCTTCAGCCGGGCATCCCAGGATGGGAGATGGAAGACTGCTCTGAGGATTTGGACATAGGAAAATCTAATCACAGAAAGGTCAATGTAGCCCACGGAAAAAGCAATCAAGCCATAGATAACATTGACCCTAATACTAGCACAAGCCAACTTTGCCAAACCCATGTGTTCACAATAGGTGTGAGGGATAACCCGGACATCACAAAAAGGCAGTCTCAGGATGAGAAATATAAATGGAGTCACAAACACCAAAGTCCTGACTATGATGACTATGCCCAGGATGGCTATCACCTTGTTGGTGAGGATCATGCTGTACCTCAGGGGGTTGCAGATGGCAATATATCGGTCTATGGCCATGACTGTCAGCATCACTGACTCCAGGCCAGTGCATATATGGATCATGTACATCTGTGTGATGCAAGCACCAAACACAATCTCCCCGAGATTGAACCAGAAAATGCCCAGCATCTTGGGGATGGTGGCTGTGGACAGGCCAAGATCAGTGCAGGCCAACATGGCCAGGAAGTAAAACACAGGTTGGTGGAGGCTGTGTTCAGTCTGGATCACAAACAGAATGGCAGCGTTCCCCAGGAGGGCTATTAGATACACTGCAAAGAAGGGGAAGCCTATCCACACGTGTGCATCTTCCAGCCCCGGAATCCCTATCAGAAGAAAGGAGGAGGGATGGAACTGTGTATTGTTGGGGTGCAGCATACCTGTGGGAATTGGTTATAGACACATTTTTTGCAGTTTGCTTGTTTCCAGTGAGAGACCCTAACCCCTTTCATAGCACGTTGCCTATTTTCTGGAGGAATAGAAAGTCCATTCTTTAATTCCATAATATAGCAGAGGAGACCTAGAGAGGAATATGAGGCAGAGTTAAAAGACACTCTCACTTCAAAGTATTTGTCTCACCTACATAGAAAACCATACAAAGTTTTCAAGGTATAACAGTCCTGCGTATGTCTCTCTTCCCTTCAGTTTCTAAGGAAGAACCTTCATATGGCTTTAAATTAGCAAATATTTATTGTCAATTATATCTGTTAGTCAGGATGTAAAGCCTAAACAAGATGGTGTGGGTGTGTGTATGTGTGTGTGTGTTTGCAAAAATCACAGGACTGGGATTGAGGTAGATGGTTCTGGAGAATGATATGATACATTCTTGAAAAATACACCTGAAAAATTAAGAAAATGGCATGTGGGAGGGAATGCAATAAAGGTGGAGGATTGGCTAGTGGTGTTTGGATCTAAGCTAAGGAATAGGATTAAGAAATCAAGACAAATTGGGAGACTATTATGTAACTCCAGCAGAACAATTGTCCCTCTTAGAACCTCAAAGTCTTGTAACTTTTCCCACGTAGCTTCAATTACCAACGTAGTTTTTAGCCCAGACTTAATGACAAACTATCCATAGAGCCTTTCCCAGTTGACTTATTTTATGATTATTTATTCTTTTTATTATTTTAATAGGTTTGTTTATCTTTCTGTATGTCATTTATCACTAGTTACCGGTAGTTCTTAAAGTGTAGTCCCTGGATCATGAGTATCAGCATCATCTGGTAACTTGCTATAAATGCTAATTACTGGACACTACCCCAGACTCACTAAATCAGAAACTTGGGGGCTAGGATCCAGTAATATGCTAATAACCCCTCCATCAGGTGATTCTGATGCTCATTCCAGCTTACAAAAAAACACAGCTAGGTATTTACTACTAGGGTATAACTTCTTTGAGGTCAAAATCAGTGTCAGATTTATCTTCATGGTTTCACGATATTTTATATAGTGATAGACAGTGATCAGCATTAATTAGCAAATGGAAGTTAAAATTTTATTGGAAACTATCTTTCCTATTATTGTATATAGGGTCCTAGATAAATACAAACTGAGTTATAGAACTGTGTACAGAAGGATTTTGGAGGAGTTCTCTGAAGAATCATCCTGTAAAAAAGTTACAATGTAGGACTAGGTCAAAGGAGGAGCTGACTCATCATGAGATTGCATCTGAGGCCTCCAGTGATACAATGGGAAGTTCTGGGGCTGGAATGGCCCTTCTGTGTCATCCCACAATAAGGCAAGGATGCCAATTATTTGTACTCTCATGGTATCCTGTTATTTACCATGGGCTACCCTGAATGATGGGACAAAATTTTGGATGAGGTTGTTCCTTGGGTCTGAGGACAATTCCAGGGAGCGGTGCAGTTGTGAGCTCCCAGTATCTGATATTCCCAGCATCTGGGAGATAGGTGCATACATAGGTCCTGAAAACAGATTTGGGAGGTGTGGCACAGGGTATACTACAGATAGCATTGTGTTTCTACTCTCTCTTGGCTGTATCTTCTCCTTCAGTCTTGGGAAACACCCCCTGCTTGCTCTACTTGCAAATACTCTCTGTATTTCTTGTGTTGGGGCAAAACTTTAATTTGTTCCTGGCTATGGCTTGGAATAAAATTCATGTTTACTCTTAGTTAAATTAAAAAATCTTCTTAGATACATCAGATAAAATTTGCATTCCCAAGGCGCACGCATACACACACACACACACAAGCACTCATACACACACACATATTTTGATATATTGCAGAAAGGCTTACAAATCTTAGTTCACTCCAAACAACTTGCCTTAGACTGCATGCTCTGTTTTTGTTTTTTTCTGAACTTAGATTGAGTCTCCTGCAATCTTCATAGCTCCATCTTTCCTGTCTTCAGGAGACCAGAAATAAGTAAGGATTTTGCATGTGGCATGCAAACCAGGGAATGGTAATCTCTCATTTATTAACATCCTTCTCATCTTCATGAAGTGTTCCCCTCTCTCAGCCTTTAAAACACTTCTTCCTTCTGTTTTTCTTCGAATTCTCAGCATGCTCCTTGAACTTTGCTTACTCTTTGTCTTTATTTTTCCCTTAAGTAGCATTCTGTCCTTACCACAGTCTCTACTCAGCCAGTAAGCTCCACAAGGATGATTCCATTTACTTCTCTGACTATATCATATTTTTTCCTGGTGATTCTAAAAAATATGTTTCTAGAAGACTTCTCCAATTCTCTCTATATTTCTGGTTGCTTTATAGGGTGTTCCCCCCAGATATAACTGAGGCACATTTTATTTGTCCAGCTCTGTATAAGTTGGTCATCTCTGCTCTGAAACCATTTCTCCACCATGTTCCTCACTCCTAGCTGATGGTGTTACATACACAGTGCCCCAGGAAAGAACCCTCCGAGACATCCTCAGTGCTTTCCTCTTTCTATATTCCCTTATGCTTCAAATCAGACATTCATCAATTCCTGTCAGTTCTCCATTTAAACACACAAATATCATTGGGTAACCTCTAGGTGTTCAGTATTAGTGGTCACGGTACTGGCAAAATCAAATCCAGGTCTTGTTCTCTGAACTATGTAGTCTAGTGAGGGAGACCAACACTAATCAAATCACTTAAATAAACGTAAAATAACAATTGTACTGCTAGGAAGACTTACTGTACACTCTGAGCCTATTTAACCCAGTCAGAGTTCACGGGGAATGCCTTCCAAAGAGGTGTTAACTAATATGATAGCTGAAGGATAAGAATTCACTAATAAGTAGAGAGGATACTGAGCAGAGAAAAAATATGTCTGGTTAATAGGAACGAGTGGTGTAAAGGCTGAGTGACTTGAAATTTCATGGTAAATATGGGCAGGGGGTGAAATGCCAGTAGAACTAGGGCTTAGAAAGCAAGCCCAGGGTGAATGGGATGAGACAGAGGTAGGAAAAGATCATGTAAACCCTTGTGCTTAATTTTAAGTTTTCTCTTTATCCAAGAAACAAAAGGGAGAAATGGTAGGATTTTAAGCTGCAGTGTAACATGATCCAATTTACATTTCAAAAATATAACTCTGGTTGCTGTAAAAAATGTATTAAAGGCAGTAAGTGCATTTGCAGTCAGATCAATTAGAAGTTTATAGCAGATGTCCAGGGCAAAGATAATGTTATCTCGTACCACACTGCTAGTGTTGGAGATTGATTTGAGCAGGTCAATTTTGTAGCTGTTTAATAAGGCTAGTCTTCAGAAATAGCTATCAAATCTGCTTTTCTTCCCTTCTCAACTACTGAGTTAATTAAAAATTCTAGAATCTTTTACCTTAACACATTCTTCACAAATGACCCTCAATAGTTTTCCTTTTGAAAAAGATACGACTGATCAATATATAATTAATAAAATGTGACTGAGAAGCAGTGATTCATACTGTAAGCAAAGGGAGCAGAGGGCTCTGTGCTGAACTAGGGGAGAGGGACTGAGGACTTATATGTAGTTTGAGAAGTCCTCTCTTTGCTCCTGCCAGTGACTTAGGGTAGGCAGGAGAGTGGGTTACTTCACCTGGTTGGACTTACCATCTTTTTCCTGCAATAAAAGATTAAGTTCATGTATCGAGGTCCTGACATTTTATAGATTGTTACATGTTCTAATAATGACTTCCAATTAGTTGACTCCACCTTCTATATTTTGGATCATCTGTAAACTTATACTACCACCACCCTCTGCCTTCATCTATTATATTATGGAAGTTCTCAGTTGATAATCCTTTAACTCGTTTGACAAGTATGTTATAGTGGTTATCACCTGCCAAGTACTGCTCCAAATGTGGGCATGCCACTTAGTCCAAGCCCCCGGTTTCACAGAGCTTAAAGTCTGGTGATGCCAGTATTTTGCTTCTTGGCCTCATATAAGGTTTCTACTTAGTTACCCTGACATTTTAAAACAGTCATTGTAGGGAAATGTTCTAAAAAGTGCTTTGGTATTTTAAATATATTATGGTTTCAGAATGCTCCTGGTCAATTTAAGCTTATTTTCATTGGCAGAAATTATTGTCTGTCTAGGTCACTGCCTGTGTGGCAACCATTAATTACCCTAACTGTGACCCCTAGTGATGCAGTCATCTCCCCCTTTTGTGTGCTTCATATTTTCTTTGGTTTAATAAGCACTTTCATGTGTATTTTTAAAGTGTATCTTCACTATAACTCTCTAATGCTCTTTTTTCTCTCCCTTTCTGAACCTCTCTTTTCCCTTTCAGACACTCAATTCCCTGGGGAAACTGTGGTGAGCTTCTCCCAGGGACTGCTTTCCATCCTTTGCAACAGAATCAAATAACCACTTTGCCCAGCTTTCCAGGCCTCCCCTCTCTCAACCCTTCTGCGCTCCATTTTCAGATATGCTGTAACCTCTCACTAAGATGACTGTGCTCAGTGTAAGAGGTTCTCTTCTGAGATGACAAAACAAAAGGATGCAGGAAAGGAAGGACTTCATTTGTGCCAGCTAATGAGAGTTACCATTGTTTTTCCCCCTTGTGTTTGCATATAACATGCTTTGTTCGTATGTTTGTATCTATATATACAACCCAGGCTTGTTGATATCAGATTGTATATTTAGCACTGTGAGTGTTTTCGCTGTGTGCTTTTGTGTTAGTGGCTGATGTGCAGCTGCAGATTCAGGTTCTCAACACAACTCCTTTCTCTCTTTCTGGCTGCATTGCTTTCAAGTGGCCTTATCGACAGAGACTTTGGCTGAGTTGCTGGAACTCCATCATTCCACCAATCACTTTCGCTACTGTCATTGTGATCCCTCTTCCAGCATAACCAGAAACTGACTCACCTACCTCTGGCCAGCATCTGAGAAATCATTTGCAAAGAACTGGATACCAGAGACTGCAACCCGCATGTGACTGAGTTCCCAACAGCCAGGGCCAAGGAGTTATATAAGAACTCTAGCCCCCTGGGAAGGGCCTCCCTACTGTGGGTTGTGTCCTTGGACCTGTAGTATGGGACAAAAAATTTCCATATCTCTAAGGATAAATTATATACTTTCTGGTCAGAGATACCTTCTGGTAATGGATGATCTGCAATCTGCATCATCCAGCAAGTATCCCCCAGAACAGGTCCCAGGAGTTTAGTCAGTCAGAGGCATAGTGTCTTCCCACCAATGCTTTAAATCTCACTTTGGTACCAGGTGAAGAGTTACTTTTGGCAGACAGGTAGGAGAGGCGAGGAAAGAGCACTCTAGGAAAAAACAGAATTTCTCAAACTCAGTTCAGAAATATATGCACATTTTATAAATGGCAGAGCCGGAATTCTTGCATAAGTTTCCAAACCCTGAGCTCTGTTTTAAGAATTACACTAAATGATTTTTGTAAGAATATAGAGCCTCTAACACTAGATATATTAATTAATAAAAAACACAAATACAAATATATATATTTATATAAGGGGAATGCAGCTTATCATGCATATTAAGAACGTGATTTTTTGTCTGTCTCTTCTGTGACTTTGGTCAATTTAATTTTTCATTCTAACCTTGGCCTTCTCCTGGGGAAATGGGAAAAAATCGTATTGACTTACAGGATTATTGTAATGATAATAATAGGATAATGCCTAGAAGGTGCTCAGTAATTGTTTATTAGGAGTTAATTGATACATAAACACTGGCTGTTATATTATTTATGGCATTATCTCTGGAGTCAACATTTTAGAGTCAGAAAACTTATATTCAGATCTCTTTTCGGCAGTGCAGTAGCTGAGAGATGTTGCAAGCATTTCTTACCTTACTGAGCCTCATGTTCCCCCACATAGATTCACAAGGGTGATGAAAAATGACAATTCACAAGTCACATGGCTTATCTCTGAATTAAGTGAGGTAATGCGTTTGAGTAGAACAGCAGTGTTCAATGATAGATCTGAGTTATTATTAAAATAGACATTATCTTTATTACTTATTTGAAATAGATGCTTTAAATGTGAAATTTGAGTAGAACAGCTGCAGTTACTTTTTAGTTCACTAGATTGTTCTTATAGAGGATTCATTTAAGAAATGCATTTAGCTTGACCGCTAGATGTCAGTAATACTCATAATGACAAACAAACATTCCTTGATTCAACCTACATTTACTAAGCTCCTGCTATGAGTTAGACAACATATGATTTAGGTGCTCAATAAATGTAAGCTAAATCAATAAAAGTTTGCTGGAAAAATTTAGCATTTGTATGCAATGGTCAAATCAACTACCTTTCTTGAGCAGATAACAAAAGATCTCATGTGAGGTATCAGGTAACTGCGATTTTTCAAGATATTTTACATATATCTTTACTTATATAGCTCCAAAGTCAATAACCATCTTCTCTTTGAAAAGTTTTGATTTATTTTATGATAAAAGTGTAAAGGATAAAAATTTAGTGACTCTTCTTGATCATTTATGATATTCTCTGCAAAATGTGTTACAACTGGCTATACGTTTTCATATCAATGTTTTTGAATTTCAATGCTAATTAAAGATGTAGAAAGCTCATTGTTTTCTTCAATACCCATGAATCTTATAAAATATGTAAGAGAATACTCCCGGCATATCAATTTTTTCTTTATCTCTCTTCGGGCCTTAGGGAAAGAGTAATATAAAATTTATGTGAACAGTTAGGAATACAAACATAGAACATGCATGGCAATTACATGGTTATTTCATTCCTTCTTTTTTTTAAAAAAATTTAATACGCAAGGTAAACATGGTAGATTTGATTTCAAAGTGTATTAGTAACATGATTTTTAAAAATCAGCGTTATTTTGTGTAACTCGTGAGTTGTCTTAAAGGATAAAAAGAAATTCAACTCTCTTCAAAGGGAACTCTGAGAACAAAAAGAGAGACAGTATCAAATATCACAGATACGATCCTGAGAAAAATGATATAGAATAGTAATTAAGAGGGGGATATATAAAAATACCTGCCTTTAAGTTTTTGTTCAGAATTTTTTCCAGCTCTTCATTTATGTGGGCCAGTGTGCTGGATTTCTTCTCTTTATTTCTCCAGAACCATTCTATACTCTACCCTGGAGGAATCACACGTATGTCCTGCACTGGTAGCATCCTTTGCACCTTGGCATCTGGTTGTGTTCAGAAAATAGAAAGCAGCAGCAAGAGAGTGAGTGGGAAGGGAGGAAGGTCAGGGTATTTTTTCTGGTTTGCTCATCCTCTCTCCTTGCGAGGTGACCTGAAGGTCATCATGGGCTGGGCAAGTCCCTCAAAATAAATCCCAACTCCTGCCAGGTAGGTTTCTACACAATGTCTCTGAGTCTCGAGGTTCCGGGAACCACTTTTCTTCAGGCCAAGGAGTTGTAAATATTTGTCATGTCTGCTATACCTGCTGTCTCTTGTGGTTTTCCTACACTGTGCCTATAGTTTGCCATAGCATAAGGGCTCCGGCTTGAGTTTGTAAATATTTTTTCCAGAACTCTGATTAACACAACCAATAAGCTAGCTGCCTTATTTTTCACTGCAGACTTATCTATTTAAACTTACTTTTACTTTATGTAATAAAATACCATGCATAATATATAATATATGCATATATATATTTTATGGGTCTTACCATTCCACTCCAAAACCACTGCTGCCTCCAGTATACCTTTATTTTCTTTTAGTCCTTTTCCTTTGTCCAGTTACATGGGGTAGGTGAGCAGAGTGGGCAGAAATAATAGCTTTGCTTAATCTGTTAATCCTAAACCATTTCAAACAAAAATGAAAAATCTGACAAGTATTATCTGCACAACAAAAGACTTGAGAGTTCAGATTATTAAAATTTGAGTAGTATGTGGATGTATTTCCCAGTCATTTCACAGAATTATTATTTTTGTACAAATATCTTTATAACCTGCTCTCGGATTTGCTTGGTCCTGACTCCACAGATGACTGGGTTAAGGGCAGGTGGAACAACCATGTATAGATTAGCGAAAAGAATGTGGATATATCGGGGAATGTTACGACCAAAGCGGTGTGTCATGAAAGAAAAAAAGGCTGGTGTGTAAAAGCACAGCATGACACAGACATGAGAACCACAAGTATTGAGAGCCTTTAGTCGGGCATCCTGAGAGGGAAGACAGAAAACAGCTTGGAGGATCAGCACGTAAGAAGAGGCAATTAGAATCACATCTACAATGATATTAGATATCACCATGAGCCTATAGATAACGTTGACCTTGATGGGTGCACAGACCAAGCGGGCAAGACTCGTGTGCTTACAGTATGTATGAGGAATGATGTAATGCCCACAGAAGGGCAGGCTCAGAATGAGAAACACAAATGGAGTCACAAGAATTAAATTTCTTCCAACAACAACCGAGGCTAAAATGCTGATGGTTTTATTGGTGAGGATCATAGTGTACTGGAGAGGGTTGCAGATGGCAACAAAATGGTCATAAGCCATGGCCACCAGTAGAACAGTCTCCATGCTTGTAAACATGTGGATAAAGAACATCTGAGCCAAGCAGCCCCCAAAGCTGATCTCTTGGAGGTTGAACCAGAAGATGCCTAGCATTTTGGGGATGGTGGAGGTGGACAGGCCCAGATCAATCATAGACAACATGACCAGGAAGTAGAACATGGGTTGGTGGAGAAGATGTTCAGTCCTAATCACATAGAGAATGATGATATTCTCCACCAGGGCAATCAGATACACAATACGGAATGGAAAAGCAATCCAGATATGCACAGTTTCCAATCCTGGTATTCCTAGCAGGTGAAAGAAGGGTGGATGGAACTGGGTGTCATTCATAGACATTCTCCTGGAGGTGTCATTGAATTACTATTAAGAAGTAGGATCTTAACTGTCTTTTTTTTTTTAGTGATTTATAATCATTTTACAATGTTGTGTCAAATTCCAGTGTTCAGCACAATTTTTCAGTCATTCATGGACATATACACACTCATTGTCACATTTTTTTCTCTGTGATTTATCATAACATTTTGTGTATATTTTAAGATGCTTTCTTATCAGAGTCCTAGAAAGATAGAAAGACCTCTAATCAGTACACTGGAGGTAATGGTAGTAGTTAATTTAGAAACATTAGAGAGTCTCCTCTTTCCAGAAAGTAATTGAGCAACTTTCTCAACACAAGTTATTGTTCTGAGATTCATCACAAGCAATACTGTTTGTGGTTTTTATTTTGTGTAATGTGAGATCTTTGAAGAACTGTCAATTTTCACAAAGGAGTATATACTTACACTTTATCTCATTCCCTTCCATCCCTTTTCCAAGTGGCTCTTTTAGTTAATTTTTGAAATTTACAATGCCCAGTGGTTCTCAAAGTGTGCTCTGGTGTTAAAGAGTCCTAAGTCAAAATGAGAACTGCTGATTTATACCACTGTTTGTGTTTTGAAATAAATGTAGGGATTTGCCTCATGGATCTGGTGCAGTCACCAGGTAAAAGGGAACTTAAACAGATAGTCTCAGAATTTTCTTTATTCTATTATTACTAAAACACCATTGCTATTTTTGAGGCTTGCTAATCTTATGGAAAGGCATGGTTTCCAATCCCATACCTCCAGGCTCCTGTGTATTCTGTGATTCCCCTGATGTTCTTACAGTAAATTGCCTTTTGCTTATCAGCTAAATCATGTTCATCATCCTTACAACTTATGATTACTAATTAACATGCAAAATTACACCCCTATCCTGAAATGATGCCTAGCTTCAGGTAGAAATAGATGAAATATCTAGCAATTTTAAGTGGTGCTAAAATTAAAGTGTAGTAAATGAATCTTCCCTGATCCCTTAAAGTAATAAAGAAGAAAATTTTTTTTCTGTTAACTTTTGGTGTCCTCTAGGATATTGTACAGTTTTGCAGCATCTAACATAACATGCCTTTATTTATCTATCTATTCTCTACCAACAGAAATGCTGCTACTGGGGGCAAAGAACCAGGGGATATGCCTTTTAATATCCCTAACATTGCCATATGAAGATATGGTTCCCAGTTTTTAAGAATTTAGCTGTTGAACAGAGCCATAATTTGTAAATGTGAATGTTTTAAGTATTTGCATGTGTGTGTGAGAGAGTGTGTGTGTGTGTGTGAGAGAGAGAAAGAAATTCTGCATGTCACTCATTGACATATCACTGTTTTCTCACCTGCAGTTGTCTGCTCCAATCCCATATCCTCTGTTGTGTTCTTTTGTGGATAGAATGGAGAATAGTACTTTGGATAACTTTTCAGCAAAGTGGAGGCTACTTACCCCTTCTCTCCTCATTTACCTCTTTTCCTCCTCTCTGTAGTATCTCATTTCCTCTGTCCATGTATCCTTACCTTTCTAATATTTTCTCTCCCAGCCCTAACTTTGAACAATATCACAGTATAAGCCTTGGTGCTAAAGATGGTGATTGGAGCCCCTTCAAGCCCCTGGAACACAAGTCTGTCCTGTCACATGGAAGAAAACTTTATAGTGAGTGAGGGCTTCTCTAAGTCTAGGCATATCCCAGAATCCCTGAGCTTAGCCTTCAAAGTCCTCTGGGCATAAATATGGGGTCATGAGTCATTAAATCCATCTAACTCTGTTCGTCTCTACTACATCTTCAGAGAAACATCACCACATCAGATATACCTCCTTAGCTCAAGGGAGAGGATGTCTCATGAGCTACTAGGAAGGAAAATATTAAAGAATGAGAGGAGTCTTTTAATATATAGGAGATAATATTGACTTTGCTCCCTTCAGAAGGCTTGAAAGTATTTAGGTTTATTTTAGACCATTAAGTCTTCAAAGTGTGACTTCTTAACTTAACTATCCTTAGCAACTCTTCTACTGTTTTTAATATAAATATGTGCTTCCTGATGCAGTATGGCATTGTTACAAATGTGGCTTCTTAAGATGAAGAAGATCCTTGAAACAGACACACTATAGTCTGTGGCACCAACTCTGTTTTTTGGCAGTGTTCATACCTATAGATAATAGTATCAACTTTCTTCCAACCCAGTAAGACTCTTCTTCCCAGATCATAACTAGTGGAAAACAGATAAATATTTGGAGAGGGGTTTTCCTGTGTTTCAGCTCTTTGGGAAGAGGGTGAAAGAAACTCCACAATCTCCCTCCTGAGAAAACAGAATCCAATTAGACCTCAAAGTCTAATTTTTCATAGTCTTCTCTCCTGCATGATTTTGAAGTTGACCTGAGAGTACCAGGACATATCATAGGACATGGCTTTCCTGAGTGCAGAGAGAAAAATACTGAGGGAAAATTGAATACATTAGACAATAAGTTTTTATTTTTTATCTTCTAAGTTCAGACAATTTTGAGTTATTATGATAGTGGTGATAATGTTGTCTGTGGTCCAAAAGAGATTCTGGTTATATCTACTATGTTCTTGTTTTCATTACTTCTCTTTTTGATCAACAAGAAGCTTACACCCTATTCTCCCATTACTTTCTCATGGTATCCATCCTTACCACTGTATCAACATTTACCTTCCCAAATCAAGTCTGACTCTGTCCAATCTCTTGTTAAATAAAATTCCTTCCTCTGACTTCCATCTCTTCATTGTATTCTATAGACTTTATATAATAAAGCACAAACACCCATTGTTGCCAAGTCCTTCAGTCAATAACTAATCAATACTTTAAATTTTAATTCTACTCCATGACCCTTCACATTGCACTGTTTTTGGTGATTCAGAGTCCTTCTTATGAAACCATTCATTTCTACTTTTTTCAGCTCTCCCCCATTTACCATGTCTTCTATGATAGTTTTCTTTACAAAACAAATGTGATCTCTATGTCTCCTATATCAGTTTGTGCTGCTATTATAACATGTACATTTTTTTTCCCTTTGGCTTAGTGTCTACTACCTTTCCCATTTTTCCTAATATTTTATTGTGATAGAATACATGTTACATAAAATTTACTGTCTTAACCATTTTGAAGTATGGTTCAGTAGTACTAAGTACATTCATGTTGTTGAACAACCATAAACACTATCCATATCCAGAAAATTTTCACTTTGGTAAAACAAACTCTGTACCCGTTAAACAATAACTCCCAGTGACCCGCTACCCCCATTTCCTGACAACTACCATTCACTTTTTATTTTTTTAGAGCCCCTTTTCTCCCATGCCCCAGCATGTGGTAACCATTGCTCTACTCTCTGTTACTATAAGTTTAGCTTTAAAAAGAAAAAAAGATCTCACATAAAACCAAAATCATGCGATATTTGTCTATGTGATTGGCTTATTTCATTTAGCATAATGTCTTCAGTTTTATCCATGTTGTTGCAATGGCAGAATTTCCTGCTTTTTTAAGGCTGCATAACATTCCATTGTACATATAAACCACATTTAAAAAAATTCCTTGAATTTTTCACTTCAGTCATTATATTCTTCAGCTCCAGTACTTCTGTTTAGTTCATTTCTTATAGTATCTATTTCTTTGTTAGACTTTTCATTTTGCTTATGTATTGTTTTCCTGATTACATGAGGGTGTATGATTTCTCTTGTAGTGTATTGAGCTTCTTTATGATCATTATTTTGCTTTTTTTTTGTTAAACAGTTTGTAGATCTCAGTTTGTTTAGGAACAGTTATTGGAGTTTTATTATTTGCCTTTGTTAGTGTTGTGTCTGATTCTTTGTGATTTATGTAGCCTTGAGTTGGTATGTGCATTTCAAAGAACAGACATACCTTCCAAGGTTTAGACTGGTTTTGGCAAGTAGCATTCTTGTTCTGCCAGGACCGTGGACTTATGGGACTACCACTGAGATCATGGTTGAGTAGAACTGGAGCTGGGTCTTATGGCTGTTACCTGGTCAATAGTCAGGTCTGCAGTTGACAGGACTGTTACCAGGGTTGCAAATGGATATGACTTCCACTGGGTCCCTGAAAGTCCTCCCATTGGGTCACTAGGCTGGTGTCTATTTGGGCAGAATTGCATCTGATCTTTGGTAGATTGGGATAGAATCAGGTCATGGGACCGCTTCAGGGTCATGATTAAGTCTGAGACTGGCTTGTCTATTACAGAGAGCATAGATGGGTTTGGCTCTTCCTGGGACCCTTAGCAGAAGTAGCTAGTGATAGAACTGTTTCTCTCTTCTCCTTTTCTCTTCTCTCTTCTCCTTCTGCAAAAGTTATTCTTCTTAATGTTGTCCCTAGGTCCTTTAAGGTATCCTCACTTTTTAAAAAGGAGATAAGTAATTGACCAGAAAAAAGAGTTCAAAATAAGGCTCATAAACATGCTTACTGAACTTGGGAGCTAAATGAATAAATACAGTGAGATCTTTAACAAAGATATGGAAAACATAAGAAAATACCAGATAAAAGTCACATAGCAGAATAAATAACTAGACTAGGAAATACACTAGTGAGGTTCAACTGCAGACTAGATGAAACAGAAGAACAGATCGAGAGCAGGAAGACGAAACACTGGAACTCACTTAGAGCAGCAAAAAGGAAAAGTAATTTTTAAAAAATGAAGATACCTTAAGGGACTTAGGAGTCTTTTTGTCTTGTTTTTTCATTTGGAACATATTCCTCTGTATCCTCATTTTACCCCTTTGTGTTTGTTTCTATGTGTTAGGTGAAACAGCTACCTCTCCCAGTCTTGACAGAGTGGCCTTGGGACCCAAGAGTGCAACCTGGCTTGGCCAACAGAGCCAGACATTCACGGGATGTTCCCTGTGTGACTACATGTGCCCTTTGGCTCTGGGTGTGGGTCACAGCAGGGTGCTTTCTGTGTTTTGATGTAGCTGTGGTTTAGTGGGGCAGGGCCCTCCCCCAGCTGGCTTGTTGAATGGCTGCTGTGCAGGGTCTGGGGCAGGCACACTGGCTGATACTATCAAGTTAGAAGGAGACTTCCATAATGGCACCCACCAGTGCTGGCACTAGCAAGCAAATGGCAAAAATGGTGCGCACCATGACCCCTGACCCCAGAGACATTCCCAGCAGATTCCTGCCTCTCTGGCAGATGCTTTAAGATTAGTAAGTGGGTCTTCTTCACACATGGTCTAGGTGCTTTTCAGACTGCTACTTTTGGTCCAGGTACTGAGGTAAATCTGTGTGCAAGCCCTTTAAGAGCAGGTGTTTTGTTTCCTACAGTTCTGTGGTTCTCCTGGACATAATATCGATTTGTTTTCAAAGCCAGATATCTTGAGGACTCATCTCCACAGTGCTGAACTCAAGGGTTGGGGTGCTTAATGTGGGCACAGACCCCTTGTTCCTCAGGGAAAAGGTTTTTTTTTTTTTTTGTCTTTCATTATCTTGTACTGATTCCTGAAATTCTTCATCTTCTCATGCTGTTTGTTTTGTATAATAATTATAGTTATTTTGCAGTCCAACTATCTGACTCTCTTTTGAATACTTTTTTTGTTTGATTCTTTGTTTTGTTAAATTTTGCTTATTTTATATGTGGTTATTTATTTATTTTTCTTGAAGGCTGGGCTTTATGAAGGACACCTTGTCAGGGTACTTTAGGCCATCAATATTGTTGGCCTCACCATGAAGAGTTTCACTTTAGTTCTGATACGTGGTTAAAGTAAGAATACCTTACCTCATTTTAATTAGAAATTGAGCTAATTCTAAGACAGACCACATACTTTGTGATGACTGGTTTATTTCTGATTTACCTTTACTCTCGGCATTCCTTTGGTGGTCTGTTTCTGCTATTCCTTGGTAAATTCTGAGCTCCAATGCTCAATCCTACCCAATGCCATAAATACTGCTAAAGCTCTCTTCATATTACTAGCCTTTCTGAGAGCTTTTCTAAATTAAAAAAATGCAAAAAACATGCTGAGGAAAAAAGCCACTGAAGGCAAGCTTTATCTCTTTTAGCTTTTTCAGATTTTCTGAAATCCTGACCCACTTATCTTTGCTAATTTGTTAGTAATCCAATGCCTTAAAACATGTGTTTTAAATATTTTGTCCATTTTTTCCTAGTTTTTTTCCCCCTTGGAAAAACATTAATTGGAAACACCTACCTTATCATTACTGAAAGTAAAAATCCACCAAATATTCTGTCTTAAAATTTATGTTATCATAATCAAGTTATCAATAATTATTTGACTAAACTATAGCTTTTGTTGATTTCCTTTGCACACTAATTATGGGTTTTATACCACAAAATACTATTTTTTAATGTTTCCTTTAAAAATTGCTGCAGTATATTTTTTAAAAGTTTCCCCTTTGAAAAAAGTTTCAATTAAAATCTTAGTTATGTTTTTGAAAATGTCTTTATTTTGCCCTTGAATATGTATAATGTGTTAAATGAGCACTGACTTCTAAGTGCAAAATTATTTTCCATCAGGACATTAAGATTTTTTCTTAGTATCCACGTTTGCATTTGAGATTCTGATATCAGTCAGGTGATATTTTTCTTTTATTTGTGTTATTTTTTTCTACTTGTTTCAGTTGAACTTTCCTTCTCTTTTTCTTGTCATTTTTTCCCCCTGGGGAATGTTTTAAGATTTTCTCTTTATCCATTGTGTTTACAACTTTCACCAAATAGTATCTAAGTCTCCCTTGGCCTAATAGAAACTCTCTTAAGTCTTGAATAATTTTCAGCTCTGAAAACTTTATTATTTCCCCTTCTTTATTTTTATTTCACTTTCTAAAACTATTATATAGATATTAGATTTTCTGGATCAATTGTCTATGCCCGTTTACTTTTATGTTCTAGTGTCTGCTTCTGTCTTTTTATAGTATTTTGGTTACAACTGTTTTGTTTATATCTCACAGATAATAAAATCACTTCCAAACAAAGTCCATTATATTACTGTTATTTTATTGTTTTAAAATATGGTGGTATATTTTCAGAGCTCTTTACTGATCTGGAATGGCAATTTTTGCCGGTAAACTACTTGCATTTCAATAATTTAATATGTTTCTATGTAAATCACACCATGACTCTCCCAGGAGTGAGAGGGCAGTCTGTTATTGCTGCTATGTGTACCAGGACTTTCAGCAAGCAACCATTGCCTTAGCATGTGCAAAAATTTGGGAATACTATGATATTTTGGGAACTCCAAATTCCAAAATGAAGGAAGCATTATTTGTAAAGGAGGATACTTTAATTTAGTATATAGGGACACCTGGGAGATATTGGGGATTTGGATCCAGACCATCACAATAAAATGAATATTGCAATAAAATGAGTCACACAAACTTTTTGATTTCTGAGGGCATATAAAAATTATTTTTACACTATACTATTAAGTGTGCAATAGCATCATATCTAAAATATCAATGTACATACCTTAATTAAAAAGTGATTTGTAGCTAAAAAATGCCAAAGCAATTATAGTAGTAACATCACAGATCACTGATCCCAGATAACCGTAACAAATATAATAATAATATGTTTGAAATATTGCAGGAATTACCAAAATGTGACACATAGACATGAAGTGAGCAAATGCTGTTGGAAAAATGGCACTTATAGACTTGCTTTGTTCAGAATTGCCACAAATCTTCAATTAAAAAAATGCAGTATCTGCAAAGCACAATAAAGCAAAGAGCAATAAAATAAAATATGTCTGTACTCTGGGAGAGGATTCTCTTTAATTTTCTTCCTTTTGTTATGGATTCTGATCTGTTATTCATTATGACTTTACCAGTCTTGTCAATGTACTCCCCTTTTGTTTGTATAATACCTCCTTTATTTAAGGGTATGTCTCATGTTTTATTTGGAGTAAAGTAGCAATCAGTCTCATGTGAATCTCTGTGTACAAAATGTGGGGAAGTATTATTGGCACATTTATTCTATGAATATAGGCGTACATGTAGGAGCCCGATGATTGTCTCATGTTCTGCTCTGCTCACTGTACTTGTTGGCCTTGAATTTGGAAATAATTTTGTGCTTGTTTGAAAAAAAATTTTTCTAGAGAGCCTGTATTTAATTTATTTTAGGCTGCTGTTTATGTAATCTAATTTTCCATCCAACTTCCTTATCTTTTCTTGATTTTTTTTTGAAAGTATCTGATCTGTTGATGACATATTCTATTTTCCAATAATGTTATATATTTGTCATTTTATTTTTAGTTTATCGTTAATTTCAACATGGTTTTGAAAGAGAGCAGAAAATAAATATTTGTGCTTAAAATATCTTGACACAGAAATTAAGGCAGAATTTTACAACAAATATTTAGTCATAAAATGGCTAAATTAAGTGGATGTTTGGCCCCTTATTACTCTAAGGGATAAAGAATATAAAAATAGATAATACATGTGACAATTAATTAATGATTATAAAAACTTGTGGACATATTAGTTATTACTATTTTTTTCTACTGTTGCCTCAATATTAACTCTTCTCACTGAGATTAAATGATCATCATTAATAATATATTTTAAAAATTTTGATTTTGTATATTAAATTAATTAGAAATGTCATGGGATTGGGTGAACTGATTGCTATGGTAACTTTCAAATTCAGATTTGACTTTAAAGAATATTCTACTTAGGTCATTCATCCTTTAAATTTTTAAAAATTTTAAATTGCCATTGTTTCTTTTCTGTTGTCATTTTTGAAAACCTTGAATACATTGTTTATACCTACTTTATCCATTTTATATATCCTTGTTATAATCACTTTTTCACATTCCAAATTTTGTTTCTTTACAATCCAATTTCTGTTTCCACCCCCTTTCCTGTGTTTGCATTTTTGAAGTTTATGAATAATTTTCTTTTTTCTTCTTAAGTATGTCAATGCCCAAAGTCATCCAGTTAAAGAACAATAAACAAAATAAATAAGTATTAATCTTTGCTATCTCTTGCTACTGTATGGCTAAATTGTATGCCATGTCTCTTGTAGCTCATGACTGATTATCTCCCCTTTTATTTGCATTATAGCTATCTATATTACCGTTCTTGAATTACAAAATCATTTGCAACTAACTTTGTGTTTCACTAATTATCTCCCTTCTATCCTTCTCAAATGCTAACTGAGATAAGACTTTCTAAAATCCCACATAATCATTTACTTGCCTGTTTACAGACTTCAAAATGATTCAATTTTTAAATTAATAAACTTCAGGCTACTAGGACATCTTTTTCATCTTTCCAAAATATGACTCAATTGCTAAGAAACATCGTATCTTTTTATTATCTCTGTGTTTTTAACTAAATTGCTTTATTAATTGTTAAAAATATTTCCTATAATAATAATTTTCATTCATTCCACAGGCATTGTTAAACTCTGAGAAGAAAGGGCAATCCCAAATGACATAGTGTTAAATTTACCAGTTCACAAATGAGATTGTATGGTAGGGGCTTAGGGCTTAAGAAGAACTTCATAGAATCAGAAAATTGAGAGCATAGAAAGGGGAAAAAAACATAAAAGACCTGGTCTAATCCTTATCCTTTGCTTGCATATACTTTAGTAAACATTTTACTATTTATTTTTGGGCAGTACTTGATTATTTTTTGCGCTTAATACTTCTCATTGGCCATGTGATATCTAGTTGAATATCTCTTTGAAAGAAATCTTATCACTACCTGGAAGAGATCTAGAACACCATAAAATTTTAACAGAAAGTTCTTTCTTCAGTGAATAAAAGCTCTCTTCTTTGAAATTTACTCTTGTATGGCCTATTGTATGCCAGAGGTCAATAATGAATATTACTGCAGGTGCACATTTGGACACACACAAACACACGTACCTCCAACAATTACAGCCAATACTTCTTTTTGATGAACATATATTATATATAATTTATATATAAATAATTGACAATTAATTTTGGTGAAACAAATTTCTTTATTAATTTTATTACACATTTCAGTCTTCTAAGACTTTATACCTTCATAACATGAATAAATTACCTCTCATTCAATCTTTTTTTAACAAAGATACTCTGTACCCACTCCTGGATCTGTTTGGTCCTGATCCCATAAATGACTGGGTTGAGGGCAGTGGGGATGACTACATAAAAATTAGCCAGAAGGATATGGATATACTGGGGGATGCTATGACCAAAACGATGGGTGAAGAAGGAGAAGAGAGCTGGGCCAAAGGAGGCTAAGATAACACAGATATGAGAACTACAGGTATTTAGAGCCTTTAGGTGGGCATCTTGGGAAGGGAGGTGAAAGATGGCATATAAGATCCTAGCATAGGAGATAATGATTAGAAGCACATCCAGAAACAAGATAGAAATATTCCCAAGACCATAGTAGACATTGGCACTAATGCTGGCACAAGCCAGGCATGCCACTCCCATGTGCTCACAATAGGTATGAGGCAGCCGCAGGAGGAGAAAAATGATGGGAACAATCATGCTTAAGCTTCTTAGAACTACCACCACAGCAATCACACCAATGACTCTGTTGGTGAGGATCATGCTGTACCTGAGGGGGTTGCAAATCGCCACATAGCGATCAAAACCCATGGCAAGAAGTGCAATGCCCTCCATGACCGTAAAAAAGTGGATAAAAAAGACTTGAGCAATACAGCACCCAAAGCACAGCTCCTGAAGGCTGAACCAGAAGATACCCAGCATCTTGGGGATGGTAGCTGTAGAAAGACTCAGGTCAATCACTGACAGCATGGCCAGGAAGTAGAACATGGGTTGATGAAGGCTATGATCAGTCAGATAACAAACAGAATGATAACATTTCCAACAAGAGCAGTCAGATTCACCACACAGAAGGGCAAGCCAAACCAGATTTGTGCAACTTCCAACCCTGGAATTCCCAGCAACAGGAATGAAGATGGACGGGACTCGGTGAGATTGGGAGAAGACATTCTTCTGCAAGCTGATGCTGACATGGTTTTTAAAAAATTGTTGCTGGTCACTATTGGACAGCTTATCCACAGTTAATTGACATCTACAGAAATCAAAAATAAAAAAAATCCCGACACAAAGGACTGCCATTAGGAATAAGTTTCTCTAAAGACCTTTGGTTCTTTTTCCTTTTTCAGCTCCATAAGTTGAGAGCTGAGGTGCCAGTTAGAAGCTAACACTGTGTCTTTCTTTAAATTATGGATTCAAAGTAAATAAATGCACTAACACTCCTCTTCCTCAAAAAATAAATACTACTGGGAAATAATTAAATTTATAATAATAATAACTGCCACAATAATAATAGCTATCATTAATTTGATTCCTACTGTTTTTCGTTTTTACCATTATTTGTATATATTATCTCATTTCATTCTCCCTACAATTCTATGGCACAAGTTCTGCTTGTATCTGGCTTATGTAAGAAAAAGGTTTTGATATGTTAAGTAACTCCCCATTGCTTCCAAAACGAATAAGCATCAGAATCAAGATTTGAAATTAGTTTGCAACTAGGCTCAGGGATACTGAACTGGACCCGTGTTTGCAAACCTGTTAAAAGAGGTAGTGAAAGGAGGGAGAAAAAAAATAGGGGATGAGGATGAATGAAAGGGCTTGGTATAGCCAAAACTACCACAAAGAGGCATGGATCTGAAATATTTATGCTATCAGATATTGAGATTGTCTATAAGGCTATGATGATATGACACTGTTTGTTACTGGCAAAAAAATAAAATAAAAAGGCACAAAAAGAGACAGTGGAATAGAATTAAGTCTAGAAGCAGATTCACATAATTCTAGGGGCCCAGTAGTTAAAATTAAGGTATCTTTAAGTAGGAATTTAAGATAAGTTGTCAAGGGGGTATGATAGTCTGTGGTTTCCTCTCCATAAGTTCTTTTTCAAGAACTTGTTGACTTCTGTAACTGTTGAGAGAAATGTGACATTGATCTGATCTAAATAACTGCAAAATTTAAGGCACAGTTTCTAAGACTATCCTCATTTCTGACCTCAATTGCAAGTTCAGGGGTTTTCCCAAACTACACTGGGGTTTAGTAATTCACTAGAAAAACCACAGAACTCACTGAAAGCCATTATACTCATGGGTATAGTTTATTATAGGGAAAGATCAAAATCAGAAAAGAAAGAAAGACTTAGGGTACAGTGTGAGGTTTCCAAATGTGAAGCATTCATTGTACTCTCACATGGAGTCAGGATGAAGTACCCTGCTGACATTAAAGTGTGACAATATGCATGGATTCAGACTGCTAATCAAAGACGCTTGCCTGACCTCAACGTCCAGAGTTTTTACTGTCTTCATTACCTATAGTTGATTGATTGATAGATTCAATCTCCAGGTTGATGGGTGCCGCATGACACAAAGCTCCCACCCTAAGTTACATTGTTGGTCTTTATGGCAAGGCCAGATCCAACTCTAAGATCTAGTTTGGCCAATCCTCACCTTAAACAAAGACACTCCTATCAGATATGACATTGATTACTTCCTAGAAGCCAAGAGCAAAGGCCAAACCTCTCTCTGGGCAAGGCCAAATTCTTTACTATGCATCTACTTCTTTAGTTACAAAGTTTTTTGTTTTTGTTTTTGTGGTTTTGTTTTTTTGTTGTTGTTGTTTTTTTTAGTATTTCTGCAGCTGTGCTTCTCATTTCATGCCTTATCCTGGGACATGGCATCAATGATTAATTCATATCTCCAAATAATCAAGTTTGAATTCAGTTTAATCCTTTTGAAATATAAAGCATGGAGAAAAACCAAGCTGATCACCATGTTGTATTCTTTTTTACATCAGGGTAGGTGTTCAGTCAGTATAAGCATAGGGGAGTTCAAGTTCATTACTCTATTCTCATTTACCTACTACAGCTTTTGTTTTGTTCACTTTGTGTCTCACTCACTATCATGGCAGTATGTGTAGAAAAAGAAAAAAATAAACCATAAAATATTTAATATTAATGGCATCGTGACATGGAATGGAGTCTTGAATCTGTTCTTACTGGCCTTGTGACCTAACATAAGTTACATCGTGTTCTGTTTCAGTTTTATCTAGAAATAAGTGGAGTGCTGTCTACCTCCTATTATTATTGGATGGGATAAATGAGGTTGTGTATGCCTGAAATATTATAGGTGCCCAGTAAGTACTTTCTCTACAACTTCTTCCCATCTTAATACTCCTCCTACCTCTCCCCAGACCACTGATCTGTGCCACTTTATTCTTTACCCCAGTACTCTAGGTCTTAACTCAGTATCTATGAATCCAAATTCCAATCTTAGGCACACATTGCACAGCCTGAGCACAAGCACTTACCAAGTTCTCTGCCTGCTGTCTAGGAATCATGTAGCAACTGAGAATCCAGTTATTTATTTAAATTTTTAGATCAGAGCCTCAATATACCTTGGGATGTTAACAGATGTCTTTGTGTGTATATATTGAGGGAGATGTGTAATGAAATCTCCAGATGCCAGACAGTCTGAGGCATTCAAATTAAAATGAATGGGAATTCCCTTTGGTCACCGCACAAGCGAAAGTGAAGCTCTAAGGGAATCTCAGTGAACCTTGCTGCTTGCTAGTTGGTCAGTTGTCAATTCTTGTGATTTCACATAATGTTAATGACAGTTCATATTTAATCATTTTTTCTTCCTTACTTCTTATCTTTCTCTCTTTTAGTTTTTGGAATGCTGGGACTAATCCATTGGGCTCTATTGGGCATCTGTGTAACCAACAATTTTTTTTTTATAATGGTGAAATACACATAATATCAAAATTTACCATTTTGACCATTTTTAAGTTTGCAATTCAGTGGCACTTAGTACATTTACAGTATTGTACAACTATCACTACTATCTAGCTTCATAACATTTTTATCATTCCAAAAGGAAATTTGTACTCACCAAGCAATCACTCCACATTCTTTCTTTTCTCCTGCTCTTGGAAACCACTAACCTGCTTTCTGCCTCTATGAATTTTCTCTAGGAATTAATTCTATGTATTTCATATAAATGGAGTCAGATATATGAGAACTTTTGTGCCTAGCTTTTTCACTTAGCATAATGTTTTAAAATTAGATCCATGTTGCAGTGTATGTCAGTATTTCATTTCTTTTTTATATCTATTGTATGGATTAAACCATTTTTGTTTATATACTCATCAGTTGATAGACCTTTGGGTTGTTTCCATAGTTCTTCTATTGACAATTGTGCTGCTACAAACATTCCCATGTAAGATTTGTTTGAACACCTGTTTCCAATTCTTTGCAGTATGTATCAAGAAGTGGAATTTTGGGGTCCTATGGTAATTCTATGCTTAATTCTTTTTTAAATTGAGATATAGTTATTTACAAAATATATTTTAAGTGTACAACATAGTAATTCAAAAATTTTATGGATTATACTCCATTTATAGTTATTATAAAATATTCATTGTATTTCACGTTGTACAATATATCTTTGTAGTTTATTTTTTTATACATAGTAGTTTGTACCTCTTAATCCCCTCCCCCTATTTATACCCCTTCTTTCCCCACTGGTAAATGCTAGTTTGTTTTCCATAGCTGTGAGTCTGTTTCTTTTTTTGTTGTATTCACTAGTTTGTTTTATTTTTTAAATTCTACACAATGTGTAGAACAGTATTTGTCTTTCTCTGTTTGACTCATTTCAGTAAGCATAATACCCTCTAAGAACACTCCAGGATGCTCTTTGACATAAATCATACCAATATTTTTTTGGCTCTGTCTCCTAAGGCAAAGGTAACAGATGCAAAAATAAACAAACGGGGCCTAACTAAACCTAAAATCTTCTGCACAGCAAAGGAAACAAAGCAAAAAGACAATCTACTGAATGGGAGAAAATCCTTGCAAATGATAGGACTGATAAGGGGTTAATATCCAAAATATATAAACAGCTCGTGCAACTCAATATCAAAAAACAAACAATTCGATTAAAAAATGGGCAGAAGACTTCATAGACATTTTTCCAAAAAAGACATATAGATGGCCAACAGGCATATGAAAAGATGCTCAACATCATTAATTATTAGAGAAATGAAAATCAAAACCACAATGAGATATCACCTCACACCTTCAGAATGGCTATCATCAAAAATACTACAAATAACAAGGGTTGGCGAGGATGTGGAGAAAAGGGAAACTTGTATACTGTTGGTGGAATGTAAATTGATGCAGCCACTGTGGAAGACAGTATGAAGGTTGAGGTTCCTTGAAAAATTAAAAATGGAAATGCCATATGAGCTACTAATTTCACTTCTGAGTATTTCCCTGAAGGAAACAAAAACATTAATTTGAAAATACATATGCACCTCTATTTTCATTGCAGTATTATTTACAACAGCTAAGATATTGAAGCCATCTAAGTGTCCATCATTAGATGAATGAATAAAGGAGATGTGGTACATATACATAGTGGAATGTTACTCAGTGATAAAAATGAAGTCTTACCATTTGCAACAACATGGATGGATCTATTGGATATTATGTTAAGTGAAATAAGTCAGACAGAGAAAGACAAATACTGTATGATTTCCTTATGTGTGGAATCTAAAAAACAAAGCAAACAAACAAAACAAAATGAAAACAGACTCATAAATACAGAGAACAAATTGGTGGTTGCCAGAGGAGAAAGAGGTTCCAGGGGTGAAATAGGTGAAGGGGATTAAGAAGTACAAACTGCCAGTTATAAAATAAGCCATGGGAATGTAATAAACAGCATAAGCAATATGGTCAATAATATTGTATTAACTTTGTGTGAGAACAGATGGTTACTAGACTTATATGAAATGGTGGTCATTTCATAATGCATGCAAATTTCAAATCACTATGTGGTACACCTGAAAGTAACATAATATTGTATGTCAACTATATTTCAATAATAATAATAACAACAACAACAACAATAATAAATAATAAATAATTCTCTGGAGTCTATTAACTACACCAAAGTCCCCAAGATACTATTAGGCCCCATCCCAGGGGAAGTAAGTTTATAAGAAAAAATATAAATACCTTCCACTCAGCATAATAAATAGCATGCCCCAAGAAGATAACACGGGATGTTTACTAGAGACTCAGAGACTAAGGTAAGTTATATCATGGTTAGGCTGTAAAAATAGCAAGAGGAATGGGGAAAGAAATCACTTATGCCAGAGAGTATGGAGAGTTGGAGGAAAAATGAAAGTAATAAAACAAGATGAAGTGAGAGTGGACACTCATAACCCGCCGATGCTGCACTTTTATCTACATGTTCTCGTACCTATGATTGTGCAGAATCTCACATGCAGAACTACAGGGTGAAAGCTGGTATGGAAGGAGACGCACTAATATGTCCTGTATCAGTTTTACTTCTGTTTCTGACCTTGTGTACAGGTGCACAAATGTGAATAGCAAGAGGCAAGAACTAGCTTTCTAGAACTGCTTTTGAGTTAATGAATTTGTTAATAAATGAATCACGAAGCATGGCTCTGATGAACAGACTTCTGTGAAAATAAGACTTAGGGCTGGAGGGGATGAAGCCTCTGAGAAAGGGAACAGCAGGATGGCCATGAGGCTGCAAAATTAGGACAGGATGAGGAAGATGGTATACATTCTCCTTATGTTCCTCTGTTCCAGGAAGTGGGAGCATGGATATTTGGAGGGTGGTGGCTGTTGGTGGGATATGGTGGAGAGAGCAAATGCCACCTTGAAGTAATGACTGCTGGAGAGCTGAGTAAAATCTCATGTAGCACATTGAAGTTAGAAGGTCAAATGAGAGGCTGGGACCAGTCTTATTTCTGAACCCAGCAGAGACTGAAAAATATATGAATACGTGCTGAAATAATAGGTCAGTATACATTATAAAATGATTAAATGATTGGCTTTGATAAGTGTTTACAGATGGAAATGATGTTGACTCAGAGAGGAAGGAACTTTCAAACCTGCCTAGAAAATCCACAGAATAAATGAAGTTGATTTTCATGGGATGAAACCATGTTTATTTTCTAAGTTTCTGCTGTATGGAGCCCTTAAGAGAGACTAGGCCATCAGACAATTGAGTTTGGTCATTATCTACTGGATTTCTGGATCAGGTCATTGAGAGAATAAGAGATTTCTTTTTTATGTTCTGGCTGGCCACTGTGCATTTATTTTCACTTTATCCTTGCTCTTCACTCCATTTGCAATAAAACGTAGTTCCTTCTTTGCATGAAGAATTGTTCCGTGAGTCTTAGCATAAGCCTAACCTCCTCCATACAATTTTTCTTGACCCATTTCTACACCTATAACATTCTGTGCGTACTTCTAACATAGCACTTGCAATACAATTTTCAAATTTCATCTTTGGAGTTTTATCTCCCTTTCCACTCAGTGGTCTCGAGAGTCTGTGACCAATTGTATTCAAACTTGTATTCAAATTTCCTAATCAAGGCTGGTAGAGGACCCCTTAAATGTTTGATGGACTAAATTGTGAAGAGTACCTCTCCACTTACCTTGTATATTCTCCACTAATGAAAGACAGAAAACTATCTCCGATAGTTTCACATTACAAAACTGAGAACTTCCGCTGTCTCCTATTCAGCCCTAGGAGTCCAAAGTTACCCCACAGATATGTACATAGCATATATAAATATATTTCTTGAGATGATTTCCCAAAGTAGCATATTCTCTCTCATTTTTACTACTGTTCATAGGTTTCAAATGACACAGGCAGCAAGTCTTAACATGGCTTTAAAGTAGGATATACTTACCTTCCTGGAAATTTATCCCTGATGGATGCTTCTCAACTCTGACTCCCCTCAACATCCAAATATTCCTAAATTTGAAGCCAAGCTTTTGGCACAATTGCACACATTAAATTTCCACATTTTTATGCAACTAGTTTTTCCCCACAAAGTTGTACAGTAATAAGCTCCTTTGTTTGCTTCAAATTTTTAATATATTATAACTAAGTTCAGAATTCCCACATATTCTAGATGAGTGCTATGAAATAAAGTCACTTGATAATTCCTTTCTGTAATACCGTAAGGGAGACATCCATAAAGACGTGAGAGCTGGGATAGACTCTTGGTCAGAACAAAGGTTTAGGATATCTAATACGCTCTCCCCTTTCCCCATGGATACAAGGCAGAGATGTATTTGAAAGTTGCCTAGCCTAGAATATTTAATCTCCTCTCCCCCAGCTGGCCTATATCTGGATAAGTTCTTTACTGAATGTGTTTTCTTACACAATCTTCAAATGATAGGCTTATCTAGATTTAAATGATCTCTTAATCCATGTTGCAACATAACTGCAAAATACTCTGTCAAATATTTTCCTCTCCTTATCCATTTTCCAAATTTGATGGATAATTTTTTTCAAAAACAAATTATGATGAGAACTGAGTTATTTTATAAAATAGCACATTGAAATTTCTTGCTGTGCTGTCTCTTCTTAATCATTCACTTATTTATGAACTTTTTAAACGTTTATGTGGCAGAGTTTTTCATGCATATGGAAAACAAAGATAAATTGTTTCTTCTGCTCTAAAAACCAGACCATCTAGCATTCACAAGCATCATAAAATGCATAAACATACACTCAAGTAGGATTATGCACACTATATTTGGGGGCTTTTGGATTCTCTAATAGGATAATTGTTGAGATTGCAAATACCAAAGAAATCACTACACACATTAAACAAAAGTATGTGGAACACTATCAAATACACAGACTCTGAAATTTTATTCTTTCCATTTATTTCTGGCTACTCTCCAGAGTTTGAATTTCTGCTATGCAGAGAATGTTATTCTGCCCTCTTTTGTTTTTATCAGTCTTTTCATTTGGGAAAGTGGCAGTGGAGTACGCTTGTTTCCATTCCTGATGCTGTATGATGCTCAGGAGAGGCTGGCACAAGAAAGTGAGGAGTGTATTTAGTCTCCTTTCCTTTAAATTTTTTTGGTATAATTGATATGTAAAATTGTGTAAGCTCGAGTTATACAACGTGTTAATTTGATACATTTATATATTAGAATATGATTACCGCCATAGCTTTAGCTGTTATCCCTATCACCTTACATAATTATCATTTCTTTTGTGTGATGAGAACATTTAAGATTTCGTCTGCTGGCAATCTTGAAGTATATAATACAATATTGTTTTCTAAACTTATTATATAACTTTTTTGAATAGAAACAAAAGAAGATTACAGTGTTCTTTCGGGTTTTAGCAGGAATCTGGACAAATGGAGAAGTGGAGCATGGATCACTAACGGGAAGTCAGTAATTGTCTGTGATATAGACAGCAAGAAAGATTGTGGCAGAAAGAATGTCTATGCCAAATGACACCCAGTTCCATCCTTCTCCATTCCTTTTGCTGGGCATCCCAGGGCTAGAAGATGTGCACATCTGGATTGGATTCCCCTTTTTTGCTTTGTATCTTGTTGCACTCCTGGGGAATGCTGTTATCCTGTTTGTGATCCAGATGGAACATAGTCTCCATGAGCCCATGTACTACTTCCTGGCCATGTTGGACTCCATTGACCTGGGTTTGTCCACGGCCACCATCCCCAAAATGCTGGGCATCTTCTGGTTCAGCCTCAAGGATATCTCTTTTGAAAGCTGCCTTTCCCAGATGTTCTCCATTCACTTCTTTACTGCAATGGAGAGCATTGTGTTGGTGGCCATGGCCTTTGACCGCTCCATTGCCATTTGTAAACCCCTTCAGTACACCATGATCCTCACCAGCAAAATCATCAGCATGATTGCTGGCATTGCTGTTCTGCAGAGCCTGTGCATGGTGGCTCCACTGGTGTTTCTTCTCCTGAGATTGCTTTTCTGTGGGCACCATGTCATCCCTCATACCTACTGTGAGCACATGGGTATTGCCCGTTTAGCCTGTGCTAGCATCAAAATTAACCTAATATTTGGTCTTGGGAATGTGGCTATTTTATTATCAGATGTGCTTCTTACTACTCTTTCCTATGTCAGAATCATCTATACTGTCTTCTGTCTGCCCTCCTGGGAAGCCCAGTTCAAAGCTCTCAATACCTGTGGCTCCCACATTAGTGCTATCTTAGCCTTTTTCACACCAGCATTTTTCTCTTTCTTAGCACACCATTTTGGCCACGATATTCCTCGATACATGCACATCTTCTTAGCCAACCTATACGTGGTTGTTCCACCAGCCCTCAATCCTGTAATCTATGGGGTCAGAGCTAAGCAGATTAGGGAGCGAGTTTTGAAGAATTTTTTTTAAAAAGATCAGCAGTCTTAGAATGTTTAACAGTTCGTATTTCCTCTATATGCTTATTAGAAGGGGTTTTATTGTCTAAGAAGATAGAAGACAGGGAGGAAAAGCGATTATGAACAGTAATGACATCCTTTTCTCCATAATCCTTTGAGTTTAAGGATAATAATAAATTTGCTGACAATATTATCTCAGTAAGGATTCTATCTTTTACAAAGTGCTTATATTTATGTTGTTTGTTCATCAGGATAGCCCTGTGAAATAATGTTTGTAAGTTTGTAAGTTTTCAGATGAATCCTTTGATTCTTTGGATTCTAAAGATTCACCTGAAAATTACAGCTGTTAGTGGGAGGTAGATAATTGAGTCAGGTAGTTTTAAAATTGTACAGTTTCTGGATGACCAGAGGA
Source organism: Vicugna pacos (assembly GCF_048564905.1). Classification (NCBI taxonomy): domain Eukaryota; kingdom Metazoa; phylum Chordata; class Mammalia; order Artiodactyla; family Camelidae; genus Vicugna; species Vicugna pacos. Next base: position 30,231,094 of record NC_132996.1, on the reverse strand, counting down.
AATATGAAAGCAACAGAATAAAGTTTTCTTGGAGGCTGTAGATAATTTTGGTGGCAGGATCCTAGAAATAATAATAATAATTTTGGTGGCAATGACATTATTTAGCATCATTAGCACTTAGTGCTCTAGATAATTTACTTATACTAACACATCTATTTCTTATGTGACTTCTATGATGTGGTTACCCTTAGTATTTGCATTTTCATATGAGTAAACTATGAATCAGAAAATTCTTCATAAGAAGTTATGATCATAATTTTGACTCCAGGCACCTAGGGAAACAGAAGAAGCCATGCATTTAGAAATGAAATAAATAGAGGGGGGGGAAATGGTACATAATTATGAAAGATACATTCATTAAATTAATATTTATGAACTTCTACATATGTTCAGTTGTAGGTGGCTGTTTGGTGATAGAAATATGAAAAGACAAATCCTACATCCTGAGAAACCCATGTGGAAAAGTTAGGCTATTAAGGCTAAGAATATTACACTATGGATTGCATATTAATTTATTTGGGAGTCACTTTTTAGAAATTGTGTAGTAATATCCAATAAATATTCCAGATATTGGGCCGATACATTGAAGACTGCCAAACAAAACTAGAAATATACTTAGCTTCTTTTCACCTTCTAAAATAAACATATGAAAAATTACTGACCTAGTCCATTAAGGAGGTGTTATTTGAAATTACATTCAAGAGGGTCTGCCAGAGATGTATTATCTCTTTATTTAAGTTGAAACTTCTGATTCTTCATCAGTTTATGAGCATGTATATTATACTGCATGACCAGAAAATGTCATAGAGAAAAGTTTTAAAAATTAAATATTGTCTTCTAAATCTTGTAGTTAATTCTAGCAAAAATACTGTAAACAGGATAACATAGATATTCGTATATGATACTTAGTAAAAAATCCATAGACTACCTATCCACATACTACTACATTAAATTTTTTTTGTATTTAGAAAATCTTATAAACCAAGAGAACATACCCAGGCAAATGAATGAACAAACATCAGACAAGTTTAGTCAAGCTAGCCTGTGTATTCAAAGCCTTCTGATTCTAAGTAAGGCAAGAAAGCCCTAATCACCCAAATAGACAACAGAGGAACTTATCTGTTAGTACATTAACAAGCAAAAAGAATATTATCATCTTCAGATATAAGTAAATGTAAAAAATTAATAACATTATCTACAGAAACTTGGGCCTTTGAATAAAATAATCACAGTAAGAAAATAATTTTTGAAGACTTTTGAGGAAGAATATATAGATAACCAATATGCTTTTTAGAAAACAGAGGATGAAAATGAGAATATTTGCTTGACACACTTGGGTTAGACATTACTTGTGTTTACCAACATTTCCAGCTTTCTTTTTCTTCCAGGAACATGGGAGGATTCCATTTGTTCAATCTTTTGCAGTTAGACTTGGACTTGGGGCTTGTTATGGTAAATAAAATATTTGTAGATAAAATTATCTATATAGACCTGACCTGTGTCAATTCTGAGTGAAAATTTAAGAGTAATTATGTGCTTTTCCATTTTTCTCCCCCAGCTCTTGTGTTCACTGAAGGCTTTCATTAAAATGCAGTGTCCTAAAATTCTGTCCTTTATCAGAATAGATCCCTGAGTGTCTATAATAGAGTCTCCCCCCCACCCCAAAGCCTGTATTAGTTACATAGTATGAACAAGAAGAAACCTTTGATTCTTTAACACACTGATATTTGAGAGCGGGTGGGTGATGCCTCAGCATTATCTAGGTTATCTTGAGTGGTATCATATTCATGAACAGAAAAGTGTCCGAGGACAGCCAAGAATAGCCATGTTTTCTCTGAAGAAATTATACTTCCAGAAGTTAAGAGCTGTTCTAAAGCTATATTAGTGAAGAACTATAGTAAAGCTGTAGTAATTGAGAAAGTGTGGCTTTGGTGCAGGTATAGAAAACCAGTGCAATGTTACTGAATAGAGAGTCCAGGAACAGACTCACAGATACACGTTTACCTGAATTATAGCAGACATAACATTAGAGTATGGTGACAAAAGATGATATTTTCAATAAAAAATACTGGATCAATTGGAGAGCCACATGAATGAATAATGAACCTTGGTGTTTATTCCCACATCACACCAAAAAAATCCTTCCCAAGTGAATTGTATACATAAACTTGAAAGAAAACACAGTACAACTTCTGGACTAAAAAGAGGGTATTTTCATAACTTTCCAATAGGAACAGATTATAAAACAAGACAGTACCTACACGTATACATGCTAACAGTATGGGAAATGTATTGCTTAATCAGTGTATACTAAAATTAATAACAGATACACCATTAACAGAGAAGAGGACAGGCAAACCAAATGACTTGTATTACAGAATATTTACAGGGCTCCTATAAATTATAAGAAAAGGCGACACCACATAGAAAACTTAGCAAAGGACTTGTTTGGGGATTTTGCAAATGAGGATATCCAAATTTCTAATGAACATGAAAAGATGCATCACTTCCTTAATAATATGGGGAATACATTTAAAATCCCCAAACAGTTCCACTATATTCTGACCAGAATGGGTAAAATAAAAAATGTTAAGTAGTAGCAAGTATCTGGAGCCACTAGAATCCTCTCATACACTGCTGATGTGAAGGTAAATTGGTAAAATCATTTTAGAAAATTGCTTGGCAGTATCTCAGAAAGTGGGTCATGTACGTATCCTATGGTCCCTATGAATCTACCAAATTAAAGTATTGCATAAATTTACCTGAAGATATGTACATCATAGATCACAGAAACACTGTGTGTAACAATAATTGATACATCTCAAATGTATATTAATAGTAGAATGTATAAAGAAAGCATGATATATTTAAACAGTGAAATTCTATGCAACAATGAGAATGAGTAAACTATAAGCAACAAATGAGTCAGATATAAAAAAGTTTATATATGTATTTAGATTTGTATATATATATTTATATTTGTGTGTGTGTATATATATATAGAACAGGAGTATGATAACACAAGGGCTGAATTATCAAATTAGATTCACATAAACCAATACCAGTAATTTATCCATATTATTATGTCTAGTTATTAGCATATTTATAAAGGAAATTAACTGGAGTAATAGTTTTTTCCTGGACCTCCCAGGGTGGAAGAGAAAAATTTTCAAGTTTGCTGCTAATCTTTTGTTTCCTTGTGGGCAAACATAGTTTATGGTGTTAGAAGTCAGGATTGTGGTCACTTTTTGCAGGTAACTGGGAGCTGATATAAGGTGGATTCTGAATTACTAGTAATATTCTATTTCTTGATCTGTTTGACGCTGACACTGAAAATTTATTAACCCTAAGCTTGCTGTTTCATGCGTTTACCCAGAAGTCTGTTATACTTTAATATAAAGTATACTAAAATATATCTTGAGAAATAATGAGCACCTAAAAGTACAAAACTTTTAGAAGACCACATAAAAGAAAATCCTTGTGACTTTGGCTAATGCAGTTTTCTTAGATATGAAACAATTCTTAAAGAAAAAAATTAATTGAACTTCATTAAAAAAAGAACAAGAATATGCAAAACATATCTGAGCACATACTCGATCCTAAATAAGTGCTCAATGGCTTAGCTGACTTCTTGATCAAGTAAATGATATTTGCTGAAGAAAGTGATATTCTCATTAGAGAATATAACAGCCTTGGTGAACAAGATGGAAAAATTATTGGCTGGCTTAGATATTATTCTTGTGGGACTGATGGCAAGAAAGTAACTAGAAATAGTCGGTTGTTAGAGAATGAGAAATTCTTGCAAGTTGGAAACCTTCAGGGTGAAATTTGACAGTCCCAAAGGTTTTCTTTGCCCATTTTCTTTCTTATGCCCTTAAACCTATGGTGAGAACTTGTGAATTCATTGTCTTTCATGCTTTCATCTTACGGAGCCCTAGAAGAACAGCTCCTCCTAGTCACGGAGAGGATTTTCCATCCCAGGAAGCTTTACTCTTTGAACCACAGTTATGGTGCTGAGACATGCTTGGACATGCTTATTAGTCAGGATTGTAAAGTCTTTCCATATTGGCTATTCCTGAGGCTGGTGAGTTGGGTAGAGGTGTAGCTGTTGCTATATGTGTTTGAACATAGAGATTGGGAAAGTTTGGGCTTGGATCTATTGATTTAATCCCCTCATTAACTTTACATGTGATGCAAAATGATTTGGAGGAGATAAACCAAAATATTTCACATGCTTATTTCTAATGAGTCGAACTGCAGGTAATTCTGCATATTTTAGTGTTTTATCACTTTTTACAAGTATTCCTACTTTTAATGACAAGAAAAAAACTTAACAGTCAACCAAACAACTTGTTTTACTGAATTTCTCTCTCCTCCTCATCATTCTCTCTCCCTCTCCCACCTGTCTTCTATTTTCTCTCTCTCTTTCTGTATCTATTTTCCCCTCCATCCCATTTCTAATTCTCTCTTTTAGCCTAATTCTACTAAGCTATATCATACTATATTTAATATCCAAAAATGGCATTCTCAAGTTTCTTTTAAATCAAATCAATGCATTTTGTATTTTTATTTCATTGTCACTAATGGTAAAGAGCTTTTATAGCTTAAACCCTTCAGATTCCAAAAAATATGTATCTTCCTAAGAGCATACAATGAATTTTTTATTCTGATTTATGTATATATGACTACATGTTTATAAACATATTCATTCTTGCTTTAGTCTTCCACATTATAAGCAATTTTAGCATTAAATATATAAGCTGTACAGAAAACACAACAATTGAAAAATAATAGTGAGATTTTAAAAATGGCATCATTTTTTCTTTCCTATAAAAATGGCTGTTGGCAGAACTCACTCATTACTCACTGACTCTTTCAGTCTACATTTTTTTAAAACTATTTTAAAAAAAATATTAAGATCAAGCTTGGAAAAAGTAAGATGATCATCTTTCCTTCTCCCAGATCATGAACATTATTTATTTATTTAGCTATTCATCTGTCTATCTATTTTGTATGGATTGGAAGGTGGATCTCATTTGAAGTGAATTTTATCTGATATATAGCAGTTGCTTCTGAACTAGGCCTGCTCAATGTTGTACAAAGGAACAATTCTGATCTCATAGACAGGTCCGCCTTTATCCAGGACTGTAGAATACCTGATGGCACGTATTTCTGGCTTTAACACAATTCTTGAGCTGTTGTTGTTCATCCTATGTAGCAATAAAGATCTCTTAGGGGAATAAAGTTCTTTTAGATAGGTGACACACAGAATGAGGTTGCTTCACAGGAATTTTTCTCCCATTTTCTCTTCTACATAGGAGCCTCCTGAATTGTCTTACAAGGCTAAGGCTTTGATTTCAGATTTCACAAGTCTTTGGTGTCATCCTTCTGCCCCTTACACAATTCTATTTGTTTAGGTACTCTAACATAGAGTAAATAATTATTTTATACTGAAAACAAGTTGACATTGTAAATGATTGAATAACTCAGATTTTGGAAAATGTACCACCATGAAACTATTTTATTGATGTTTCATTGATGCCATAGAACAGCACAATAGTCAGGAGTTTCCAGGAGAAGAATAAGTTACACATAAATAAATCTATAATCATATTTTAGTTCCCATTTCTGATTGTCACAATCACCCACTTTTACTAAACTTTCCCTAGAATGTCTGCTTGTATTTTCCTTTTATTACATCATAGGCCCATTGTTAGTCTCCTTGTCAGGAAAGCCTCTGATCAGAGTTTTATTTTTCACGTGTGCTCACAGGATCCTTTTCTGAGGTTTATGGTTTTGCTTCTCATTTTTCCATCCTCAGGTGCCAGATGTACTGTATGATATCTGTTCCCTTTCTTCTAACATGAGAACTTTTGATCATGAGTTACTTTATTTAGTCTTTTTCTAAAAAAATGTTTTGGGTCACAGCTATCTGCCAGTTGCTATGCTAGAGAAATAATGATGCGCAAAACCACTCCTGGCCCCTGATGAAACTCTGCATGAAGCTTGCAATTACATGGGAACTCAGACATTGATTAAATAGACGTAAGAGAGCTATGTAGTAGAATAGGAGGGTCCTGGGAGAGAATATTGCAAGTCAACACACAGAGTTCAGTAAAGTCTTTCTGAACATGGGTAATGAAGTTAGAGACCTGGAGGATTAACAGGAGGAAGATGCTGGTTCCTCTTTCTTTTCCTCACTTCATCTTGGGGATCCTCCCAACAGGTACATTTCCACATTTAGAGATTTTTATCTTCCTCTCTTTTCTCTCACAGAGTCCTGCCTCTTTTGTTCTTAGAATCTACTTTGATATACTAAAATCTTAAGTGCGCAGTGTACTGTGCAACGCCCTAACTTCCTTGGTTTCTAGGAAGAGGTCAATTTTCCTATTATTAGTACTACTTCATCCTCTTCAAAGATCTATTTTTATGGATTATAATTAAGAATGCACTCATATTTGGTTCCCTATTCTTTAGAAATGTATATTTAGACCAATTACATTTGTAAAATAGCAACAGGTGGTAAAGAGCAAGGATGAGTAATTGGGAAGAGACCAGAGGGTGCTGACTATGAAGTCAACGTAGTTCAAGAAACTGGATAAAGTCTCACTGCTTGAGACTAAGCAGAAATCCAGTGAATAAATACATTTGGCCAGAACCCTGAGAATGCCAGATCAGAGAGCTGGGTGACTGTAACAAAGCAGTTTTGTTTTGAGGATGAAGACTTGCACCTTTTATCCAGACATAAAGGAAATTCACTTATTCAGGAACCAGAATCTGTCCTGTTTCTTTACGTAGCTGATGTGAGTAGCAAGTGATATAGTGGTCTGAAACTTCCTTGTGAAATTGAGATAAATAATATTAAATACTTGTATAATGTCATTATTTTTAGAATTATTCCCTTCCTTCTTATAGCAATGATAACTAGTAATACTAATAATAACAACAATATCCATGATTTTAAATATCCTATCTAGAAAAAGGTTAGAAATGACGTGAGCCCAAGTTGTCTGTGCAAGAAATAAAGGAAATAAACGGGGGCCCTGAAGGGTTCAGTCAGTGCTTTAAGCCTGAATCAACCCCTCTTTAAAAAGGTGGTTTTATGTCTAAAATTATGTTGCATTGAATTTTGTGAAATCAGTGTCCTTATAGGGCAAGGCCCTTGTTTCAAAGAATAAAGAAAATGTCTTCATCCATTGATGACAAAAGTAAAAAGTAACAGAAATTTAGAAGCAAAAAAATATATGCTTAGATTTTGGTGAAAGTTATTTATATGCATGTTGAGAAGAAATATAGGCCACATTAAGTAGCAGAAATAAAAGTCCATTGTTTATAAGTGGAAATGCCCAAAGGCAGATATTACTGTCATATTTCTAGTTAAACAAATGATTTTAAAGGATGCGTCTGAAATCTACATTATAACCAATGCTTACAGATTGTAATCATTTATCAGTGTAATATCAATGTGTGTATCTTTTTCCAATTTATAATTAAACACTTCAAAAGTTAGAGCCTAATATAGAGTCTTCCATCAACTGGTTTGGTCTCATTTCTTACTAAATTGATTTCCATCATCTTGTCCAATGCCCAAATATCCATTCATTTCTTAAGGAATATTCTCCTTCATTTGCCCATATATATCCATGAAAGTAAATGAGAGGAAGAGAAGTCTGTGGAAAAACATGAACTTCAGTATTTCTAGGGAAGATGTACTAACTGCGTCTTACTGTTCTTATTCAGCATTAGCAGTACTGATGAGGCATTGGGAAGCCTTTTATAGAACTAAAGAGTCCTTCAAGTGAGTGGAGTGTGACCGTCAAAAGCCCTTGCCAGTATGTCTTCAGCCAATACCTCATGTATTCATCCCTCGTCCTTCTTGCTGTTGGGAATTCCAGGACTGGAAAATATGCAGCTCTGGCTTGGCTTTCCATTTGGTACAGTGTATCTGATTGCCTTGCTTGGGAATGTCACCATCTTCTTTGTCATCCAGACTGAGCACAGCCTCCACCAGCCCATGTTCTACTTATTGGCCATGCTGGCTCTCAGTGACCTGGGCCTGTCCACAGCCACCATCCCCAAAACACTGGGCATCTTCTGGTTTGGCCTCAGTGAGATTTCCTTTGGGGGATGCTTAGCTCAGATGTTCTTCATACACCTATTTACAGGCTTTGAGACATTCTTGCTTGTAGCCATGGCTTTTGATCGCTATGTTGCCATTTGCCACCCTCTTCGATACAACACAGTCCTCACCAACAGAACTATCTGTATTATTGCTGAAGTAGGAATGTTGAAAAATTTTGTTCTGGTTTTTCCACTTATATTCCTCCTTCTAAGGCTTTCATTCTGTGAACATAATATTATACCGCATACCTACTGTGAGCACATGGGCATTGCCCGTCTGGCCTGTGTCAGCATAAAGGTCAATGTATTATTTGGATTAATCCTTATCTCAATGATACTTTTGGATGTTGTTTTGATTGCTATCTCCTATGTGAAGATTCTACATGCTGTCTTCAGACTCCCATCCTGGGAGGCCAGGCTCAAATCTCTCAATACCTGTGGTTCCCATGTGTGTGTCATCTTAGCTTTCTTCACTCCAGCCTTTTTCTCCTTTATGACTCATCGATTTGGCCACAATATTCCACGTTATATACACATCCTCCTGGCTAATTTGTATGTGATCATTCCCCCTGCTCTTAATCCCATTATTTATGGGGTAAGGACCAAGCAGATCCGAGATCGAGTGGTGACTATCTTGTTTTTCAAAGAAGTTTGACTCTGAACATTAATTTAGAAAGAGTGTTCAAACCTTTTTTATTTTCTGTCTTTTAAAAGGTGAAGCATCCTTAAGCTTTGATGGGGCAAATGCTTTACAGAATATGATATTAAACACAGTGTTTTCTCATTTATATTCAATATCAAATAGGAGATAAATTTACATAGGAAATATTTGTCCTTAGACTAAATTTAAATTTTCCTGTTAAATAAATAGATGTCATTTATTTCTGTAACAGATATTAAAATCAGAATTTGAGGATAAAGTCTTAACGCAGCTCAAGTGGATATTAAATTGTCTATGAAGAATTCATTGATGTTGGTAGAGGAGTGCTATGCTGCCAAGAACTATCATAACCTGGGTCTAACTAGAAAGGCCTTCAGAGTGTGGGTTCCAGGGGAGTACTAATCAAAGAAATGGAGTACAGACTTTTTTTACCCCATGGCTCCCTTAATCCTGTAGCCATGGGGAAGAAAAGGATAAAACAACATAGGCATCATTTTGTGCTCCATTTTTATAAGTTTGGAATAGCAACTGCAGCAGTTACATAGAAGTCAAATAGCTTATAGGATCCATGAAACTTTACAGGATATACTCATTTTAGGCTTTAAGTAAGGTCAAGATAATTAAAGTACAGGAATTACTTAATAATTAAAGTAAGATAATTAAAGTAAAAGGAAGAAACAGACAAAACATAGAGATCGAAAATATTTAGGTACAACTCCTGGGGTACTTTCTCAACTGCACATGATGAAATTCATCTTTGTTGTGAGCGACCAAAAAATGTGCAGAGGCACCTTTGTTTCACCCAAGCCAAGGTACATATTTACTGAGAGTCTTTTAAACCTTACTGGTTGCAGAGCCAAAACTGGGACTTCCATATTATGGCTAGGCCTCATCTAATCAGTTGAAGGCCTAAATTAAACAAAAGACACACACATATCACACACACACACACACAGATATATATAATTTCTTTTCACAATATACTGCTGAGAAAAAAAATGCAAACCCTAGACTGATAGAAAATACTTGCAACACATACATCAGACAATGGATTTGCATGCAGACTGTATGAAGAACTTTTATAGGTCAGAAATAAAAAAGATACAAAAACTCAATTAAAAAAAGTTAAAATTTTAATAGCTATTTCACAAAAAGATATATGAATGGTCAATAAGCACATGAAAAGATGCTCACCATCACTGGTCATTAGGGAAATGCAAAATGAAACTATGTTTAAGTTTGCTCCAGGTCTTTTCATGGCCTAATAGCTAATTTCTTTTTAGTGCTAAATAATATTCCATTGTCTTGATGTACCACAGTGTATTTATCTATTC